>NC_064623.1:8798055-9105972 GCF_023898315.1 Schistocerca nitens | reverse complement strand
GCATCATCTGGAAACAACCCAAGACCGCTGCTCAGATTGTCTCCTAAATCGTTTAAGAAACAGCAAAGCTCCTATAACACTATCTTGGGGATCGCCAGAAATGAGTTCCGTCTTCCTCGATGACTTTCCGCCAGTTACTACGAACTGTGACCTCTCTTACGCGGAAACACGAATTCAGTCACATAACTGAGACGATATTCCGTAAAAAAAGCAATTTCACAACAACCTGCTTGTGTGTTACAGTGTGTTAGCCAGTATTCAGCGAAAATGGGTATTCTATCCGGCATATTAACAGGGCACTAACATTTAAAACCAACAAGGAAACCTCCCCATCGCACCCCCCTCAGATTTAGTTATAAGTTGGCACAGTGGATAGGCCTTGAAAAACTGAACACAGATCGATCGAGAAAACAGGAAGAAGTTGTGTGGAACTATGAAAAAATAAGCAAAATATACAAACTGGGTCGTCCATGTGTAATATAAGGAATAATAAGGGCAGCGTGAGATCAGGAACGCCGTGGTTAGCGTGAAAAGCTGCGGAACGAGAGGTCTTTGGTTCAAATCTTCACTCGACCGAAAATTTTAACCTTTTATTTTCAGTTTATGTGACAAACTCTTATGTTTTCGTCACTTTTTTTGGAGTGATTATTACATCCACAAGAAAACCTAAATCGGGCAAGGTAGAAGAATCTTTTTACCCATTCGCCAAGTGTACTAGTTAGGTGGGTCGACAACATATTCCTGTCATGTGACGCACATGCTGTCACCAGTGTCGTATAGAATATATCAGACGTGTTTTCCTGTGGAGGAATCGGTTGACCTATGACCTTGCGATCAAATGTTTTCGGTTCCCATTGGAGAGGCACGTCCTTTCGTCAACTAATCGCACGGTTTTGCGGTGCGGTCGCAAAACACAGACACTAAACTTATTACAGTGAACAGAGACGTCAATGAACGAACGGACAGATCATAATTTTGCGAAAATAAAGAAAGCAAAATTTTCAGTAGAGGGCAGATTTGAACTAAAGATCTCTCGTTCCGCAGCTGTTCACGCTAACCACGTGACCACGGCGCTCCTCGCCTCAGATTGCCCTTGATATTGCCTAACTTACGCATGGACGACCCAGTTTGTATATTTTGCTTATTTTTTCATAGTTCCACACAACTTCTTCCTGTTTTCTCGATCGATCTGTGTTCAGTTTTTCAAGGCCTATCCACTGTGCCATAACTAAATCTGAGGGGGTGCGATGGGGATGTTCCCTTGTAAGAAGCAGGAAGTGGATAAAGAGGAGAACATGCCGGAACAACCTTTAGCTTTTCTTCCAATCGTTGGCAACACTTAGCTTAAAATAGCAAGAATCCTCCTAAAATTTCAGGTAAAAGTGGTTTTCTGCGCACCATCGACGATAGGGGACCTTGTGGGATCAGTTAAGGACAATGTGTTAATACGAAAGGCCGGAATTTACAAGGTGCCGTGCCAATGTAGTGGCTTTCATAGGTCAAACCACACGCACCGTGAAAGAACGCTGCTCTGAACCCGCCATTTGCAGCCAAGCAAATCCGCTATTGCTGAACATTGTATTTCTACTGGACATTCAATGGAGTGTGAGAAAACAATGATTCTGTCCACAGCAACGTCTAACTGGGACTCCATTCTTAAAGATCCGTAGAACTACGCCTGGTGGAAAATCCGTTGAACCGTGACAGCGGCTACCAGCTGGACAGTGCGTAGAATCCCATCAGCTCCACGATTTGCTCTAATCGAAGACGACAGAGTGAGCTGACGGCCGTGGCAAACCGCAACGCAGAGGGCGGCTGAGTTCCGCTATCCCACCAGCGAGGGCGCTGCCGGCGGGCGGTGTGGTCCATCTATCAAGTTTTCGACGCATGCGCAGAATAGTTACAGCACGCTATATATTGCGGAACGATGGAATTTTCGCAAGTCTGCGACGGCCCACCTGAAGATGACTGGCAAGTGCCCAGTTGAAATATCGTGCGAGGTATTGAACGGCGACCGGCTGCAAGCCCGAAATTTCTTTGAATAATACCTGTTTGTTTGCGACTATTCTGCTTTTCTAAAATCCAGTCAGTTATATTAACAATAATGGCCGCATACCTCTAACGGCAGTTTTTTTTTGGGGGGGGGGGGGGTTTGATGCGGACCGCCGCGAATTGCTCTTCTGTGTCAATCTCTTCATCTCAGAGTAGCACTTGCAACCTATGTCCTCAATAATTTGCTGGATGTATTGCTATCTCTCTCTTCCTCTACAGTTTTTACCTGCCGGCTGGTGTGGCCAAGCGGTTCTAGGCGCATCAGTTTGGAACCGCGCGACCGCTACGGTCGCAGGTTCGAATCCTGCCCCGGACATGCATGTGTGTGATCTGATTGGTTAGTTAGGTTTAAGTAGTTCTATGTTCTAGGAGACTGATGACGTCAGAAGTTAAGTCCCATAGTGCTCAGAGCCATTTCAAGTTTTTACCTCTACAGCTCCCTCTAGTACACCACGGAAGTCATTCCCTGATGTCGTAACATACGTCCTACCATCCTGTCCCTTCTCCTTGTCAGTGTTTCCCATATATTGATTTCCTCTCCAATTCTGTGCAGATCCTTCTCATTCCTTACCTTATCAGTCCATCTAATTCTCAACATTCGTCTGTAGCACAGCATCTCAAATGCTTCGATTCTCTTCTGTTCCGGTTTTCCCACAGTCCATGTTGCACTACCATACAACGCTGTACGCCAAACGTACATTCTCAGAAATTTCTTCCTTAAAGGCCTATGTTTGATACTTGTAGACTTCTCTTGGCCAGGAACGCCCTTCTTGCCGTTGCTAGTCTGCTTTTGATGTCCGCTTCGCTCCGGCGATCATTGTTATTTTACTGCCTAGGTAGCAGAATTCCTTAACTTCATCTACTTCGTGACCATCAATCCTGATGTTATGTTCAAAATGGTTCAAATGGCTCTAAGCACTATGGAACTTAGCATCTGAAGTCATCAGTCCCCTAGAATTTAGAACTAACCTAAGGACACCACACACATCCATGCCCGTGGCAGGATTCGAACATGCGACCGTAGCGGTCGCGGGGTTCCAGACTGAAGCTCCTAGAACCGCTAGGCCACAACGGCCGGCTTAGCTCCTCGTCTTCTGATTCTTAGATTAGGCCAACATAATAATACTAAATTTCTGTTATAGAGTTGGCTGGAGTCGAAAGTCTGAGAAGTGTACCAATATATAACACCACCTCCCCTACCTGTAGAAGAAATATTGACTGATATTGTCACTAAATTTTAAATAATTGTAAATAACAGGTTGTGAGTTAGAAATGGTGGCTCATCGTTGTTTATTGAACGACCGTTTTAGTGGTGGTGGTGGCAGTATGGAGGGCGCCCCGCCCTGAAGACCGACTGCCGGCTGGCGGGCCACGTGTTGCTCGCCGTGTGAGCCCGCGCTGAGCGCTTTTTGTCCCCTCTCCGGGCGTCGGCGGAAGGCGGAAGGCCGCGTCCACCGAGACGTAGAGGTTTTTGTGGCTCTGGTGGCGGCGGCTGCCCGCCGTTCTCCGTCCGATCTCCGGCGCTGGCCGCGCTGGCTGGGAAACTCGAGACGCCAGACACGGGACGCCGCTTCAAAGCCGGCGGACTTCAGTCGCGCAGCGCAGGCGAGTGTAAAGCGGCCGGCAAGTAGGTCGCCGGCGGGCTGCACTGCTCTACTGTGGCCGGCGCGCTGTACTGCGCGCATAGTGGCACCGACAGACAAGACGTCGCCCGATAGCATCGGCCGACAGCGTGGTCACTGTGTGTCCGATCTCCTCTCTCAGTTTTGCCAGGGCCACGGGGATTAAAAAAATAGTTCAAATGCCTCTAAGCACTATGGGACTTAACTTCTGAGGTCATCAGTCCCCTAGAACTGAGAAATACTTAAACCTAACTAACCTAATCACATCGCACACATCCATGCCCGAGGCAGGATTCGAACCTGCGACCGCACCGGTAGCGCAGTTCCAGACTGTAGCGCCTAGAACTACACGGCCACTCCGGCCGGCTCAAGCAGGTTGGGTTAGGTTAGATTAGGTTAGTTTAGAATCTAGTCTAGGTTAGATTTTAACGCCGCGCGGACTGGTCACGCGGTTTGAGGCGCCATGTCACGGATTGCGCGGCTCCCTCCGTCGGAGGTTCGAGTCCTCCCTCGGGCATGGGTCTATGTGTTGTTCTTAGCATAAGTTAGTTTAAGTAGTGTGTAAGTGTACGGACCGATGACCTCAGCAGTCCGGTCCCTTAGGAATTCACACACATTAGGATATTTTTTTAGAGTTGAGTTGTTTGGGGAAGGAGACCAGACAGCGAGGTCATCGGTCTCATCGGATTAGGGAAGGACAGGGATGGAAGTCGGCCGTGCCCTTTGAAAGGAACCATCCCGGCATTTGCCTAGAGCGATTTAGGGAAATCATGGAAAACCTAAATCAGTACGGCCAGACGCGGGATTGAACCGTCGTCCTCCCGAATGCGAGTCCAGTGTCTAACCACTGCGCCACCTCACTCAGTTTTTTTTTTCTAGATTTTAACCTGTAAGGGTGCGGCGGGAACCACGACGCCTCCGTGGTTTGATACGAGTGCTGCTTCTGCTATTAAAGAGGCGCCGAATGCATGTGAAAGAGGTATCAAATGGTTCAAATGGCTCTGAGCACTATGGGACTTAACACCTGAGGTCATCAGTCCCATAGAACTTAGAACTACTTAACCCTTACTAAGGACATCACACACATTCATGCCCGAGGCAGGGTTCGAACCTGCGACCGTAGCAGTCTCGGGTTGCAGACTGAAGCGCCTAGAACCGCACGGCCACTCCGGCCACCAAACGTCTACGGATCACGCGCTGTTGTCGTTGCAAGAAAACAGTGACGACAACAGAAAAACTTTTCATGATTTTATCCCGACGGTTTCCACCAAATATATACGAGTTGGGCCTGCACTGTGCACGTAGTTTTTTAGCTTCCGTTCCTTATTTCAGTACCGTTGGCTTTCCCTTATGTAAGATACGTTTTCTCATCGCGATGAACACGCACAAATATTATTTATTTTCTTACGTTGGGAATATGTTGAAGGATCAGCAGGCATAATAACAATTGTGAACCTAGCAATGAGTTTCTCTTAACGTAAGCATACGAATCGCTTAGTACTTTACCTGCAAGCAGACCATTGTGCGTCACGTTTTACTGGAGTTATCGCCAGCTAGAAAACTCTGAGAAAGTTTTAGGTTGTAGGAAATAAAAATGTGACGTGTTCTTAAAGTGTCGTTCACATAACGTGTCCACCGATCTGCAGTAATGAAAACGTTTCTCGCTTGTGGACAATTTTGTAGCGGCGTCAAGAAATGCATCTTCGTCAACCGTCAGTTTGCCATCTTAAAATCTTGTTACCGTAAATAAAACTGAAATGATAAGATAGTGCAGCATTTCCAGAATTACGTCACGTCAGTTTCATACGTGTACGCTTGATAGTTTGCGAGTCTGGGAGAGCTGAAATGAAATGCAAGATTCCGGGTGGAAACTGCGTTCCACGCCTCCAGATGCTCCTGCCACAGTGTCAATGCCAAAGTAATTTTGAACAGGCTTTGATCGTAGCCACGGCCGGGCGCGGACTGTGTATTGTGGATCCTTAGGAGAGTGGGTGAATGCTGCGCTCGTTCCACTAGTCCACAATCTCCGGTCACCAGTCACTGGTATGGCGGGTGGATGGGCGATGCCCAGTGAACTGCGTCGCTCTGTAAGCAACAGCTTCTGTAGCGCGCGCTTTGCACTGCACGCACAACGTTTAACGTCGATCTTCATGTTACGTTACGTATGGTGACCGTACTTAACCACTGTAATTTTCATTCTAGATCGCATAAAACAAAAACAAGTCCCCCTAACTAGCAACTCTGGTTGTTTTCCGAGCGTCTAAATCGTTATAGGGAGATTCGTAGCAGAAGCAGCGGCCGTTGGGGCCGCGTGGGGTAGCCGAGAGGTCTGGGGTGCCTTATCACGGTCCGCGCGGCTCCAACACGTCGCAGATTCGAGTCCTTCGTCGGGCGTGGGTGTCTGCGTAGTCCTTAGCGTAACCTAGTTTAAGTTACATTATGTAGTGCGTCAGCTTAGGGACCGATGACCTCAGCAGTTTTGTCCTATAAGACCTTACCATAAATTCCCAATTTCCCACCGTCGGCAGTTAAACAGGGCAGGCGACAGACGGAGTGTGGGTCTCGGAACACTGTAGTTGGATCACGAACGATGGCAGTCGAGTTTAGGCTCTTTCTGCGCACTTACGTCACGCATTCAGCGACAGCCAATGAGTGTTCAGTATTGTTCCGAGAGCTCTGTTGTGAATTTTGTGTGCAATACTAATATTAAACGGAATCATAGCGAGTTATTTAGTGCATTTTTGTTCCATTTGTTGCGAGTTATAATGGTTGATGATAGATGAGAGCGACAAATTCCACACAAGCAAGCGAGAGACATTAATTTCTAGGATACACGGTTTTATCAAGAGCAAAGTACGTGTAGCGCGTACTGCAACTGTCGTTTACAACCGGTAACAATGCAGTCCGCGTCCTTTTCTCGACGTGCGCAAACTGCCATCGTTTGTGGGTGGGACAATAATGTACATGACATTGGCGACACCACAAAGTTAGGCTTGGTTCTAATTACATTTTCGCTTCTTGATCCTGATGACATTCAGACTGTGCTCTGCAGGCTTTTCTTTGTTAGTTATCTTAGGGTCATGACTTGCTGTTAGGTGCCATTACTGGTATGTAGACGAAGGGCTAAAACACAGGTATCAATGTGCATTACGGTTGCAGACAGTCAACGTAAGTCTGGACAAGGTGAGCAGGGTTTTATTCGTAAAGCTGTTTTATCATAACAACAGCAATAGTGCAGTTGCTCTTCCCTAGTATCGACGAATTAAAAGAATATGGAGAGGTCCTATTGCCGTACTGTAGATGAAAAACGGAATTCGGAAGTTTGAATTAACGGTCGGTCTGGGAATTGCTCGTGGCGGAGGTCGACGGCAAACTGAATCACAAATTTTTGGAAAAGTTATTGTTGCCAAGGCTGAGAGTACTGGACGCAATGTGTGACCTTCCAGCAGCGTCCGAGCCGCGTGACGACAGCCGAACATTCCATGGTGCACCGTAAGGAAACGGCTACAGACAATTCTGAAATAGTATTCTTACGAACTTGATATTACTAAGCAACTTTTGCTACATGACGCAGCCATTCCAAAAGACTTCGGAATACGCTAAGCTGGCGCATGTGGGGATGGTCAACGCCAATGAACGTTCATCAAGTTCGGCTGGTTAGTGAACACGTGTGTGGTGTAACTATATGGCACAGATCATGACTGGTCCATGACGGAGCTCAGGGACCGAGGTAGCCAGCGTGAATGGAACACGTTACTGCGGTCTGCTCCGCCATCATGTGATCCTTGCTCTACGGGAGAGAAGTGCTTTGCACTCAAGTGTTTTGATCCACGATGGAGCTCCACCAAACACTGCGTGTGAGTTCACAGGTTACTCCGTAACACATCTGGAGTAAACCGATTCGTTGGTTAATCGTTCTAAACTGCTTGTTCACCAAGCTCACTAGATTTGAAACCACGTGATTTCTGGCTGTGGGGTTACCTCACATGGTTTATCGACGGGACAGTAAGTTGAAGAGGAGCATAGCGAGGGAGGTAGCCAACATCCCGCGTGAGATGTTTCGAGCAGCAGTACAGCAATCTCTAGTGCGGTTCCAGGCATCGAGGATACTGGTGTTAGTAACACTGAGCAACGTAAACGTCGTACGCAGTTAACCAATGTCCCCTCTCTTCTCGAAATTAAAATGTATTCCTTTCAACGGTTTATTAACTATTTCTCTTTCTCATCTCCTTGCAAATGTTTCCATAAAAGTTTCATTGTCCTACGATGACTCGTTTTTCTTGCGGCCATTCTCAAGTAGCGGAAGTTTAATTGTAACCATTCTGTATTCTCGGTACGCCAGTGCTCAGAAAGAATCACGCACCACACCCTCTTACTCCCACATCGCTATAGTCACGACGCGTTCCGGACCTTTAACGTTCACAATAGGCAAGTAATTCAGTCGAGTGGTGATTTAACAGACTTAGTGGACAAGAAAAGTTCAAGTGGGCCAGTGTGCTATCAGACACGGTTAGCCCGTCGTCAAAAGTCGAGGTGCTTTGGAGAGCGAATGCGAATCAAGCAACAGGCCTCATCAGAACAGTTGGAAGAAGACGCAGAAGAAATAGGTACAACGGAATGCTCGAAGAGATTTGGGTGCAGCATCCAATGCGACGTATCACGTTCTACAAGATCTGCTGTTGTACGTGATGAATAACAAATGTGAGAGTGCTACAACTGCTATAATCACCCAAGTGACCTACAACAAAGTCAAGACAGAGCGGAACGTAGACTTGAAAAGAAAACAACATTCCGTCGGATGTATGAGGAAACTGTGCTTTATTCAGCAGAACCAGTTTCAACCATGGGGCATTTCATCTGCATCTAACAACACTCCGTTACGAAAAGAAAGTTGAGACATAAAAGTCATACACTGGATGTCGTGTATCTGAAAACACAGTAATTACCTGAAAGAGATGTGGATACATCTTTTCCTAAAAAAAAAAAAAAAAAAAAAAAAAAAAAAAAATTCCCGTATGATGCGTAATAGAGCATAGCACGGTCGTGAAAGTGCATCATCTAAAATATAAAGTGCAGGAATATCAATGGTTACGAGGAGAGCAGCATTAACGGAATATTAAAACGCCACATATAACAAGTAACAGCAACAACACAAATTTCGTAATGGGCGGCTACAAAACTCACATGTTTATGGTACAGTCATATGTGTGTGAAGGTCCGCATGTACACATCTGACAGCTGGGTTGAGGCGGTTTTTCCGTATATAATCTCCTGGATAGCTTCAATGATTTCTTTTTCCTCTTTTGAGTCATCTGTCTTCTGCTCCTGTGGCAACCTCTTCACCTGCAGGCAACGTCGTCAGCTCTTTGTCGGATGTACTTCAATCTCTGTTTCTTATCCTATCATGTCAGTCCTCTACGGATCTATCTAGTGCCGTGACGACTCCACTGCCGTCGGCAGCTGCGCTAGATTCCTCGTCTCAGCATCCATGGCTCGAACAGCCCGAGCGAAGTTGTCCCACAAATTTTCGATTACGTTTAAATTCGGAGAGTTTGGTGGCCAGGGCAGTACGATGAACTCACTCATCCTGGTGCTCTTGGAACCACGCACATTGTCCTCCTGGTAGACCTAATCGTGCCCAAGACAAGAAACAGCAGTACATCGACGGGTGGACATGATCCCCAAGGATTGGTTGGTTGATTGGGGGGGGGGGGGGGGGGAGACAAACAGCGAGGTCATCGGTCACATCGAATTAGGGAAGGATGGGGAAGTAACTCGGCCATACCCTTTCAAAGGAACCATTTGCCTTAAGCGATTTAGGGAAATCACAGAAAACCTGAATCAGGATGGCCAGATGCGGGTTTGAATCGTCGTCCTCCAGAATGCGAGTCCAGTGTGCTATCCCCAAGAATAGATGCATACTTGGGCTGATACATTGATGCCTTCCAGAATGACGACATCACCCAGGGAATGTTCTCCTACCTGGACTCTTCTAACTGTTGTTGCAAGGAGTACGCTTTCAGAGCTTCGCGCCGTACATGCCAATGGCCGTCTGTCTGTTCGAGCAAAAACGTGATTCATGTGAGATGGTCACCTGTAACAACAGCAGCCGTCCACTTGCGGTGCTGGGGGGCGAATCCCAGGATGGGTGCACCAGTCAGACGCCCGCTGCGGAGGCCCATAGGCAGCAACGTTCGTTTAACTACCGTTGAGGAGTCGATGTTGGCAGTGCCGTGTTTTATCTTGGCGGTCAATTGCTCACCCTGTTACCTCGTGCACATCTCCACAGCCGTGAGTCACACCTGTGATCTATTGCCCGTGGTCCGAGACAGTTACCTCGGTACCGGTTTTGGATGGCGCCCTTCTGCCATCCACGGTATACGTGGACAGTTTACAAATTTAGCCGTTTCTGAAATGCTTCCATCCGTGTCCCGAAAACAAATGATCATGCCCATCTGGACGTCGGATAAATCGTTCCGTTTCCACAGTAGGACAACGGCTGCATCACAGTTTTCCGTGCCCCGCCCCCCTTCTTGTCCCTCCCCGGACATGCTTTATACGGGGCTATTACAAATGATTGAAGCGATTTCATAAATTCACTGTAGCTCCATTCATTGACATATGGTCACGACACACTACAGATACGTAGAAAAACTCGGCGACAGGAGCCGAGAAAGCGTATGTCGTGCTTGAAATGCACTCACATCAGCCAGTCATAACAGTGCAACGACACTTCAGGACAAAGTTCAACAAAGATCCACCAACTGCTAACTCCATTCGGCGATGGTATGCGCAGTTTAAAGCTTCTGGATGCCTCTGTAAGGGGAAATCAACGGGTCGGCCTGCAGTGAGCGAAGAAACGGTTGAGCGCGTGCGGGCAAGTTTCACGCGTATCCCGCGGAAGTCGACGAATAAAGCAAGCAGGGAACTAAACGTACCACAGCCGACGGTTTGGAAAATCTTACGGAAAAGGCTAAAGCAGAAGCCTTACCGTTCACAATTGCTACAAGCCCTGACACCCGATGACAAAGTCAAACGCTTTGAATTTTCGGCGCGGTTGCAACAGCTCATGGAAGAGGATGCGTTCAGTGCGAAACTTGTTTTCAGTGATGAAGCAACATTTTTTCTTAATGGTGAAGTGAACAGACACAATGTGCGAATCTGGGCGGTAGAGAATCCTCACGCATTCGTGCAGCAAATTCGCAATTCACCAAAAGTTTTGTTTTGTGCAATCTCACGGTTTAAAGTTTACGGCCCCTTTTTCTTCTGCGAAAAAAACTTTACAGGACACGTGTATCTGGACATGCTGGAAAATTGGCTCATGCCACAACTGGACTTCCATCATGATGTTCGGCATTTCTTAAACAGGAGATTGGAAAACCGATGGATCGGTCGTGGTGGAGATCATGATCAGCAATTCATGTCATGGCCTCCACGCTCTCCCGACTTAACCCCATGCGATTTCTTTCTGTGGGGTTATGTGAAAGATTCAGTGTTTAAACGTCCTCTACCAAGAAACGTGCCAGAACTGCGAGCTCGCATCAACGATGCTTTCGAACTCATTGATGGGGACATGCTGCGCCGAGTGTGGGAGGAACTTGATTATCGGCTTGATGTCTGCCGAATCAGTAAAGGGGCACATATCGAACATTTGTGAATGCCTAAAAAAACTTTTTGAGTTTTTGTATGTGTGTGCAAAGCATTGTGAAAATATCTCAAATAATAAAGTTATTGTAGAGCTGTGAAATCGCTTCAATCATTTGTAATAACCCTGTACAGGGTGTTACAAAAAGGTACGGCCAAACTTCCAGGAAACATTCCTCACACACAAAGAAAGAAAATATGTTATGTGGACATGTGTCCGGAAACACTTACTTTCCATGTTAGAGTTCATTTTATTACTTCTCTTCAAATCACATTAATCATGGAATGGAAACACACAGCAACAGAACGTACCAGCGTGACTTCAAACACTTTGTTACAGGAAATGTTCAAAATGTCCTCCGTTAGCGAGGATACTTGCATCCACCCTCCGTCGCATGGAAACCCTGATGCACTGATGCAGCCCTGGAGAATGGCGTATTGTATCACAGCCGTCCACAATACGAGCACGAAGAGTCTCTACATTTGGTATCGGGGTTGCGTAGACAAGAGCTTTCAAATGCTCCGATAAATGAAAGTCAAGAGGGTTGAGGTCAGGAGAGCGTGGAGGTCATGGAATTGGTTCGCCTCTGACTGTAAAACCACGTTCGTGATAAACATTAATCTGTTGATGCTACGTACTGGTGTGCTTGATGCTAGTACTGTAGAGCAATGAGTCGCATGTCAGCACAAGCACCAAAGTCAACATTACCTTCCTTCAATTGGGCCAACTGGCGGTGAATGGAGGAAGTACAGTACATACTGACGAAACTAAAATGAGCTCTAACATGGAGATTAAGCGTTTCCGGACACATGTCCACATAACATATTTTCTTTCTTTGTGTGTGAGGAATGTTTCCTGAAAGTTTGGCCGTACCTATTTGTAACACCCTGTATACGCTCCACAGCTAGCGCTGCCACATGCCGGCCGGAATGGCCGAGCGGTTCTACGCGCTACCGTCTGGAACCGCGCGACCGCTACGGTCGCAGGTTCGAATCATGCCTAGGGCATGGATCTGTGTGATGTCCTTAGGTTAGTTAGGTTTAAGTAGTTCCAACTTCTAGGGTACTGATGACCTCAGAGGTTAAGTCCCACAGTGCTCGGAGCAAGTTGGACTTTTTTTTTTTTTAACGCTGCCGCGTTGTATTTGTAAGCGTTTACTGGACTTTGATGTTCAACTTAGGTGATGGTCTAGCTCTAGTTCTAATTCTAGTTCTCTCTCTCTCTCTCTCTCTCTCTCTCTCTCTCTCTCTCTCTCTCTGTGTGTGTGTGTGTGTGTGTGTGTGTGTGTGTGTGTTGTGAAATCGTGGAGGGACGATTGATTAGGCGCCCTGACGAACAACTTTGGTTGAAGAGAAATTGTTACCTGATGCTTCTTGGGGACATTGGGCGTCCCTCTGCATTCGTTATGCTCTTGAGAGACGGCAGGCTTGTGTGTTGCCTATAACAGAGTCCTGTTTCTACAACGTGGATAGGCACAAGAAAATTAAAGTTGCTCACTCGCTTCTAAAACATCTTTCTCCGCTTAGACACGCTCATCCTTGAGGCGTTATTCTTGAAAATCACTATCATTTCACTGCGGTAAGTGTTATGCAGCACAGCTGGTTACTACGTCCAGCTACCCTGCTAGTTCCGAGAAATCTCGTCGTCCCAGTGCCAGCGAATACGAAACGACTCCCAGTGTCGCTGGAAACCGCCTGCGAAGGTTGTGTCTCTAACCAAAGGTTTCCCTAATGAAACAAGTTTGATAAACATATATATACTGCGATGACAAAAGTCATGTGATCTCTCCTGATATCGTGTCGGACCTCTTTCTGCCTGGCGTAGTGCAGAAGCTCGACGTCGCATGGACTCGACAAGTCGTCGGAAGTAGAGCGCAGAAGTATTGAGCCATGTTGCCTCTACAACTGTGTTGCCTTGGCTGAAGAGTCAACACCGTGTTACGAGGGGAGGCCGAAATGCACGCGTTTTAGCTCAAGCAGGCAAGAACTATACTGACGTGAGGTCTGGAACATGACAAGGAACGAGAATTCAGAAAGCGGACGTAAGTAGTTAGATACTTAACTTTAATCCATTAATGATGAACGTTGCTCTTGTAGGTACATGAGTCACAATATTATCTGTTCAGAAGACATAGTAACTGAATATGGCGCCTTGCTAGGTCGTAGCAAATGACGTAGCTGAAGGTTATACTAAACTGTCGTGTCTGCAAATGAGAGCGTATGTAGACAGTGAACCACCGCTAGCAAAGTCGGCTGTACAACTGGGGCGAGTGCTAGGGAGTCTCTCTAGACTAGACCTGCCGTGTGGCGGCGCTCGGTCTGCAATCACTGATAGTGGCGACACGCGGGTCCGACGTATACTAACGGACCGCGGCCGATTTAAAGGCTACCACCTAGCAAGTGTGGTGTCTGGCGGTGACATCACAAACTGTCCATAATTGTGAAAGATGTTGGCGGTGCAAAATAGTTCAAATGACTCTGAGCACTATGGGTCTTAACATCTGAGGTCATCAGTCCCCTAGAACTTATAACTACTTAAACCCAACTAACCTAAGGACATCACACACATCCACGCCAGAGGCAGGACTCGAACCGGCGACCGTAGCGGCCGGCCAGGGCGCCACATGAGGCGGGGCAAAATACTTGTGGTTTGCTGTGCCTGCTAATAAATACCGATGAAACGAATATCGTTGTAAACTAATTTATGGACCGCACTATCCAATGGGCACGTATCACTGCGGTCTAAGAAGCATTTTGTTTGTAGCGAGAAACACAGCGACACTTCCCGTCGACTCTGGGCGTCACATGAAAGACGTGATGAGCAGTATTTGTTTGCGCTGACTCCAGCCACACGTTGCAGAAGTGAAGATGCAAATATCAGCCGAAACATCAGAGAAAACGAGCCTGGCGACTCTCCAGCAAAAACGGCGGGAAACTTTGTCATTTTTTTTGTATTGTGGATACCACTGTGCAGAAGACATTCTCGAGCCCAGCAGCAGAGTCGCGATACAATAAAAGAAAAGAGAAAAAGAGGTACAGAGCGAGAGAGAGAGAGAGAGAGACAGTTGCCCGTAACGCGGTCTTAGGGCCCAGACTGTGTCGTCGTCACTATACAGAACAGGGCAGGGCAGGGCGTGTCGTTACATGTGGAAGCGGAGGATAGGGGAGGGGGGGTAGGGAAGGGAAAGGGGGGGTGAGATGGTGGGGGGGGGTTTCGGTGCCCGGATTAGCGTGCGCCGGCACTTAGCGCTCTCTAACGACTCGTGAAGCAGTGGCTGGCGGCTGGCTTCCCCGCTGAGCACTCCGCCCCTTCGGCGTGCGGGATTAGGCCGACCCGCTACGCAACGCTCTGAACTTATCTTCTCGCCGCAAGCCGCGCTCCCATTTCCACTGCGGCAGCGGCGAAACGACGCACAGCCGGGCGCCGTGGGCTGGCTGTGTGTGTCTCGGCCTCTCAACTTCCGGGCTGCTCTGCCGTATTCCGCCTCTGTTTCTGCTCTGCTGTTTCATGCTGTCCCTCATAACACGTGTCCGACTGCGCTCTCTCTGGGTCAACTCTCGCCGCAGACCGCAGTTTTTAATTCGCGTACCATCTTACCGTCACACGAGAGGCAGTGACATGACAGTACTGCTATAGGGGATCTGATCGCTGGCGTGGAAGGTGGGAAGTACAGGTAGAGTCAAAACAGGTTAGCTTCCGATTCGTGAGTCAATTATGGCTTCTTGTATAAAGTATCTTCGATCTTCTTGCCGTGTTAGATTAGTGCAGAAACTCGAGCTAACGGCGAGAGCATCTATCGTTTTCGCCGAAAGACGTCCAATGTCGTAATCGCAGCCGTGACAACGTTATACACCGAAGCGCAAAGAAACTGGTATAGAACCTTCAACATCGCAGCGCGTCAGCAATCGTTGGTTAATATATTAAAAAACTAAAAACCCGCCTCGATTGCGAAAAAAGCACATGGTGTTAACCTAGGTTTCGGCGTAGATAACTAGACCTTCTTCAGAACAACAATAAAACCCACAAGTGCCTATGAAGACGTTTGTCAATGATTTATGGCGGGTCATGGCCCATCGAACACAGGCCGGTGTGAGGTGGAGCGTACACCATCAAGTTAAATAGTGGTTTTGACTTTGTACATATGCACTGTTTGTGTTTTCCTTTTTTTTTCGTTTATAAATGTATAGCTATGGTGTTCTTTTAATCATTGACAAATGTCTTCTTAGGCACTTGTGGGTTTTATTATTGTTCTGAAGAAGGTCTAGTTATCTACGCCGAAACCTAGGTTAACACTAGGTGCTTTTTTCGCAATCGAGGCGGGTTTTTAGTTTTTTAATAAACTGGTATAGGCATGCCTATTCAAATACAGAAATACGTAAACAGGCAGAATGCATGCGCTGCGGTCGGCAACACCTGTATACGACAACAAATGTCTGGCGCAGTTGTTAGATCGGTTACTGCAGCTGCAATGGGAGGTTACCAAGATTTAAGTGAGTTTGAACGCGGTGCTATAGTCGGCGGACGAGCTATGCCATACGGCATCTCCGAGATAGCTATAACGCTGCGGCCGGAAAAAGACCCTGCAAGAACGGGACCAACGACGACTGAAGAGAATCGCCCAACGTCACAGAAGTGCAACCCTTCCGCAAATTGCTGCAGATTTCAGTACTGGGCCGTCAACAAGTGTCAGCATGCTAACCATTCAACGAAACATCGTCGATATGGGTTTTCGGGGCCGAAGGCTCACTCGTGTGCTCTTGATGACTGCACGACACAAAGCTTTACGCCTCGCCTGGACCCGTCAACACCGACATTGGACTGTTCATGACTGGAAGCGTGTTGCCTGGTCGGACGAGTCTCGTTGCAAATAGTATCGAGAGGATGGACGTGCACAGGTATGGAGACAACCTCACAAATCCATGGACCCTGTATGTCAGCAGGGGAATGTTCAAGCTGGTGGAGGGTCTGTAATGGTGTGGGGCGGGAACAGTTGCAGTGATATGTCTAGATACGACTCTACAGGTGACACGTACGTAAGCATCCTGTCTGATTACCTGCATCCGTTCAAGTCCATTGTGCATTCCGACAGACTTGCGGAATTCCAGCATGACAATGCGACACCCCACAGGTCCAGAATTGCTACAGAGCGGCTGCAGGAACACTCTTCTGTGTTTAAACACTTCCGCTGGCCACCAAACTGCCCAAACATTATTGGACATATCTGGGATGTCTTGCAACGTGCTGTTGAAAAGAGATCTCCAGGCACTCGTATGCAGGATTCATGGTGTCAGTTTCCTCCAGCAATACTTCAGACATTAGTCAAGTCCACGCAAGGACGTGTTGCGGCACTGCTGCATGCTCGCAGGGGTCCAACACGATATTGGGCAGGTGTACCAGTTTCTTTGGTTCTTCATTGTATAATGAATAATTAAAATCAGGGTTAAACAATTTTTTCAGCCCATTGCACAACTGTAATACCATACTGATCACTGGTGTTGCAGCTCTACATTGTATGACAGCTGCGAAAATCGCTTATATAGATCGGTGGTTGAGACAGTGTTTGTAGAACTTTGGGTGGCAACTGGACTTCTGGCTTGCGTACATTTACTTCTGTGATCTTTTCAACTTTTACCGGTGATATTCGTGATTCTATTTTCAATATTAACACTAAAGAGGCGGATATCTTCTATGTCACTGCGAACGTCAGTAGCGCAATCTTTTTCGAATCTATGTATTCCGCCTCTTGATCGAAGACTGCCTACACTGTCGATTTCAGTTCGTTAAATAACAGCGGTGTCCGACTACTTCGAACTCACACGGCTTGAGTGCTAGACACAAATCGCATCGGAACAGGTTCAAATGTTCAAATGTGTGTGAAATCTTATGGGACTTAACTGCTAAGGTCATTAGTCCCTAAGCTTACACACTACTTAACCTAAATTATCCTAAGAACAAACACACAAAGACCCATGCCCGAGGGAGGACTCGAACCTCCGCCGGGACCAGCTGCACAGTGCATGACTGAAGCGCCCTAGACCGCTCGGCTAATCCCGCGCGGCTCGGAACAGGTCATCCAGTGTGTGCTCACAGCCTGCAAAAATGGGTAAGCCACCCAGTAAAAGCTGTGTGATTGTGGAGCACTGAACCAGACCATCCGGCACATTGTCGAGGAGTGTGAGCCGAGAGTCTACCTAGGTGATGGAAACGACTTTTTCATTATCTTTTTCGTGGCTTGACTGGATAAGGAGGATATCGTATAACAACGCCTTGTTAACGTATCATTTGTGTTTGTGTTATCTTTTTCCTTGCATTTTAATTGTATTTTATGTGTCGTGCTATACGCTAAATAAACAAACAATAAGAAATTATCAACCTTTCAGTGGTCTCTTCATGTCATCGTTATGTGATGTAATGATGCCAAGGATCATGTCGACGTTGCGATGTCAGTATTACTGCTAGCTGTATTGAGCAGCTGTGCGTGGATAAAATTAAAGGTTACCATCAAATAAAACAGTGCTTTCTGTTATTGTTAAATGAGTTAGTTTCCCATTTTCTTAAAAAAACGTTTATTTCATTACAGTCACATTACGTTTTCGTTTCAACAGGTGCTTATATGCTGTAGAAGGGAACCCGGCAATGCTTTGCAATTGCTAAATATGTAAGTGAATGAGATACACATTTTAAACTTCTTCCCCACCCCTTCTCTCAGCCCATGTGCTCCTCATCCCTTTCTTCGTCCATCTACCCCCCCCCCCCCGGTTGATTGAGAATTAAAGACACTTAAAATGAATAGATAAATCAGTTCAGGTGATTGGTAGACGATGTATGAGAGACACTTCTTCAGGTTCTGGATCTGTGAGAGTAGTAGCGTCAGCGACAGCATTTTTCTTAGTTTTTAATCTGTGGATAGGTAAAATTACAAAGTTTCGAACGCTTCAGATCCTATAGTACTATTCTAAGCATAAGCCGACAAGCCATAAATACCAGTTTCTTGTTTTCTGTTAAACCGATGGTCAGGAAGTAATCGAAACAGCACGTCGTGGTGCATATTTATTTATGAACGAAAATATAAAAGGCGAAGGAATATATGTGGGACAAACAATGTGTCTAACGTCCGGTGCCGGCCGGGGTGGCCGAGCGATTCTAGGCGCTACAGTCGGGAACCGCGCGACCGCTACGGTCGCACGTTCGAATCCTGCCTCGGGCATGGATGTGTGTGATGTCCTTAGGTTAGTTACGTTTAAGTAGTTCTAAGTTCTAGGGGACTGATGACCACAGCAGTTAAGTCCCATAGTGCTCAGAGCCGTTTGAACCATTTGACTTAACGTCCTTGCCGGCCGCGGTGGTCTCGCGGTTCTAGGCGCGCAGTCCGGAACCGTGCGACTGCTACGATCGCAGGTTCGAATCCTGCCTCGGGCATGGATGTGTGTGATGTCCTTAGGTTAGTTAGGTTTAAGTAGTTCTAAGTTCTAGGGGACTGATGACCACAGCAGTTGAGTCCCATAGTGCTCAGAGCCATTTGAACCATTTTTGAACTTAACGTCCGGCTGTTGTAGTTGAAACTAATCGCGAGGAAGAAACTGCGAGAGGACATTTTCACAGTACGACACAGCATTTCTGAACGGCAGGCAGTGTCAGCAGAAAATCTGTACACTGATGGTTCAAAACAATGTGAGCACCGACCACCGCGACGAGCGATGCCACCTGGTGGCGTTGCGGGCGCGAGACGTGGTAGCGAAAGTGTGTAAGCGGAGCAGACACGAACGGGGGATCGCCAGTAAGAAGATATGGGCTGCAAATCGGGAAATACATTGGGGTAAGTGACTTTGACAAAGGCCAGATTATTATTACGCGGAGCCTCTGAACGCGTATCTCGAAAACGGCGCTGCTGGTCAAATGTTCACGTCTTATTGTCGGGAGCACCTACGAAATGAGGTAGGAGGACAATGAAACTGCTGCTCGGCGCTAAACGATTCGACGTCCACTACTCTTCACGTAACGTGGGTTTCGTAAGCTCGTCTGCTTTGTAAAGTAGGACAGATGGTCATATGTGGCATCTCTGCTGAAAGAGTACAATGCTGGTGCACCCACAAGTGTCTCGGAGCACACCGTCCATCGTACGTTGTTGAACATGGAGCTCCGCAGCAGACCATCCATACCTGTTCACGTGTTGACCCCCCGACATCGTCAATTTCGACTGTAGTGGGCACGGCTCCATCGGGATTCGACCTCCGATCAATGGAAACGTGTCTGCTCTTCGGATGAACCACCGTTTTGGTACTCTAGGTCGAAGGACGTCTCCAGAGACGACGTCATCGAGGTCAACGGCGGCTCGAATCGCACAGCGCCACCGACGCAGCAGTTTATGCTCTGGAAGACATTCTCCTACGGTTGCATGTGATCTGTGGTTACAAACGAAGACATGTTGACAGCTGCGAACCACGTGCATCCCTTCATGCTTTGTGTCTTCGCTGACGGCGATGCTATCTCCCGTGTCTCGCAGACAGAACGGCGCTACAATTGTTTGAGGAGCATTATAGTGAACTCACATTGATTTCCCGGCGACGATATTCAATTGATGTAAATCATATGGAAGCCATATGGGTCGCTGTCGGGCGCCGTCACCGCGTACGCAAATTAGTGGCCCATTGTTTACCGGAATTACATGATCTGTGCGTAGACACGTAATGCCACATACCTCCAAAAACCTATCAACAAACTGTTGGATGGTTGATACGCAGAATCAGTGATGTATTTCTTTCCGAAGACGGACAAACAGGCTCTTAACTAGGTGGTCATAATGTTTTGATCCATCACTGTACATCGTCATTTCCTCGTCTGTTCCAACATTGATCTTCTATTGAGTCGGCTTCTACCAGTTTTTTGTATTCTTCTGTATTAAATTCGTTATTAAACTGATAGTTTAGTAATATTCACACGTGTCAACACTTGATTTCTTTGCAGTTGGAATTATTACATCCTTCTTGAAGTTGGAGAGTATTTCCGCTGTCTCGTAGATACTGCACACCAGATGGAAGAGGGTATTATTGGCTGGCTGGCCCGAGGATATCAGCAGTTCTGAGGGAATCTCGTCTAATCGAGAGGCCTTGTTTCAGCTTTGGTCTTTCAATGCTCCGTCATGACTTAGCGGTAATATGTAGTACGCAACTCTTACTGTTGTCCGATCAACGAACAATGGCGGTTCGTGCACGCGGGGGCACGGACGGGGATGGCATTGTTGACATTCCAAACGACGGTTGCGGTATACGCACGCGCCTGCTTTCCGCTTGAAGAAAGCGTATATCTTGCAAATTGTGTCTCTCACTTGCTTATGCAGAATTTATCAGTTATCACCACGATCAGCGATGACAGCCCGCAACAAATGGAATCGAAATTCACTAAACAAATCGCTACGATCACTTTTAATGCTCGCATTAACTACGACAGAGCTCTCCGAAGGTACTACACTCCTGGAAATGGAAAAAAAAAAACACATTGACACCGGTGTGTCAGACCCACCATACTTGCTCCGGACACTGCGAGAGGGCTGTGCAAGCAATGATCACACGCACGGCACAGCGGACACACCAGGAACCGCGGTGTTGGCCGTCGAATGGCGCTAGCTGCGCAGCATTTGTGCACCGCCGCCGTCATTGTCAGCCACTTTGCCGTGGCATACGGAGCTCCATCGCAGCCTTTAACACTGGTAGCATGCCGCGACAGCGTGGACGTGAACCGTATGTGCAGTTGACGGACTTTGAGCGAGGGCGTATAGTGGGCATGCGGGAGGCCGGGTGGACGTACCGCCGAATTGCTCAACACGTGGGGCGTGAGGTCTCCACAGTACATCGATGTTGTCGCCAGTGGTCGGCGGAAGGTGCACGTGCCCGTCGACCTGGGACCGGACCGCAGCGACGCACGGATGCACGCCAAGACCGTAGGATCCTACGCAGTGCCGTAGGGGACCGCACCGCCACTTCCCAGTAAATTAGGGACACTGTTGCTCCTGGGGTATCGGCGAGGACCATTCGCAACCGTCTCCATGAAGCTGGTCTACGGTCCCGCACACCGTTAGGCCGTCTTCCGCTCACGCCCCAACATCGTGCAGCCCGCCTCCAGTGGTGTCGCGACATGCGTGAATGGAGGGACGAATGGAGACGTGTCGTCTTCAGCGATGAGAGTCGCTTCTGCCTTGGTGCCAATGATGGTCGTATGCGTGTTTGGCGCCGTGCAGGTGAGCGCCACAATCAGGACTGCATACGACCGAGGCACACAGGGCCAACACCCGGCATCATGGTGTGGGGAGCGATCTCCTACACTGGCCGTACACCACTGGTGATCGTCGAGGGGACACTGAATAGTGCACGGTACATCCAAACCGTCATCGAACCCATCGTTCTACCATTCCTAGACCGGCAAGGGAACTTGCTGTTCCAACAGGACAATGCACGTCCGCATGTATCCCGTGCCACCCAACGTGCTCTAGAAGGTGTAAGTCAACTACCCTGGCCAGCAAGATCTCCGGATCTGTCCCCCATTGAGCATGTTTGGGACTGGATGAAGCGTCGTCTCACGCGGTCTGCACGTCCAGCACGAACGCTGGTCCAACTGAGGCGCCAGGTGGAAATGGCATGGCAAGCCGTTCCACAGGACTACATCCAGCATCTCTACGATCGTCTCCATGGTAGAATAGCAGCCTGCATTGCTGCGAAAGGTGGATATACACTGTACTAGTGCCGACATTGTGCATGCTCTGTTGCCTGTGTCTATGTGCCTGTGGTTCTGTCAGTGTGATCATGTGATGTATCTGACCCCAGGAATGTGTCAATAAAGTTTCCCCTTCCTGGGACAATGAATTCACGGTGTTCTTATTTCAATTTCCAGGAGTGTATATGCTCACTGGTTGTCGGAGCAGACGTCACGTAGGTGCGCAGAAGCAGCCTAAACTCGACCGCCGTCGTTCGTGGCTGCAACTATAGTGAATCAGTCTACGTTTGGTGGCAAACTGTATCAAAAGTCCTACAGCAGTTTCTGACATCCGGACAGCAGCCGCGGCGGGGCCTTTGATATATTGGTAACTACACACTATCCTCAGCCGTTTTTCCTTATTTTTAGTTACTCCGTTGACGTATAAATACAACAGGCACAGAAAAACACTAGAATATCGAAACCAAATTTAAGAAATTGGTGTAGTTGTTGAGAAGGAAGAGATTAAAAGTTTAACACTAGGTAGGAAAATATGGAGGACAGTATGAAACCAGTCGAAAGACTGATGACAAAAAAGAAAATGAAGGTCGAGCGGGGGGGGGGGGAAGGGGGAGGGAGGGAGGGAGGAGAGAGAGAGAGAGAGAGAGAGAGAGAGAGAGAGAGAGAGAGAGAGAGAGAGAGGTGCTAGTGGAGGATAGACGAATGACGTTACGTAATAGGCAGCAGAGAGATGGGAGGAAAAGTCTGGAGGAGGCGCGTTTACTCAGGAACTGAGCTGCTGCTGTCAGATGTCTGAAGACGATGAGTGACGATGACGACAGGGAATCTGAACAAATTCGTTCCCTGTTTGTTGACGGAGCACCGCGATACCCAAGTCTCGTGATAACTACTGAATCCCAGCGGCCTCCTCTCTTTACTATCGCTGAGCTGACGTGATTAATCGAAACAAAGCAGCCGTACTGCAGCGGGCGCACGCCCACCAGCCTGCTGATAGCGCTCAGATTCCCATTTTCCGGCGGGGCGCCACCTCGTTTGTGTACCCCCAGGGGGGCCGGGAACGCGCAGTGTTCTCGCGGCCTATCTGCCCGGGCCCCGACTGCGCGGCTTTCCCTGCTGTGCCGAGGCGAGGCGAGATAGCGGCGCCGTGGCTGCCGCTGCTGCTGCTGCTGCCGCCCTGGGAGATGAGAGCAGCCCAGCGCTGCCGAGGACACGGCGGGCAGGAAGGCTCAGGCGCGCGTCGGATCTTGGCAGCACCAGCTCTGTTGTCTGAACGACAATAAACACTGTGCAGCGCTGACTGTCTCGCCACTTGAATTACAATTACCGTACATAAGGTCCGACTGTAAAGCTCATAAATCTTCTCCAGTGACGGTAGGCTCTAAGTTTTCCCACGACACTGAAACAGCTACGATTTCAGGGACAAATTTTCTCTTTCACTAACTTCCCTCACGCCTGTCTCTACTATTTGTGTTCTCTTAAATCACTATATATCTACCTTTTCCAAATCTTGCATTTTATTTTATTGCCTGTCTTTATACACTACTGGCCATTAAAATTCCTACTCCACGAAGATGACGTGCCACAGACGCGAAATTTAACCGATAGGAAGAAGATGCTGTGATATGCAAATGATTAGCTTTTCAGAGCTTTCACACAAGGTTGGCGCCGGTGGCGATACCTACTGCGTGCTGACATGAGGAAAGTTTCCAACCGATTTCTCTTAAGCAAACAGCAGTTGACCGTCGTTGCCTGGTGAAACGTTGTTGCGATGTCTCGTGTAAGGAGGACAAATGCGTACCATCACGTTTCCGACTTTGATAAAGGTCGAACTGTAGCCTATCGCGATTGCGGTTTATCGTATCGCGACATTGCCGCTCGCGTTGGTCGAGATCGAATGACTGTTAGCAGAATATGGAATCGGTGGGTTCAGGAGAGTAATACGGAACGCCGTGCTGGATCCCAACGGCCTCATATCACTAGCAGTCGAGATGACAGGCATCTTATCCGCAGCCACGTCTCCATCCCTGAGTCAACAGTTGGGGACGTTTGCAGCAACACGGACTATCAGCTCGGAGACAACGGCTGCGGTTACCCTTAACGCTGCATCACAGACAGCAGCGCCTGCGATGGTGTACTCAACGACGAACCTGGGTGCACGAATGGCAAAACGTAATTCTTTCGGATAAATCCAGGTTCTGTTTACAGCATCATGATGGTCGCGTCCGTGTTTGGCGACATCGCGGTGAACGCACATTGGAAGCGTGTATTCGTCATCGCCATACTGGCGTATCACCCGGCGTGATGGTATGGGGTGCCATTGGTCACACGTCTCGGTCACCTCTTACGCGTATTGACGGCACTTTGAACAGTTACATTTAAGATGTGTTATGACCAGTGGCGCTACCCTTCATTCGATCCCTGAGAAACCCTACGTTTCAGCAGGATAATGTACGACCGTATGTTGCAGGTCCTTTACGGGCCTTTCTGAATACAGAAAATGTTCGACTGCTCCCTGGCCAGCACATTCTCCAGATGTCTCACCAATTGAAAACGTCTGGTCAATGGTGACCGAGCAACTGGCTCGTCACAATACGCCAGTCACTACTCTTGATGAACTGTGGTATCGTGTTGAAGCTGCATGGGCTGTTGTACCTCTAAACTCCATCCATGCTCTGTTTGACTGAATGCCCAGGCGTATCAAGGCCGTTATTACGGCCAGAGGTGGTTGTTTTGGGTACCGATTTCTCAGGATCTATGCACCCAAATTGCGTGAAAATGTTATCACATGTCAGTTGTAGTATAATATATTTGTCCAATGGATACCCGTTTATCATCTGCATTTATTCTTGGTGTAGCAACTTTAATGACCAGTAGTGTATTAAGAGAGAGCTAAAATGAAATACTATCACAGTAGTAATTGTATTAGTAGAATTGTATTAGTAATAAAGCTGCTGACCAACTGTTATATAGACAGTGGTCTAATTGTGGTGAGTAAATAAATAAATAACCCGCTTGTTATGCACACACATGTTTCTCCATGGAAACCTAAACGCGTTTCAGCTCCTTTGTTTCATCGTCAGTAAGTATTCTGTATTCATTTCTGTAAAATGTAAACATCTCTTAAGTAATAATTTTTCTACGTAATTTCATTATGTACGACCGAGTGGGCATTATTGGATACTGGTAGCTTCTCATTGACAAGTAAATGATGCTCGTATTGAGCTTTGTTGGCGAGTTAACAAATCAGTTTATCCCTAAACGTAACTTAATAGTGCGAAAACACACTGTAAGAAAGAAAACAAAAACCCATACACCAGGGTCGGAAATCGGTAGGTGTCATGTACATGTACAGACAAACAAATGATTACAATTTCAGAGAAATTGGATGACTTTTTCAAGAGAAAGAGTTTCACACACTGGGCAAGTCAATTACGCTTTGGTCCACCTCTGGCGCTTATGCAAGCAGTTATTGGGCTTGGCATTGACTGAAAGTGTTGTCGACGTACCGCTGTTCTGTAAGGGTGCACCGGATGACAACCAAAGGGGTCCCGCTATGAAACGAAGTGGCGCCCCCGGCCATCACTCCTGGTTGTCGGGCCGTGTGGCGGACGGCAGTCACGTTGGTGCCCACCGATGTCCGGGTCGCCTCCACACACGCCTTCGCTGGTTCGTGGTTCAGTTCAGAGCGGAACTTGTCGTCAATGGAGACAATTCTACTCCAATTTTTGAGATTTCAGTTCGAAAACGCGTCTACAGGCGCCCCAGGTAGCGGTGGGATACGAACCTGATTGCCGCCTGCCATTCGACCCAGCAACCAGAGGTTATGGTGTGAGGCGTCATTTGATTTCGTAGCAGAGTCCCTTTGTTGTCGTCCACGACACACTTGCAGCGCAGCTGTACTCCGATAGTAGTCTACGGCCAATTTTGTTGCTCTCATGGCGAGCCATCTTGTGCTTACATTCCAGCAAGACAATGCTCCCTTCCACAAGGCGAGACTTTCTGCTGGTTGCCTTCGTGCTTGCCAAACCCTAACTTTACCAGCAATCTCGCCGTATCTGTTCCCAACTGAGAACGTTTGGAGCATTACGAGCAGCGCCCACCAACCAGCTCGGGATTTTGACGATCTAACGCGCCAACTGGACAGAATTTGGCACGATATCCCTGAGGAGGCCATGCATGAACTCCATCAAACAATGCCAAGCCGAATAACTGCTTGCACAAGGGACACAGGTGGATGAACATATTGTTGACTCGTTCAATTTGTGAACCTTTTTCTCTTGAATAAACCATCCAGTTATTCTGAAACTGTAATGATTTTTTTCCGAACATGTACATTATATCTACCGATTTCTGTCTCATTCGGATAATTCCTTCGCACTGTGTCGTTCCTTCCGTCTTAGAGTGTATACTGGTTCTGCACTGCCTATACAATGGCTTGTCCAAGGAACGGACGTTTGTCATTATTCTAAATGGAGCTGGACTGAATGGTATACTCACTTCACTAAGGTAAAATTTTCACTTAGCTCGTTGTTTTGGAGTTGGCTTCGTTCTTTTACAATTGAGGTACGATAAAGTGCGTTTACTGCGAAGAACGTCTACTTGCTCTATGATTCTGTCCAATCAATAATTAAGAAATGAAATAAACATTTGCACTTTTGAATATTTGTATTTTAACTCTTCAAACATTGGAATAACAAAACGTTACATTCATTTGCATCCGTGAACTATCTGTTCCAACTACAATGTCTCCTTTCTACAGCACCACAAAACACGACTTGCCTCTATTATTTCACAAAGTGCCGCCAAGTAACAAAGACAAAGAAAGTAAGATAACTTTTCAAGCAGACAAGTTTAAATCACTGTTGAAGACATTAACCTATATATATATATATATATACATAGCAAAACTTGCTAGATTTAAATGCCCAGATTTTGTTGCTGATACTTCAAAATTTGTTCTGAATACAAGATATGAATGGTTCGTATTAAATAATGAACTTCAATAGTCTTTATGCGAAATTTCTGACTGACAAAATGAAATTATCGATTCCCGCCGATATCGAAAACTTCACAATATGTCTTAAGCTTGATTATATCACAGACTTAACCCTTAAATAACACTTTCCCAGTTTACAAAACCTAGTGTTAATGTTGTTTCTGCATGTTCAATCCCTCTCGATGTTCAGTTGTTCTCGTATCACTCGGGCAGCCAATATGAACTTCTTTGGCAAATTGGACTAGCCTGAACAGCACTCGAAATGGCCATGGAAGTTGTGCATATATGCTTCACAAGTGCGGGAAATCTTCAGTATCATTTTGTGAATTCGCTGCTGAATGACAGACAGTTGCTTACGTTGTATCGACATGTCCCACACGTGCCCGCCGTAGTCCTTTAAAGGTGTTCTCACAGTGACGCGTGGAGTGATAAATTACATAACACATCTTGATATTCGGCTATAACAATTATCGACTGTATTGTAATACGCTGGATAGCTGTGTTAAAAGTGTTGTGCGTACTAGTCAACCGATCTTTTTAGGGGTGTGCTGAAAAATGATGCTTCCGAATTACATATTGTGTGCTCAATATCGGTTAAGGTATTACATGCCACGCATCTTACTCGGTCGACTTTCTCGCTTCGCTGATACTAGTTGCAAGCCCCTGCCGCTAGAGCGCTCCGACTTTTAGCGAGTAACATGAAGATGTGTAACGTCGCTGCATCGGTGCGTGGGAAACAGCGTGTTCTAGTCGTGTTTCTAACCGCAGAAAACGAGCCTCCAACTGAAATCCACAGTAGAATGAAAGCTGTGTACGGTTGATTGTTTCGACATCAGTAATGTGTGACGTTGAGTTGTTCGTGCTCGTAATGAAGGAAACGGTGGCGAAGCCTCACCGACGCCAAAAAAAAAAAAAAAGTTCAACACCATGCCATCAGCATGCAAAGTCATGCTGACAGTGACCTGGGATGTTCAAGGTGTGATGCATTTGGAATTCATGCCTAAAGTCACCATCGTAAACTCTCCAAGGTACTGCGAGGTCCTCACAAAACTTAAAGCACAAATTCGGTTACTGCTGCTAGAATGACGGGTTATCAAGATTTAAGTGAGTTTGAACGTGCTGTTACAGTCGGCGCACGAGCGATGGGAAACAGAATCTCCGAGGTAGCGATGAAGTGGCGATCAGGAATCCAGTAAAACGTCAAATCACAGGCATCGCTGCGGACGGAAGAAGATCTTGCAAGAACGGGACCAACGACGACTGAAGGGAATCTCACAACGTGACAGACGTGCAACCCTTACGCAAATTGCTGCAGATTTCAATGCTGGGTCATCAAGAAGTGTCAGCATGCAAACCATTCAAGGCTGGTCCCGGCGGACGTTCGAGTCCTCAACTCGGGCGTTGGTGTGTGTGTTTGTCCTTAGGATAATTTAGGTTAAGTGGTGTGTAACCTTAGGGACTGATGACCTTAGCAGTTAAGTCCCACAAGATTTCACACACATTTGAACAAACCATTCAACGGAACATCATCGATGTGGGCTTTCGGAGCCGAAGGTCCACTCGTGTACCCTTGACGAATGCACGACACAAAGCTTTACGCCAACACCGAAATTGAAGTGTTGATGACTGGAAACATGTTGCCTACTCGGACGATTCTCGTTTCATATTTTATAGGGCGTACAGACGTGTAGAGGTATGGAGACAACCTCACGAATCCATGGACCCTGTATGTGAGCAGGGGACTGTTCAAGCTGGTGGAGGCTCTGTAATAGTGTGGGGCGTGTGCAGTTCAGTTGATATGGGATCCATGATACGTCTAGATACGACTCTGACAGGTGACATGCACGTAACCACCCTGTCTCATCACCAGGACCCATTCATTCATTGCCGTTGTGCATTCCGACGGAATTGGGCAATTCCAGCAGGAAAATACGACACCCCACACGTTCAGAATCAGAGTGGCTCCAGGAACACGCTTCCGAGTTTAAACATATCCGCTGGCCATCAAACTACCCAGACACGAAACTTATTCAGCATGTCTGGGCTGCCTTGCTACGTGCTGTTCAGAAAATATCTCCATCCCCTTGTACTCTTACGGATTTATGGACAGCCCTGCAGCATTCATGGTGTCAGTTCACTCCTGCACTACTTCAGACATTAGTCGAGTCCACGCCACGTCGTGCTGTGGCACTCCTGCGTGCTCCCTGACACGTAGCATCCTGACAGCAGTGGCGCTCTGATAGGAGCGAAGACAGTGTTTTATAATGAAGTAAGAACGTACAAGACGGAGGAAGACGTGGCAGTTTTACATGCTATCCAGTGTTTGGTTAAGCACGCGCTGCACAGCTGGGCGTCTGCTGCGTGTTGCAGCGCGATGTGTGGGAAGGCTGGTGCGGCGGCGCACGCTGTGTGAGGCAATCTCGCGGAATTCACGGGAAATTGGAACGCTGGCCGTCCTCTGGGCCGCAGCTGCTGTGTGTGTGTGTGTGTGTGTGTGTGTGTGTGTGTGTGTGTGTGTGTGTGTCTGTCTGTCTGTCTGTCTGTGTGTGTGTGTGTGTGTGTGTGTGTGTGTGTGTGTGTGTGTGTGTGTGTGTGTGTGTGTGTGTGTCTGCCAGTCTGTCTGTCTGCCAGTCCTTCTGTCCCATCAGCTCCCACTCCGCTTCCAGACAACGGAATTTTCTCGTCCGCCACTAACTTTCTGCACACTAGGGACGTACTGTTTCAGTTGTTGTTACCAACGGCAATACCGTGTCCACCTAAGAATTCCTACCGGGTTATTAAACGGGACCACTTAGCGTTGAGTTTCTCTTAAAGTTCGAAACCTACACTGCTGGCCATTAAAATTGCTACACCAAGAAGAAATGCAGATGATAAACGGGTATCCATTAGACAAATATATTATACTCGAACTGACATGTGATCACATTTTCACGCATTTTGGGTGCATAGATCCTGAGAAATCAGTACCCAGAACAGCCACCTCTGGCCGTAATAAGGGGCCTTGATACGCCTGGGCATTGAGTCAAACAGAGCTTGGATGGCGTGTACAGGTACAGCTGCCCATACAGCTTCAACACGATACCACAGTTCATCAAGAGTAGTGACTGGCGTATTGTGACGAGCCAGTTGCTCGGCCACCATTCACCAGACGTTTTCAATTGGTGAGAGATCTGGAGAATGTGCTGGCCAGGCCAGCAATCGAACATTTTCTGTATCCGGAAAGGCCCGTACAGGACCTGCAACATGCGGTCGTGCATTATCCTGCTGAAATGTAGGGTTTCGCAGGGATCGAATGAAGGGTAGAGCCACGGGTCGTAACACATCTGAAATGTAACGTCCACTCTTCAAAGTGCCGTCAATGTGAACAAGAGGTGACCGAGTCGTGTAACCAATGGCACCCCATACCATCACGCCGGGTGATACGCCAGTATGGCGATGACGAATACACGCTTCCAATGTGCGTTCACCGGGATGTCGGTAAACACGGATGCGACCATCATGATGCTGCAAACAGAATCTAGATTCATCTGAAAAAATGACGTTATGCCATCCGTGCACCCAGGTTCGCCGTTCACCATCGCAGGCGCTCCTGTCTGTGATGCAGCGTCAAGGGTAACCGCAGCCACGGTCTCCGAGCTGATAGTCCGTGCTGCTGCAGACGTCGTCGAACTGTTCGTGCAGATGGTTGTTGTCTTGCAAACGTCGCCATCTGTTGACTCAGGGATCGAGACGTGGCTGCACGATCCGTTACAGCCATGCCGATAAGATGCCTGTCATCTCGACTGCTAGTGATACGAGGCCGTTGGGATCCAGCTCGGCGTTCCGTATTACCCTCCTGAACCCACCGATTCCATACTCTGCTAACAGTCATTGGATCTCGACCAACGCGAGCGGCAATGTCGCGATACGATAAACCGCAATCGCGATAGGCTACAATCCGACCTTTATCAAAGCCGGAAACATGATGGTATGCATTTCTGCTCCTTACACGAGGCATCACAACAACCTTTCACCAGGCAACGCCGGTCAACTGCTGTTTGTGTATGAGAAATCGCTTGGAAACTTTCCTCGTGTCAGCACGTTGTAGGTGTCGCCACCGGCGCCAAACTTGTGTGAATGCTCTGAAAAGCTAATCATTTGCATATCACAGCACCTCCTTCCTGTCGGTTAAATTTCGCGTCTGTAGCACGTCATCTTCGTGGTGTAGCAATTTTAATGGCCAGTAGTTACATCTATACACAATCTGTTAGCCACCTTCGATGTTTGCCGGGGGATACTGTGAACTTCGTTTAATGATCCTTTTTAATCTGTGGACATAAATAAGATCCCTCCCGGCCACGCTTTGATTAAAGGCCGGAATGCGTGAAACCTGCTAACTTGACCGCAAGCAGAATGTCTCCCTATTTTATTGTCTCTGACGGAAGAGTGGGAACGGCGTCTACTGTAACGCGTAAAGGAGGAGGTAATATTAGGGTTTAAGGTCCCGTCGACAACGAGGTCATTAGAGACGGAGGCACAAGCTCTGATTAGGAAAGGGTGCTGAAAGAAATCGGCCGTGCGCGTTTGATAGAGACTATTCCGGCATCTGCCTGGAGCGATTCAGAGAAATAGAGGAAAACATGAATGAGGAGGCCTGGACGCGGATTTGAACCTTATTCCTCTCGAATACGACTCCTATTTGGTGACCAACGCACCTACTCGCGCGGTGAGAGGCTGAGCGGAGAGATGGTGTCTTCGTGACTCGGAGTACTGTTCTAGAGGGGAGCCATTGTAGTGAATTTATAGGTGGGAGAAATGCATTTTTCGGTGACGGTTAGGTTAGGTTAGGTTAGCTTGGCTGGTTGGTCGGTTTGGGGGAAGAGACCAGACAACGAGGTCATCGGTCCCATCGGGTTAGAGAAGGGTAGGGAAGGAAGTTGGCCGTGCCCTTTCAAAGGAACCATCCCGGCATTTGCCTGAAGCAATTTAGGGAAATCACGGAAAACCTAATTCAGGATGGTCGGACGCGGGTTTGAACTGTCGTCCTCCCGAGTGCGAGTCCAGTGTGCTAACCACTGCGTCACCTCACTCGGTGAAGAAGTGGAGGACCTGCAGTTTCCCATTACTGTGGCTAATTTCCGTCAGCCGCTACGAATTAATCATGGAATTACTGAGACAAGAAATTTTTAGCCCTGCTTGTGTTAATTTAGGAACTGTCAGGCATACGTGCTGCTTTGGATCTAAATTTAATAAAAGAGCTTCACTCTCCATTTATACTGACGTGTCCTTATTTGTAGTGAATCTTTGTATACAGTGTTTTCAGGTAGTTTGCGTTGCTGCTGCATTCCAGTGTGTTCTGTTACATTTGAACGTGGTAGAGTAAACAGAACAGTTGTTCATTAATTCGACTTGTTGTGGTGTATTTTTATGGCGATCATATTTCTGTAATTCGTCGAACCTTTGAAGGGATGATGGTTCTGCGGAAACTCAGGTGACAGAAGGGCTTGACGTCTTATAGTTATTGAGTTACCCCTGTCTCACGAGGTGGAGATTTTGTTATGGGGCTGGTGACCCAGTTATTTACAGTTATCCGTGTTGGGGGGGGGGGGATATTAAACGGAGCCGAAAGTAATTAACTCTATGAAGGTAATTAAGACGAGGGGTGGTAAGTGACAATACTTGTGATACTAGCATCACTGTAACGCTTTTGCTAATCGATTCTCGAATAGTGAGTAGGAATAAAGACCTATAAAACTCTGTTTCTAGTGACTCCGATTTTATCGTCCTGGTCATTACGTTAGAAGTACGTGGGAGCAATTACCGTCTTGCCTGATCCAGCTCGGGGCGTTCACCGTCTCAATTGGTGCAGCAAATCTCTCCGAGATCCACTACGCTTGTCTTAAAGTGCCTGCTTCTGCTCATCTCTGTGACGCTCTCTTGGTTAAGAAGCCACGTCGTGACGAAACGCGCGACTTTTCTTCGTGTCTTATCTGTTATCTTAATCCCACTTGGCAATTGTCCAGAGACTATCAAGCGATACTAAACACTTGTTCATTTGACTGTTTTGTGAAACCACTTCTTTCCTGGCTGAATTACATCTGCTTATAATTGTTCGAATGAGTCTCAGTCTGGCATCCACCTCTTTCTACAGCAAGTTTTATGTGGTCATTTCACTTCAGGTCGCTCCTTAGAGTTACTCCTAAATTTTTACGATTGTTATTGATTTCCGTGATTCAATGGCCAATAACGTAATCGAAGAGTAAACAACTGCTTTCTGTCTGTCCATCCGCAGTGCGTTACTGATGTTTATTTTCAGGGTCCTCAGCCAGTTACTGCACAAATCATACACCCTCTGCAACTTTAACTACATTTCAGTACAGTTTTCTGTCGTTGCAACTTCCCAGTAGACAACAGCTTCACCAGCAAAACCTGTCGCAGAGCTTCCGACGTTATCGGCTGGATCATTTATATACTGTATATTGTAAATAATATCGACTCCATAGCACTAACTCGGGATACCCCCTCACAGTTACATGTACATCTGCCGTTTTCGCCCAGTCAAACATGTCACGTTGAGTTCTATCTGCAGGTGAGTCCCTAATTTAGTCAAATATATGGTCTGATATTCGGTAAAGACGAATTTCGTTAACTAAACTAAAATTCAGGTGTAAGCATTACGTTTCTTTAACAATGCGTTATTTTGATATAAGGACTTTTCTAATGGTATTTTTTGGCCAGTGCTGTATCAGAAATGATTTTTGAGTGGGCTTTATCTCTGCAGCCCTTCTGGCAACCTAATTTGTAAATAAGTTTTCATTTTTCGAGTTTTTCGTTTTTATTTATTTATTTTATTTCACAGTTGTGTTTGACATTCGGACATCTGATTAGATTGAGCTTTCAGGTATTGGTATAGTGTCCCGCCAGCCAGAAGTGATCTGCTGGTTGCCGAGGTGGCACGGGCTGCGGCGAAGCTGCAGTAATTCCGTGTGCGCTCCGTCGTTCTGCACTGCGCTGTCTGACAAGATCATACTGTCGTACTTTATTTCTTTATTTATTTGTTTATTTATTATTTCTGTGGCTAAGACTAAGAACGTAGGATAACAAAAAAGGTTTCTGATTTCTTCCTCTGCGCGTACTCTGAAACCTTTCTTCTTGCCAAATTTCATGATTTTACGTCAATGGGAAGTAAGCTACAGGTTTTAACGAGTAAATTTGCGAGTATTAAAATATGGGACGTAAATGGCCTTATATTTTGGCTGCATTGATTTACAAGCTTACGTTTATTATACAGCCAAGTGGCTAGAGACTTTCGTATTTGACATAAATTTCAACTTCATACCTGTGCCAGTACCTAAGATAAGGGAGCTTCATAAGCAGATGGACACAGAGTCTTATAACAAACGACAAAAATTTTTTTAGTGTTATATAGTTACAAATTAACACTTTTCGGATTTTTTTCGTTTACTTGTACAGTGAAACCTTGCTTCTCGCCAAATTTCATTACTCTAAACCAATGGAAAGTACCCTGTATGTTTTGATGAGTGAGTTTGCGAGTACCAAATAACTTTGACATTAATGGTCGTACATCTTGGTTGCACTGTCTTAGAAGATTCACTTTTTTAAACGTCCAAGAGGCCGTAGATCTTAATATGTGATATAAATTTAAGCTTGATACGCCTACCCATTCGTGAGAGAAATGGTTTTTAACAGTCGGACGGAAAGATGGAAGTGGTCCTTTAAGAGTTCCGTTTTTACCGATTGAGGCATAGAATCCTGAAAAGTAATTTTTTTATTACTTCCTGTACATCAGGACAACAAAGTGGAGTACGAGAGGACCTCAAAAACTAAGTTGCACACGTCGTCCCGCGCTGAGACTTGTGCGTTGTCAGAAGAGAGTAGATGTTCGGGTTCTGCTGCTGACACAGTTCTACTACTGTACGGGCAACTGCTGAAGCGCAGTGAGCGAGTGAAATGGCGCGGCAACGACACTCATACTGAAAACTGGAAGTACGCTGGACACTGCGATTCTTGGAGGCGATTCGTTCAACTTGCACACAGATTCACTACTAAGTTCTGGTGGCATATGGACCGAATGCAATTTCGTGTTGAGCAGTGGTGAAATTATGCCGTCAACTTCACCAGGGCCACGTGGGCGTAGGAGATGCTCGGAGGGAAGGAAGACCATCGACGTTGATCACAGACGACAATTTCCCGCCGTTTCACACAACGGTTCTCGAATAGGTTCGTAACCGAGGTGCGGATTTCTATCGTGAACGAACTGAAGTACAGATGCCTGGTTAATTGTTTGGCAGAGGAAAAAAACATGATTCGTCATTTTAGGGTAAAATTGTAAAGGTGACGGTAGCAAGTGTCTCACCTCTTCGTTATAAGCAACAGGGCAGTGAACTGTGCGCAGAAATTAGGGCGGTTGTTCCACAGGCGAAGGGCAGCACCGGGGGAGTATTCACTTCATGAATTATAACGCCTTTTTCTTGCTGCAATCTATTTCATTTGCTCCAAACGCATTTCACTTTTACATTAAGGCATCTTCATGGGAGTTAATAGTAATTAGTTTTCTGTAATTTTTCACTTCACGTATAAAACACAGACACAGTTTTCACGTCACGACGTTTTTGTTTGATTCTTTTCTTATTTTGCAACATAACTAGAGTAGAACACCACTACTAATCTGATATTAATTGCAGTTTTTCTTACGAGAAATGCGAGTGATTTTTCGTAAGTCTGTGTTCACTCATTGTCTCTTTAGAAAACGAATATTTATGTACTTAGTCCAGATGATGGCCACGCAAACAATGTTGTTAAAAGGGTAGCAGTTTAAGCTATAGGGAGAGACGGGCAAAGTACAATATATACAAGAGCAAAGGGGGAATGATGAGAAGTGGCCGACCAAGAACACAGTGCTCGTATTAAGAAGGGTGTAAGACAGGAATGTACACTTTCGCCCCTACTCTTCAATCTGTACATCGATGACGCAATGATAGAAGTAAAAGAGAGGTTCAATAGTGAAATTAAAATTGAAGATGAAAGGATATCAATGATACGTTTCGCTGATGACATTGCTAACCTGAGTGAAGGTGAAGAAGAATTAAATGATCTGCTGCATGGAATGAACACTCTAATGAGTACAGAATATGGATTGACAGTAAGTCGAAGAAAGACGAAACTATAGAGAAGTAGCAGAAATGAGAACAGCGACAAACGTAAGATCAGGATCGATGGGCACGAAGTAGATGAAGTTAAGGAATTCTGATACCTAGGCAGCAAAACAACCAACGACGGCTGGAGCAAGGAGGACATCAAAAGCAGACCATCACTGGAAAAAGGGTCATTCCTGGCCAAGAGAAGTTTACTAATATCAAACGTAGGCATTAATTTGAGGAAGAAATTTATGAGAATATATGTTTGGAGCAGAGCATTGTATGGTTGTGAAACATTAACTGTGGGAAAACTGGAACAGAAGAGAATGAAATCACTTAAGATTTTGTGCTATAGACGAATGTTGAAAATAAGGTGTACTGATAAGGTAAGGAATGAGGTGGTTCTGAGCAGAATCGGAAAGGTAAGGAAGGGATAGGATGATAGGACATCTGGTAAGACATTAGTGAATGACTTCCATGGTACTAGAGGGAGCTGTAGAGGTAAAAACTGTAGAGGAAGACAGAGATTGGAATACATGCAGCAAATAACTGAGGACGTAGGTTGCAAGTGCTACTCTGAGATGAAGAGGTTGGCACAGGAGAGGAATTCGTGGAGGGACGCATCAAACCAGTCAGAAGACTGATGACTCAAAAACGTTTACAAATATTTTTATTTTATGGGTGGGCACAGCAAGGGTACTAGACAAGTGACAACTTGGGTTGCAAGTATGAGAAAGAAAGAACACCGCGCAACGCAATTACAGAATCACTTTTCCGAGCCCCATCTCTCATTGCGATGCACAAGTTTGAAATTTGGTTAGAAGGTGCCTGCAACCTTCCTCTGCAATGGTGTGAAAGCGTCGTGCCTTCGACGTCACCCTCGGTCTCGGCGACGCTCAAAATAACGAGGTGTCGACACCTATAGAAAAAAAGGTCAGAGACAAGAAGTTCATGTGAGGACAACGTGTATTAATGACTTCACATCGGCGCCAAATTTCATCACAAGTCATCCCAACACCACCGTGGACGTGTTAATTAATGGGAAGGTCGTCGCACCCCCTGTCACCCACATTTCACCCCTTCTTTTGCTGCCTCTGCGTTGAAGGTTAGAGGCGAGGTACCGCTTTGAAATCACGCAGTTTCCTTACGGGTTGGCGAGGGTAATATTCCAGACATACCACGGCTCAGAATCGAATCAGATATTGCAGCGCCTCATGGGGTGGCACGAAGGACTACATGAAACCACTCCTTTCTTTTCGGCACCGATTTCGGGCGTCGAAAAAGACACTTCGCAATGCGGCGAGCAACAGAACGGTGCTCTTGAGAACCAGTGCTACCGCTGATACCCAACGAACGATTAAATCCTTCTCTAAGGACATCGTAGACCCGCAACCCCATTCAACGTCCCTCACCCCTTTGGAGCGTAGTGCGATCGAATTTTTGCTCGGAGTGTACAGCTTGGAATTACTGGCAACCGTTCATTGCCATTCGATGAAATTTGAACGTCATCAGAAGCAGCAAAAAGCGTTTCGCGCCCTCTTAAGGCGTGATCGTAGATGGTGCGACATTTTCACACGCATGAATGAAACGGCCGAGTGTCGGTCTTAGACTACGCAGTTCGACAACACCTTCGCTGCCACCCACGCAGCTTCGTTGAACACTAGAAATGTATCTGCACAGAGACAATCCTAGGCAGGTTAGGCAGCTTCTCCTAGACCTTTTAGCAGACATGAGGCATCGTGGGATTGTCGAAGGATTTGTCTGTAAGTGTCTGGGATTTCGTCAGAGGTTGTCTCTGTAGATCCACAGTTTGAGTGCTCAACAAAGGCTGGCAGGTGACACCAAGGGTCTTGCCGAACTCGGGAGGGGGGTGGGGGGTGTGGGTGGCGGGGATCTCAGAAGAACGCTTTGCCGTTTTCTTCACCCCTCTGTCAATGCCGCAGCCGTCCTTGATCACGCCACACGGGAACACGAGACAGGAGAGCCGAAAAAGCGTAAACCCCCTTTGCTGCCTCGGATCGCGTTCAAACTTCGTCCCTAGTGGTCCTACACTGTGAATCAGAACAAATATTGCGGTTTTACTGCACTCCAAAGGAGTGCGATCACATTTTAGAGCGCAAATGTATAGGAGTCAACGGTGTGAGGGAAGGAGTGGTTTCGTTGACACGCTTCAACCCACCACCTTTTCGTGTCGTTTTTGAGGGCCGGTTTGTCTGAAATGTTTTCCTCTCGCACTGATAACAAAACTACGCAATTTCCGAGCTGGACGTTGCTGATCTGATGTCCATCGCAGAGCTGTCAAAAGAAGGTGTAAGTTGTGAGTAAGGAGGAATGTGACGACTTCCCCGTTATGTGACACGTTTACGGTGGCGTTGGGCAGAATTGTGGTCAAATTTGGTGCCAGTGTGACATCATGAGGCCACCGTACACGTCACATGAACTTGCGCACCTTTTTTTAACGCATGTGTCGACGCCTTGTAGCGTCGCCGAGCCCGGCCGTGACTTCACAGACCGTCATGGTTTTGCACAATTACAGGAGAAGGCTCTAGACACCTCTCAGCCAAATTTCAAACTTTTGTGTCGCAGTGGGAGACAATTACGGGATTTCGAAAAACTGGTCTTTGAACTGTGTTGCGCATTGTAGTAGATCTTCGATAAGGGGTACTTGGGCGCATGCGCACTGAACAGCTGATGGCACGCGCGCGCGCGCGCGCGCACACACACACACACACACACACACACACACACACACACACACACACACACACACACACAGAGAGAGAGAGAGAGAGAGAGAGAGAGAGAGAGAGAGAGAGAGAGCTCGTGGCAATCACGTGATCACGTGACTTGTCTCACGGCACCAAACCCAAGTGGACGTGAAACGCAATGCTGAGGGCAAACAGGCCGATGCTGCATGCGAGTATTCATGGTTGGTTCTACCTGTCTAGTGTTCTCAGTAGTCCGGGCCGTGTTGCATTACGTCACACTAGCAGAGGTGACCGCAAAGGTATAAATTTGACATCCCGTGGAAAGGTGTTTCCATAGCTGGTTGGTTAGCTGGTTGATTTGGGGGAGGCGACCAAACACCTAGGTCATCGGGTGGGGAAGGAAATAGGCCATGCCCTTTCAAAGGAACCATCCCGACGTTTGCCTGAAGCGATTTAGTTAAATCAAGGAAAATCTAAATGTCCGGACGCGGTATTGAACCGTCGTCCTTCCGAATGCGAGTCCAATGTGCGAACCACTGCGCCACATCGCTCGGTATTTCCGTAGTTCTGGAGGGCACAGAAGCAGGCGGAAGTCCTGCTGCGCGCTGCGAGTGTAACTTCTGTCCGCTGGAGGTGCTCATCCAAAGGCATACGCAAGTTGTTCACTGTTTACTGATGTAGCATTATGGTACTTCGAGAAGAAAAGGGGGCATCACTCAGACGTGATTAGTGTTCGACGTCACACTGAAATTACTCGAGAGTTGTCCGGGTTTGATTCACGCCTCAGGGTTTGTGCGCTTCAGGTGATCAACGACAGACCGTCATTCATGTGGACGATGGCAGTGCTGATACCTTCAGGTCCGCCAGTTGAGTATGGCTCTTACTTCCAACGGGTAGCGCGAACTGGTGGGCCACGTGAACAGGACCTTTTTCGCATATAAAGGTACGCTTGTCAGTTCCTTTGTCACATTTTCGCCACTAGTAGCTGTTATAACCGTTAGAAGAGGAAATAACTTTCCTTTATGGCAAGGAATATGAAAGAATGTGACGTCTGAAAGAATACAGGGAATACGTGTCGTTCCTTATGACGTATGGAGGCCGAGAGGCGTTTCGCAGCAGAACGCCAGCATCACAGGGGGAATGCAGAAGCGGCACATTAACCAGCGTAACGTCTCCTCGCAGCTTCCAGTCTCTGGCGAATAAGCTGCCCGATGAGATTATAACACGTAGTGGCGGGTTCTAAGTCTTGGTGAAGTTGAAACAAACGTCCCTGTTTATAACGATTCGCGAAATATTTATTTCTAACCACTCGTTAGCATCGAAGTCTCAAAACCTAGGACCCTGAAACTCTACAGAGAAGAACTTAACATCTGACGTCATGGTTATATCGCGTTACCGAGAAAAAAAGTCTGTTATGCAGAAATGTGCTTGACATTGACAGTGTAGTTTTCTAATCCTTTCAGACACGATCACGGAACACAGCTCTGATTGTGATAGTTTCGTATTTTCACTCGTCATCTTCAGAAACAAACATCTGTAGAGGTTATATTATTCCTAGCATTGTTCAACCGATTTCTTTGGATGTGGCGGGCTCGTACATCGTGCATGTACAACGTTCGTCTACTAAACTGTTCTCACGGTTCGTTCCGAGTATTACAATACACATTGACTCCGAGTGCTATAAATACCGGCTTTTTGGAGCATCAGAGGTGCTTGATTTAATGGTGGAGTTCTTACAAGTTATGCGACGCAAAATCCGTTAAGAAATTTACTTCGGATACTTTGCAGCTCACGTCTCGTCCGAAAATATGTCGAGACAATATTGGCAAACACGTCTCCACATTTGGCTACTCTCTATTTCTCCTTTGGTTTAGGAGAGACCTGTACTGCACGAGACAATGGTGGTATTCAAAGGATTCACCACATACCAGATATTTTTGAGCACATGCAACCTGTGTAACGAACATGATTGCTGTTATATATAGCACCTTGTAACACTCACTACTGGGTTTCCGATACTGTTAAATGAAAAAAAGAAAGAAGCCTAAAGTTAGTTCGTGAACGTGGCTGGAAAGCTTGGAAAACTCTATCGGCTCGGAATGAGACAAATTACGCTGGTATTCCAGGGCTACATACTGATATGTACTTAGATGACATTCCACTATATTCACTATTGAATGTCAACATAGAAAAATGTATTCCTTTACGTTTAAACATAAATATGATACATTAACCCATTTCCCCACACAATGACGACGGTTAAACTCGACTCAGAGACAAAATGAAACGCTAATGGTCACAGGCCACTCACATCGGACATCTTTATCTAGCATCGCAATCCATGATACACCGAAATCCACGTTGACCTGTACGGTAGATGGGAACACTGCCGTAATATTTACTGACATGATTCCCAAACAACTCCCATTTCACAATCACTTATAAAAGAAATGTACTTCCTCGGTAATCATTGTATTGGGTTCATGCGTAAGATCGTAGCGTTTTTCCGTAAGTTTAAATAACACAACAGATACATATAGTCATCAATAACACATTCCCCTTCACTATTTACAGCAGTTTGCCAACGCTGGATTATCTTTACGACTCCGCGACCTTAGAAATCGCTTGGTTATGAGGCGAAGAACTCGTCGAACCATGTTTGGAGCGCGTTTTCATCCTGAAAGGAAATTCCTTTGAGGTTGTTCCATAGAGATCGGAAAAGGTGAAAATATGAGGGCGCGAGATAAGGTGAATAAGGTGCGTGTGGAATGACTTCCGAGTCCGCCTCCTGTTTGTGTTTTTTGTCAGTCTAGCTGAATGCGGGCTGGCGTTATCGTGGACTGCGTCTGCAAAGACGTCTCCGTTGTTGGCAGTAAATATCTGAAACGATGGTTACACCTAGGGAAGTAGGTGTACTACCCCAGTCTGTTGATATTCCACCAGGTGAAAAACATTACCTTTTATCGATACGCGCAGATCTTTGTACGGGAAGTTGCTGCTTCGTCTCTATTCAATCATTCCTTTCTTTTCCTTACGTTAGCACATAGCCACCATTTCCCGTCACGAATAAGGATACAGGATGGGAACAGTCGGTGTTGTTCACGAGCCAACTGAAGGTGGGCAGGCAGTGACGTGTATATCGTCACCCGATTTTGGCTCGAAGCATGCAGTACCAGGGTACCCTATTTTTGATCCTTCTCCATTGCATGCAAACGTCGCACAATGGTGGAATGTTCAAAGTTCGTCACATTTTCCAGTTCTCGAGTACACTGACGTGAGTCATTGTGAATTAATGCATTTAAACGATCTTCATCAAAATCCGAAGGTCTTCCTGAACCTGGATGTCAAAACTACCCTCCTCAAAACGAGAAAACCATTCATTTTCTTAGTGTCTTATGTCCAATGGAAATATCGCTATACAAGGGAATACAAGGGACAAATGTTTCTGGCTACCTCTGCTGCTGTCACCCCTGTATTAAACACAAACACAAGAATATGTCGGAAACGTCCCGATCTCTCCACTTGGCACTCCATTTTCTAGCGTCCACAGTTCCACTGAATATCTCAAAATGACAAAAATGACGATATGTAAACTCAAACGGCAACAGTGATCTACAAATAAAAGATGAAAGTTGAAAAAAGAAACCGACAGCAACCGGAATGCCGACATGCAGAACAAAAACGCTACCAACTTATCCACCAACCTAATGATTACGACTGTTGCTGAGGTTCCGCCCGCGGGGAAGTAATGACGCTCAGACACTACCTTCGAACAACTAGCGCCGAAAAAGGACAGACTAACACACTGACACAACGATCGCGGCGCCTCGACTATAGATACCTGAACGTACCTGCGGTCTGTATGAGCATACAAGCAATTACTCTAAACAAAGGAGCGTGGATATCTTACACGCTTATACAGTCAACAGTGTAAAAAAACATCGGTAAAGCTCGAGTGTTAAAAGTGAGAGTCGGTTTCCGTTTCTCTGCACCATATCTAGACAGATGTCCCTTTCCATTAAGTCAAACCTACAGCTTCTATAAAAGTGTAATAATAGAATACCTGCTATGTATACAATCGTGGAACATCATGTGGATACAAAGCTGTACAGCACCATGTATGAATACATCTGTCCGAAACCTCGTACGCATAAAACTGTGGCGCATCTTGTGCTTATGCAACTGTGCGACGCCTTGTACCTGTACAAATGTATAACATGAGGTATACATGCAGCTGTGGGGCACTTTGTGCTTATAAAACAGTGTGACGCCTTCTACACATAAAACTGTGGAGCACCATGGATGCACAAAGTGCCCCACAGTAGTAGTGTACAAGGTGCGCCACAGATGCATCCATACAAGGTGCATCTCGTGCACATACAACTGCGCGACACCTAGTACGGATAAAACCTTACATACAGTAAGCGTGAGGCAATTTATGCTTATACAACAGACTGACACCTTGTACGTATACAACAGTGGAACAACTTGTTGCATACAACTACGGGTACATTGTACGGAAACAACTGTAGGCAATCTTGTGCACGCAAAATTGCAAAGCACCTTGAGCGCATAGAATTGCGTAGCACCTCGAACACAAACAAATTCGTACTACACTCCTGGAAATTGAAATAAGAACACCGTGAATTCATTGTCCCAGGAAGGGGAAACTTTATTGACACATTCCTGGGCTCAGATACATCACATGATCACACTGACAGAACCACAGGCACATAGACACAGGCAACAGAGCATGCACAATGTCGGCACTAGTACAGTGTATATCCACCTTTCGCAGCAATGCAGGCTGCTATTCTCCCATGGAGACGATCGTAGAGATGCTGGATGTAGTCCTGTGGAACGGCTTGCCATGCCATTTCCACCTGGCGCCTCAGTTGGACCAGCGTTCGTGCTGGACGTGCAGACCGCGTGAGACGACGCTTCATCCAGTCCCAAACATGCTCAATGGGGGACAGATCCGGAGATCTTGCTGGCCAGGGTAGTTGACTTACACCTTCTAGAGCACGTTGGGTGGCACGGGATACATGCGGACGTGCATTGTCCTGTTGGAACAGCAAGTTCCCTTGCCGGTCTAGGAATGGTAGAACGATGGGTTCAATGACGGTTTGGATGTACCGTGCACTATTCAGTGTCCCCTCGACGATCACCAGTGGTGTACGGCCAGTGTAGGAGATCGCTCCCCACACCATGATGCCGGGTGTTGGCCCTGTGTGCCTCGGTCGTATGCAGTCCTGATTGTGGCGCTCACCTGCACGGCGCCAAACACGCATACTGATGTGTCGGCAGCTGGGCCAACACCTTGTAGATAGAGGTGGCTTAAACGGCACGCTAGACTAACGCAGACGGGCGTGAAGTACTGGAACAGGATACGTAATTAATGCTATGAAGAAAAGTACGTAGCTGGTATAATACTTACCTTTAATCAATCATTGTGGTACATCGCACAAAGGAGACTTTAATTACAATCACTGTAAGGCTAATGGCGCCTTGCTAGTTCGTAGCCATTAACTTAGCTGAAGGCTATTCTGTCTCTCGGCTAATGAGAGAGAAAGGCTTCGTACGTCTAGTCGCTAGCTATGTCGTCTGTACAACTGGGGCGAGTTCTCGTCAGTCTCTCGAGACCTGCCTTGTGGTGGCGCTAGGTTTGCGATCACACAGTGGCGACACGCGGGTCCGACATGTACTACAGGACCGCGGCCGATTTAAGCTACCACCTAGCAAGTGTGGTGTCTGGCTGTGACACCACACATACGACCATCATTGGCACCAAGGCAGAAGCGACTCTCATCGCTGAAGACGACACGTCTCCATTCGTCCCTCCATTCACGCCTGTCGCGACACCACTGGAGGCGGGCTGCACGATGTTGGGGCGTGAGCGGAAGACGGCCTAACGGTGTGCGGGACCGTAGCCCAGCTTCATGGAGACGGTTGCGAATGGTCCTCGCCGATACCCCAGGAGCAACAGTGTCCCTAATTTGCTGGGAAGTGGCGGTGCGGTCCCCTACGGCACTGCGTAGGATCCTACGGTCTTGGCGTGCATCCGTGCGTCGCTGCGGTCCGGTCCCAGGTCGACGGGCACGTGCACCTTCCGCCGACCACTGGCGACAACATCGATGTACTGTGGAGACCTCACGCCCCACGTGTTGAGCAATTCGGCGGTACGTCCACCCGGCCTCCCGCATGCCCACTATACGCCCTCGCTCAAAGTCCGTCAACTGCACATACGGTTCACGTCCACGCTGTCGCGGCATGCTACCAGTGTTAAAGACTGCGATGGAGCTCCGTATGCCACGGCAAACTGGCTGACACTGACGGCGGCGGTGCACAAATGCTGCGTAGCTAGCGCCATTCGACGGCCAACACCGCGGTTCCTGGTGTGTCCGCTGTGCCGTGCGTGTGATCATTGCTTGTACAGCCCTCTCGCAGTGTCCAGAGCAAGTATGGTGGATCTGACACACCGGTGTCAATGTGTTCTTTTTTCCATTTCCAGGAGTGTACCTTGTGTATACAACTGCATACTACCTTGTGCGCATACAATTGCATACTACCCTGCGCCATAGAAATGCATGCCACCTTGCATCCATACAGCTGTAAACCTCTGAGTTGTGAAACACTTTGTACAACTCAGACAGCAATTAATCTCATTCTTTGCGAGTTAAACACGATTCTGGGACCTCTGGTGGACCGTGTATCACATTCGGAGGTGAGTGAGCAGAGCTTACGAGCTGTGACAGGAGGTTCCCAGCTGGTGCAGACCTGCCTCGCTCCCCTGGTCACATCGGTGCCTCCAGCAGCAACCCCTGGTCTGTTCGCCGGCGCCCTCATCAACATTTCACGTCGCAGCGCTGCACGGTCGTCCCCCTCTGATGTGCTCTGCTGGAATTACCAGCGACCGCGCAGGAAAAGAGAACGTACGTAGCGATGGCCTGTAATTCAGTCCCCTACAGAACTGTGCATCGTAAAATGTGGATGTGCGGTTGCTTTGGACGGCTGTTAACGTTGAGAACAATGTAACTCGATTTTTTCGTTCATATTTAACTAAGAAACGAGAAACACCAATTTGGTGTATTCTCCAGCGTTGCTCAAATCGTTATTGCTAGCTACTGAACAGTCCGCTAGTACTCAGCTCTACATTAGGAGTACAAACCATAAAAGCTACCTTTTACCAGTGAAGTTCTCATATTTCCACCCCTTAGACAGACATTTGCCCTTCACTTCCCTATTTTATTTTAAATTTGTTGACATCGATATGTTCAGACTTACGTACTTACCGTTCAAGATTCGTAACCAGTATTTACTCCACTAGCTGACAGCCGATTAAATTTTGTTTTGTATGCGTCTATGTAATTATTACAGTGCAATACTAAGTTTTCATAGAAGCTGATGCTAAAATGGTGAACGAACTATATTTTTCAGAAAACTGAATAAAAATAGATGAAATTGTAGCATCGGTAGACGCTGTATGTTATCCATCGGCGACAGATGGTGCGTATAAAATTCCAGAGAGTAGTTGTCAAGTATATATCGGGACAACGATAAGTTAACATCCCTTTTAGTGGAACAAAAGAGAGCTGTTGCTTTGGACAGCCGGTAAGTCAGCCGTAGCAGAACATGCTTTATAGTAAGGAGAGCGTGAGATTTAATTTCTTGAGGCTCATCTTTTAGCCAAGACAAAGCATTGTCATGTGTAGAGAGGCAAAACAATTTTATAGGTAACATACTCAGTTTAACAAGAAAGAAGGGCGAGTTAAATTACATAAAACAGTTTTCAATTGTGTACAAAACGGAAGAATTCTAACGATCATTTACTTGTAATCGAGTACGGTTTCACATCTTACAGTGATGCATTTGGCGTCACGTAACGAATGGTGTTGCGATGTATACTGCTTGTAAAGCACCTGTAATTTGGGGTCCCTTCAGCTTTCGATATAGTGGACAGTGTTTTATCTCTGAATATGTGTTCGACAAGCGGACATTAAATGTTAGTAAATAGCATGTCTTTAAAGTCTCTTCGGGTTTGCTGCCGGATGCTAAAATCAACTTGACTTGATATTTCGGCGATCCAATTGGTCGCCATCTTCAGGAGAATGTTGCTTCAGCTCACGAGTCCCGCTGAGAACTGACGCCAGGCTGCAAATCGACGTCCTATGCCCCCCCCCCTCCCCCATGAACCATGGACCTTGCCGTGGAGGGGAGACTTTCGTGCCTCAGCGATACAGATAGCCGTACCGTAGGTGCAACCACAAAGGAGGGGTATCTGTTGAGAGGCCAGACAAACTTGTGGTTCCTGAAGAGGGGCAGCAGCCTTTTCAGTAGTTGCAAGGGCAACAGTCTGGATGATTGATTGATCTGGCCTTATAACACTAACCAAAACGGCCTTGCTGTGCTGGTACTGCAAACGGCTGAAAGCAAGGGGAAACTACAGCCATAATTTTTGCCGAGGGCATGCAGCTTTAAGAAGGAATCGGTTGGTAGGACATATTCTGAGGCATAAAGGGATCACTAATTTAGTATTGGAGGGCAGCACGGAGGCTAAAAATCGTAGAGGGAGACCAAGAGATAAATACACTAAACAGATTCAGAAGGATGTAGGTTGCAGTAGGTACTGGGAGATGAAGAAGCTTGCACAGGATAGAGTAGCATGGAGAGCTGCATCAAACCAGTCTCTGGACTGAAGACCACAACAACAACAACAACAACAACAACAACAATAGGCCACCGTTCAGTACACGGCACATGCACTACCCCATCACGGTTTCTGCCCTCCGAGACAGGGAGGTGGCGCCGCCCTTAGTAGAACACTGGCAACAACGATATATCGCACTCAGGGCCGCACCGAAGAACGTTAAATTTTGATGCGAGATAATACAGGATTCCATGTCCTTCTAAGAGGAAACCCATTGTCTCTGTTGATTAAATTTTCCGCCAACTTAATTTCAATCGGCTCTTTATAGATACTGCTCCAAAAACAGGAAATGTTGCCAACTGTCACTGTTTCATCAAATTTCATACCGTATTCCTCATTTAAGCAGTGTTCTGCTACTGCCAACTGTTTTGGCTGTTGTAGCCTCGTATGAGGGCGATGTTCCACACACCTGTCATGAACTGTGCGAATCGAACGGCCAATGTAAACCTTCCCACACTGACACGGAATTTTGTACACACCGGGTTTCATAAGCCCCAAATCATCTTTGACAGAGCCGAGCAGTACCCCAATCTTAGAAGGTGGTCGGAACACACTCTTAATGTTGAAATTCGTCCAATCTTAAACGATATGCTTCCAGTATAACGAAGAAAGGTCACCGATATATGTTCCTCTTCATGCACCTCCAGAGATGGTACAAACTCCATAGCCCCACGAATCTCCTTATTGAGTATCCATTTTCCTTCAAAACAGCCATCGAATGCGCAAGTTCTTGGGTTAAGCTCTACGCAGCGGTGGCCTTTGTAACCACTCTACATTGGCGAGGGCTGGCAATACAGCAAAGCCTTCCACTGTCCCAATAGCAAGATCCAAACGATTCAGGTTCAGCGAACAGGCATGTCATACTACCGGACCTCCTCGGCCAATAAGTACCCCAGCAAACGTTGCGGTGAGGTGCTGGTGGCACACGATCCGTACAAAATGGGGCGGAGCCCCGCCGTGCCAAAACCACAGTAGTGCACCTTCCGCAAGGGAAACGGCCTCCAATAACGCCAGTACCCATCGCGCAGGAATCGGAGATATACCGCACCTGTTAATCTGATTGGTAAAGTGTGTGACCCTGCTTGAAAGTCTCTCGGGCATGCTGCCAAATTACTGATCGTTGAAGAACGTGCCATCATCATCCAGTTACTCCTGCTGACTAAAATCCTGGACCAGTGGGTGCAGTATATATACCGGTCGTCTCCCCCCTCTACTGACTCGCGTATGGACCGCGCGACGTTCGATCCTCGGTGGTGGGGGTAGGGGTAGCTCGCGGTCCTCATCTAGGCTCCGCCTTAGCCGTGCTCTGTATTCCACGTCCGCTGAGTTTGGAGAATTTTCAATATCGGAGCCCACGCTTGACTAAATCGCAGTGCATTATCCTTGTTGATTAGCTTCTCATGTAGTCGGATTTCGGTAGCCTTCTTGTATGCAGACCCTCAATAGTATAATGTGTTTTACAGAATCTTTGTATCTTCGTATTTCATTTTGTGGCCTATTTCAGGGCAGTGTTCCAAAACTGCTGATTTTGTAGGGTGCTGGAGGTCGGTGTATCGTTTGTGTTCTGTGCACCTTACTTTAATTGTGCGAATGGTCTGTGCGACATGTGCTTTTCCAAACTCGAATGGTAAGTCATTCACTACAGATTGCCGGTCGCGGTGGCCGAGCGGTTCTAGCCCCTTCAGTCCCGAACCGCGCGACTGCTACGCTCGCCAGTTCGAATCCTGCCTCGGGCATGGATGTGTGTGATGTCCTTAGGTTAGTTAGGTTTAAGTAGTTCTGAGTTCTAGGGGACTGATGACCTCAGATGTTAAGTCTCATAGTGCTCAGAGCCATTAGAACCATTTTTCACTCCAGATTTTTGGAGTCCCAGGTCGTCTTTTACTGTCCCTAAAAGAGACTTGGTCTTTGCCGGTGGGCAGTACAGATATGTGACATCCTCTCGTCGTAGAATTATATCGATTTTTCCAGACACGTGGCCCGCGTAAGAAATGTAGACTGCCTTTTTCGGTTGGTCTTCGTCGAGTGATGGCTGTGGTGTTGTCTTTTGCTTGAAGGAGCGCCGAGTTTGCCGGTCGGTTAGCAGTTTTTCTGGAACACGACCCTGAGGTGGTCCAGTTCCGGTTTTAGGCTTTCTTCGTCTTAGATCACTCGAGCTCTTTGGCCCAGCGTGTTCAGCGCTCCTTCCCTCAGTGACGGCTGATGACAGCTGGAGACGTGAAGGCACTGGTCCGCGTCGGTTTCCTTCCGACACACGCTGTGTCCCAGTGTCTTGTATCGATTTCTCCGTACCGGAACATCCAAGAATGGCTGATGACCGTTTTGCTCCATCAACGCGGTGAACTGTATTTGCTTTTGGACGAGTTCAGGTGTTGCAAGAAAACTTGGCGCTCATTTTTGCAGTGAGACCAAATGACGAACGTATCGTCAACATGTCTGTAGAAGGCGGTTAGTTTTAACGGTGCTGAGTCTAGTGCCTCGTCCTCAATGTCTTCCATGTCGATATTGCCCACGACAGGTGACGAAAGTTTACCCATAGGTGCGCCGTGAGTCTGTTCATAGTAATGTCCACTAAGAAGAAAAATGGTGACGTGAGGGCTGACATTTCTTTTCAGTAAGTTCCAGCGACTCCTTAAGCGGAACTCTGGAGAAAAGTGACAACGTCTAAACTGACCATCAGACCCTAGCCGGTCAATACGAGTTTCCGTATACCCTGTCAATCAATTATAGATTATTAGACTATTTCTGCCCATAGAATGGTAATGGAGCGATCCTGGTGCCTCAGCTCCATGACACCTCGAGGATTTGCATCGACCAAATCGCGCATATTATGATAATTTACTATGTCTCTTCTCCTCAATTGTGCCCCATCTGAAAATAAAATTCAGGCTTTGAGCTTTTAAGATTTCTCTCTCCCCCCTCCAAGTCTTTTACTAACCGTCAAAAGTGCCTCGGTTCAGCTAGTGAATCCGGCATAAGAGGCATACAGTATGACCAGCCATGCTTTTGCGTCTAGGAATTACAGATTTAATACAACCCGTCCCTGGATTATCTTAGTGAGTCGTCGTGCAGCTTATAGTTGATATCTCTCGCCGAAGCAGTATCGCCGCCATCGGTTTCTCTGGAAAGAGCAATTCCGTATTACGTAATTTCTAAGTGATGAAAGAGGGAAGCTGCATTATTTGAAATAATGTTCTTGGATACCCTTATGATGTGTATATTTATGAAAACACCCTTACCTCTTTATACAAAAGCCAGTATCCTGACACACAGACTCATGACTCATCACCACCCAGCCCAAATTGCTAAGGATAGAAACTTGATTTTTGGGGAGGGTGTTGACCTTACAATGTAGGCGTCGTTTAGCAACGGATTTTTCGAAATTCCACCACTAAGGGGGTGAAGTAGGGGATGAAAGTCCTTTCTAAAAATGCGTCGCTATTACCGCGATTTTGAAGCTGGAACTGCGGAAACTGGTATTTGGTTTCTCAGTGAGGTATAAAAAAGTACGTGTTACAGCTTTTTTGGCTACTGAACCACTGTGACGATAAAATAGTGAGTGACCGTTTTTTTAAAAATAAATCATTATTAAAGAACTGCTAAAGCATTTTTAAAGTTACATCTATGAAAATTGGTATTTCACTTTTCGGTTAAATAATACGTGTTAGGGAGTGAAAATTTCTATGGAAATACCACCACAAAAACGCAAAAGGCATGATTAAGGAGAAAAATGGACTGCAGCTACCAGAATCGCTTTTTGGTCATAAGTACATTTGGAAAAGATCGTTCTTCTATGTCCTTAATTTGCGTGAACAGTTTAGAAGGTACTGCGTTAGCGAAAAACATAAGAATACGATTAAAGGAAAACCAAATAATATGTGCAGATCATTCAGTCACATGAGTGAAGCAGCGGGCGATGAAACAGCCTGACAGTAACGGAATAATCCATCACTTGTAACTGAAAACTTCCTGAGAGCACTGTCTTACGACGTAACTAGAGCGAAAGGCATCCTGTCTGTGACTGGACACTAAGTCGTGCAGTGTAGGTCTCGTGCCGGCAACCGTGGGACATCGTAACTGTTCCTACCACTTCATTATCTTGATCGTCGTTCATCTGTTTATCAAACTGACTACTTTCTTGCATTGTTATGTTGGTATAAAAAATTGTTTATGTCCAATAGCCTACTCCTAATATCTATAGATTAAAAAGTGGCTTTTGTTAGTAAATATACACTTAGGGAAAGCACAGCCATTCTGTCGCGAAACAACTGATTTAAACAAAATCACTTGCTTCGGCCTAGAACGTCTGTGGTTTCTTTGAGTATCTGCCTCACAGCTAGCCTCAGCGCCTCACTCAAGCATCTGCCGGCAATGCCAGATGGTCCAGCGGCTACTCCAGCCTGCCTGGAAACCGTACTCTTACTGCCTGCTATGGGTTCTCCACTGCTGCCCGAGCTTACTGACTGCTACTGATATGTGCAGACGTTGTGTAAAATGTAAATCCAGAAAATAAGGAAATAAAATGTAATCTGGGCATGAGGGATGGATCTTGAAAGGCCCATACAGTGGCACCAAGAAGTATTGGCACAGACACCTTTTCGCATCTAATATAAAATGTAAAATACTAGGAACATTATACGTATACCATTAACTTTGACTCAATAAAGGAGACAATATGTATATTAAAATACTTTCCTTACGTAACAGAAACACATGTGATCAATTAAATGCGGTTTTTCTCCTGGTCGAAACAGTATTGGCACACTGTACGTCGTTTGTTGTTGTGTTTGACAGAGAGCGCCGCGCTTGACAGATTTCTGCAGTCGGAGTTGACAAGCAGTTCAGTCCCTTGCCAGATGGCCTGTGTAAGGGCGACTCAGTTGTCTCGATGAGTCGGAAGGGGAAGGAGTATTCCGTGGCGTTCCGTAATACGCGGTTTTACTAGATACTGGCGCTGAAAGTTACAGAGAGATTGGTAAAGAACGTTCTGTTAATTATACACTCCTGGAAATTGAAATAAGAACACCGTGAATTCATTGTCCCAGGAAGGGGAAACTTTATTGACACATTCCTGGGGTCAGATGCCACCTTTCGCAGCAATGCAGGCTGCTATTCTCCCATGGAGACGATCGTAGAGATGCTGGATGCAGTCCTGTGGAACGGCTTGCCATGCCATTTCCGCCTGGCGCCTCAGTTGGACCAGCGTTCGTGCTGGACGTGCAGACCGCGTGAGACGACGCTTCATCCAGTCCCAAACATGCTCAATGGGGGACAGATCCGGAGATCTTGCTGGCCAGGGTAGTTGACTTACACCTTCTAGAGCACGTTGGGTGGCACGGGATACATGCGGACGTGCATTGTCCTGTTGGAACAGCAAGTTCCCTTGCCGGTCTAGGAATGGTAGAACGATGGGTTCGAAGACGGTTTGGATGTACCCTGCACTATTCAGTGTCCCCTCGACGATAACCAGTGGTGTACGGCCATTGTAGGAGATCGCTCCCTACACCATGATGCCGGGTGTTGGCCCTGTGTGCCTCGGTCGTATGCAGTCCTGATTGTGGCGCTCACCTGCACGGCGCCAAACACGCATACGACCATCATTGGCACCAAGGCAGAAGCGACTCTCATCGCTAAAGACGACACGTCTCCATTCGTCCCTCCATTCACGCCTGTCGCGACACCACTGGAGGCGGGCTGCACGATGTTGGGGCGTGAGCGGAAGACGGCCTAACGGTGTGCGGGACCGTAGCCCAGCTTCATGGAGACGGTTGCGAATGGTCCTCGCCGATACCCCAGGAGCAACAGTGTCCCTAATTTGCTGGGAAGTGGCGGTGCGGTCCCCTACGGCACTGCGTAGGATCCTACGGTCTTGGCGTGCATCCGTGCGTCGCTGCGGTCCGGTCCCAGGTCGACGGGCACGTGCACCTTCCGCCGACCACTGGCGACAACATCGATGTACTGTGGAGACCTCACGCCCCACGTGTTGAGCAATTCGGCGGTACGTCCACCCGGCCTCCCGCATGCCCACTATACGCCCTCGCTCAAAGTCCGTCAACTGCACATACGGTTCACGTCCACGCTGTCGCGGCATGCTACCAGTGTTAAAGACTGCGATGGAGCTCCGTATGCCACGGCAAACTGGCTGACACTGACGGCGGCGGTGCAAAAATGCTGCGCAGCTAGCGCCATTCGACGGCCAACACCGCGGTTCCTGGTGTGTCCGCTGTGCCGTGCGTGTGATCATTGCTTTTACAGCCCTCTCGCAGTGTCCGGAGCAAGTATGGTGGGTCTGACACACCGGTGTCAATGTGTTCTTTTTTCCATTTCCAGGAGTGTATGTACGGAGCGTCGAAGGATAGTTCGTTTTGCACAAAAATAGGCCTTTAAAAGTGCAGGGTCGTTTGTACCGGACATCCAGTCAGCGTCGAACAAACGGGTCAATGCTCGGACTATTGGGAATGTTCTGAATGCAGCTGATATTTACATGGCAGATTTCCCAGAAACGAGCCATTTATTTCGCAGGTTACCCGTGGAAAACACTTTCAGTTCGCAAAAGGTTATGTCAATGAATCGATAGAATTTTGGAATACTGTGCTGTCTGGTGAAGTATCTACGATTAACTTGTTTGGATCCGACGGAAAGGTAAAAGTGTGGCGCAAAACAAATAGCTGCAATCACGACATGTCCCACCTATACAATACCCGGGCCGCTGAAACATTGCACTTGACGTTTGCGTATGAAGTTGGCAGCGTAACAGAGTAACAAGTCAAGAACGACAGGCTCTAGGCGTCCAGCGTGGGGCGCCAGCCAATCACAGCGCAGTCACCACTGCTGTTACTCACGTGCTGTGACGTCAAAGTTCCCGCGTTGCCGGCTTTGTTTAGTGAATGTGCATACATCGTGAATTGTATGTTGGTTACCGCGTGTTTTCGTTGTACTGTGTGCTATATCGTTGTGACTTTTGTTACGTTGTGAGTTTACATACTTGGAAAATGCCACCGAAAAGACTTCGTTGACCTGGTGACAATCCTTTGCGTCGAGGGGTACCGCTGATCAGCCAGGCACTGGAGTTACTACGCAGAACTCGTGAGTTTTACGAGAAGGAGAAAAACTACGTAAGCATTGATGGACTGCCATCAATTCCTGCCGACAAAGTGGTGGAACGTACGTCGAAAGCTCTTGGTACTAGTGCAAGAACCGTAGTAAGTAATGGAGTATTACTACAAAACTTGGAAAATACTGAAGTGAGCCGTAATGATTCCGAGCTGTCTGGATCAAATAATACATTTTTATCAACTCCGGGAAAGAAGAAAAAGCGGCCTAGTCCTATCACAGATTTAGATTCTTTCCAGACTGATGCAGTTCGTAGGCATGTTTATGCTTACTACAGCAGAAAAGAGTATCCGACTGTAGCTAAGTTATTAATATCTTTAAAAGAAAGTGAACTCTTCAGGGGTGGTAAAACATCGCTAAAAATTGTGCTAAAAATATGGGTTTCCGTTACAAAACGCTAGACGGACGCAAAGTACTGTTAGAGAGGGCACATATTGTTACCGCTCGTAGTAGTTTCTTGCACAAAATTGTGGGCAGAGACATTCATTCCATAATTTGGCTAGACGAAACGTGGGTTAATACCGGGAAAGCTGTCAGTAAATGCTGGACGGATGACACACCCAGCAGTAGCGGCCATCAGCCGACGGGAAGAGGAGCTAGATAAATTGTGGTCCGTGCAGGCTCCTCCAGTGGTTTTCTCCCTGACGCACTTTTAGTTTTTAGATCAAAAAAGACTGGTGATAACCATGAAGATATGGATCACACACGATTTGTTGAGTGGTTCAGGAACCTTTTAAAACAATTTCCTGTCCTTATAACAATTGTAATGGACAATGCTCCATATCATTCGGTGATACAGAACAAAGCCCCAACCACAAATGATCGGAAAGAAGTTATGGTGCAGTGGTTACAGGCTCGAAATATTGCAGCGGATATGAGTATGACAAAGGTTCTGTTATATTCTCTTGTTAAAGAAACTAAGCCTACGACACCTACATATGTGTTAGGCGAAATTGCCAAGGAGCAGGGTCATACTGTAATAAGGCTGCCACCATATCACTGCCATTTCAACCCTATTGAGTTAATATGGAGTGATGTAAAAATGTATGTAAGGAACACCAACAAGTCCTTTACAATAACAGAGGTGAAAAAGCTGTTGCGTGAAGCTCTTTTGACGGTGGATGCAGCCTCATGGAGAAAAAAAGTAGAGCACGTCGAGAAGCTTATACGAGCAGCACAGACAATAGAAGGCGTTATCAGTGGCCATGAACAATTAATGATTTGTCTTGCTGATGACGACGATGAAGACGGTTTTAGCGATGAATCGGACAACAGTGACAATGGCGGGCTGGATGGAATTGCGCCATTATCGCTGTAAATTGGTGAGTGAAAATTTACTAATATTGGTTATTTATTGCAATCTCGGTTATTATTTATTTTGTAAACTACGTACATTACTGATTTTAAAGTACCAGTCGTCAGATGATTGTTTTTTGTATTTCTTTGCTCAGTTATCGAAAGGGTGCGCTTGTTATGCTTTTACATGCATTATTATACGGTTGTTTACTTCCTGTCATTGTAGTACAACTAAAAACGAGTTTTTATATACACTGCAATTGCTCAATCGCTTGCATTTACGAGACGGGACGAAAAACTGTATCGTCTGCTGTGTGTATAGAGGCTGCTGTTGCAACATCGCTATTACAGTATAGCCAACCTAATTAGACTAAAAGCGAACTGTCAAGTGCATTGTTTCGCCGGCGGGGGTATAAAATACGCGGGAGGAAGCGTTATGCTTTTGAGATGCGTGGCAGCTTCTGGTGTTGGTGACTCGGGAATTACTGAAGGTGGGTCACAGTAAATATGTGGATGTGTTGCGAGGCCATTTACGTAGCAGAACACAGGAAATGGGTGTTGATGCCGTCTTTTACTTTCAACAAGACAACGACCTTAAACATACAGCTCTGAGAACTCTGGAGTGGTTATTATGTAGTGCTCCATGAAGGGATTTGACTCCAGCACAGAGCAACGATCTTAGCCCGATAGAACATCTCTGGTCACACTTGGATACGAAGGTTGGAAAACGTTGTTCGCCGTGGAAGTGGGAGTTTCGGACAGTGTTTTCAGACGAATGGTCGGAGATCAGACCAGGTACTACTCGCAACTTGGTTCACTGCATGCCAAGACGTCTACAAACTGCCATCAGTGTCAACGGTATGCACACAAGCTACCAGAGCTGGGTTACGTGAACTACAGAAACTTTAACTTCAATACAATGAAATGAACACCCTTAGCCGCTTACAAGCGTTGACATATGTCAACGGGGACAGATGAAAATGTCTGTCCCGACCGGGACTCCAACCCGGGATCTCCTGCTTACGCTCTATCCAGCTGAGCCACCGAGGACACAGAGGATAGCGCGACTGCAGGGATTTATCTCTGGCACGCCTCCCGCGAAACCTACATTGTCAACGTATTGTCCCGCACTACATTCGTAGTGCCCCCGCCTATTATACTCACTACTCGCGGCGCGTTGCCGATTCCCGTACTTTAACTTCATTTATGCATAGGCGTTCAAATACTTTTTTTAATGTCTAGAGCAACTGATTTCTTTTTGTAAACTAATATTTTTGCTGTGGGAACCCAAGTATACTAGAAGAACTTCACGTTTACTACTGTACATTTAAACATGTGTCTTGGCAACCCATTTATTTGTTTGCAATGTATACATAACAGTAGGTGTGCTAATATTTTTTGGTGCCACCGAATCTCAAAAGGTTCTCGTTTCCAAGGATACTGTTATAAGAACTTTTCTTATAGTATTCACCAGTACTACCTCCTCTAGGTATAAGTGACACCTTTTTTTCTTTAAAAAAAAAAGAACTCTCTATATAATAAAATAAGGGCGATTATTATGTTTGTAAGAGTGTGTTACATTTGTGTATTAATACGCTATGGACTATATCATTAAGTCTTACGTCGTAGAGCGTTTTCCTTTAATCCTTCCTGTTGTTATTTTACCTATTAGCACGCTATGGACTGTATCATTAAGTTGTAAATCGTAAGGCATTTCCCTTTCATCTTTCCAGTTGGTATTGTGTATAAGCAATATCACGAGTCAGAGAACAAGCAGAAATAATATAACAGAAGTTGTTGTGCACGTGCTTGGTCAGTAAGATGAACGAAGTGCAGCGGAGCGCAGGCTGTGCTTGGCGGTCTCAGGGGCTCGGCGCGAGGTTTCGTCCCGGATCGCGTACAGTGGCTGAGCGGCTGGGAGCTGGAGGATGGGGAAGGACAACAACGGCTCGCGGGCTACGCTGAGCTGAGCTGGGGCCGACGTGTCTTCCAGGGAACTGCGGCCATTGGGCGAAGCGGAGCAGGGCGCCCCGATGGAGTGCGTGGCGGAGGGTGGAGTGGGTTGATGGAGCGGCCGGGGCGGTATCGCGTCGGCCTGATGGCTTCCCAATCTGTTCCTCTCCACTTACCGACAGCCAGCCAGGCCTACACTGTATAAGGCGCGAGGCGGACCGACACCCGATACGTGCCCTGACACCCAAACTTACTCTCTCCCTGCGTGTGTGTTTCGCAAGCACACACACTGCAGGAACGTTCGTCGGAGGCCAGGAGAACGCAGCAATATACAGAAAGACCTACAAAGTGTTGATGATGAGTGCATGCACTGGCAGCTGACACTGAATATAAAGGAATGTAACGTATGTCAAGTCAGTGAAGAAACAGCCTGTATCACGATGGTACTTTATTAAAATGACCGGTTTCGGCATACCCTTAGGTCATCTTCAGACAGCAGCATCACCTGAAGCTGACGATGCAGCACATCGAATGAGATCAACTGGCTGTTTCCACGTTACTTCGACTTCAGGTGATGGTGCTGTCTGAAGATGGCCTAAGCGTAGGCCGAAACCGGTCATTTTAATGTAGTACAACCGCGATACAGACTGTTTTTTCACTGACTTTATATACATTACAAGATCGCTGCTTCCCGAAAATGTTCAAAAAAATTTGGAATGCAACGTATTGCGTGAACATAGGAGAACATATCCACTGCTGTTGGATAACCACGTTCACGACGTAGGACGGGAAACAGCAACTACCGGAAAATATGCAGTAATCACCGTACACAGCAGTTCCAAGCCAGACGACCTACAGAATTAGTTGCAGGAGAGGTTGGTGGCAATCTGAGATTGTTTGGAAGAATCGGAAATAAACGTAATTCATCTGCGAAAGAAATGGCGTACATAACATTTGTTTGATCAGTCCTGAAATACTGGTCGTCAGTCAGGAGCTGATAATAGGTAGGACCTATACATCACACACACACACACACACACACACACACACACACACACACACACACACACACAGAGAGAGAGAGAGAGAGAGAGAGAGAGAATAACGGCGAGTTTCGCCACGGGACCGTTCACTGACGTATCTCGTGCGGACTCCACGACGAGAAAACCAGGTAAATTAGAGCTTTTACCGAGGGCCATTCTTCCTACGCACCATTCGCGATTTGAATAGGGAAGGCCGGAAATGATCCACAGCACAGAGCAATAATGCGATTTATATCCAACCGTGAGTACTGCCGTGAATTCATTTTCGCAGCCTACATTTCTACTGACGGGCTTCGTCGGAAATTTCCGTATCTTGTTTGGCTGTGTACGTATTCATGGATAATTTGCTCACTAGCTCAATTCAAGACATGTGAATGCATGCTGATGAAAAAATTACTCTTAATGGGGACCGTGACGACGAGTATAAAAAAAAAAAAAACGAGCGGGCAGACACACACACACACACACACACACACACACACACACACACACACACACACAGAGAGAGAGAGAGAGATTTTCCATATACGTAATTCTGTGCTTTGAAATGTAGTCACAACATTGTATGAATGAGTACAAATTAGAGCAACCTACCGAGATAGGTAGACTACTAATTTAGCAAAAAAGGATACGGAAACCAGGATGGAATATTACGGCGCAATTGATATGTGTTCCGCTTCTGGCGAGTGAACAAAACACGGACGCTGAAATAGGGAGATCAAGTTCTCTTCTCTTCCACATTGCATCATCTCTCATTCCTTTCCATCAGTGGAAATTACACACTATTTTACCATCACTGTACAGTGTTAAGAGACCAGGAAATGTTACCGAAATACTGTGGTACCCTAAAAGGCGTTTTTGTTTCTTGTCGGTCTAGAAACTTCCTCTCTGTACTTCATTGTGTACTCTGTTAACTGATGAAGATTTTAATGCCGACACGTGGCGTATTCCAGCACCGTTCCTTACCGTAAACATTTCCTATTCTACTTTTACAGCGACTAGAAGGTGGAAACGTAGTGATGACTACTATGTAACGCAGCACATTGTGCACTGTTCAACGCGGAAAAATTATACTGAATATGTAATGTACTGTGTACGCGTAACATCTTACTGAAATGAATGTTGTCATTTCTTGATACCTAAAGCAAATCTTCCTACCGTTCACGACTTTTGTTCAAAGAATTCAAGTTGCTCACCATGCGTTTGAACTGTTTCCTTTCCTATAAGCATTTCCACCATAATAAAGTTTGATTTATGGCGTCTGCTCTTCATTTTCGTAACTTCACTTTCATCAAAAATAGTTTTGAAATGATCGTGCACAACATTATTTGTTGTTAAGGTACTTTGAAATATATTGCACTTAGAACGTTGTGAATGATCTGTTATGGCAATAAAGAAATTCAGTCTTCTTTCTGCTCACGTTCTCAAAATAAAAACCAAAGCGGCAGACAGGGCTGAAGTTCTGTCGATGAAAATCATCCATCACAGCGTCGATTAGGTATAACGTCCGTCATGGGCACAATTGAAAGAAAGCCAAGAAACAATAAGTGTTTGCATAAGTAATAATGATAATCTTCATTTTCGAACGTTCTAGAAACATTTGAATGAATTTATTGATGGCTTTCGAGATTCGCAGTGAAGATTTTTGTTAACCGCTTTCTTTTTAACGCTGATACATCTACAGTTTTCTGACGAACTGAGTGTTCAGCGAATTTTCCAAATATCACTAGAGCTACAGAGAAAACTGTGTACTAAATTTCGTATATATCTGAGCGGTGATTCATGTGTAAGGAGCCAAAAATGAAACCACTGAAATTTCAATACACAATCGAAAATGTAAAATAAAAATTAAAAAAAACGGGTGTGTTAGCCTATTTTGATTGTGATCTTGGTAATAACCACGTTTAGAAGATTAATGAAAAAAAATCGTATTTGGAAAACTATGTCTATTAGTAAATAATTTAATGGATAGGTACGGCAGTTAAAGCGAGAGAAACGTGTCACTTCTGCATCTGACTGGGTCAAAATTCATAAAAGGAAACAAAATACCGTCTTAATAAAGCCAGCTGACAGCTCACAACAGTCCAGCGTTCGTGTGTAGACAATGATAAAACATGTTACGACATACGTTACGTCCAGCACACGACGCTTACCGTAGCAGACTAGCTGGTGAGGATTAGAGACATGCAAATTTATGATCGTAGGCTCTGCATGATTATTAATATTTGGAAATATATATAAATACGAATGACTACACTAGATGCTTTATCTCTCACATATTTCTGCTTCACAGTAAGATACTTGCTATGAATCGTAACGTAATCGTAACTTACGGCATTACCGGATGGAGGCACACAATGGCATCATTTGAAGTAAAGCGACCCACCTGAAAAAGAGGAAAGCAAATTCAGTGCCACGCGTCAGGCTTCTGTAACACTAGGAAGCTGTTTACGCAAATTGGCAGGAGGATTTCCTGGAAGGGAGGACACATGTTATTTTGAATGGAGAGTCACCTACAGGTGTAGCACTAATTTCATGCGTGCCTCAGGGAAGTACGCCGGAACCCTTTCTATTGCCCTCGCACACGCTGGACATCAGGGGCTTGGCAGACAATATTCAGAGTAATCTCACATATTTTTCGGACGACGGAGTTGTCTGCAATGGAGCACTATATCGAAAAATATACAGCCAGATCTTGATAAGGTATCAAAGTGGTGTTAAGATTGGAAACTTGCTATGTATGTTCAGTAATATAAAACAGTGCACTTCACGAAACGTATAAAGGGTGCATATTATACGATGACAACAATATCAGTGAGTTACAGTACAGTACAATCAGCCCATGAGGGTGTAACTAATTACGAAATGGAACAATAATATAAGGAGCTCACTAGTACGTAAAGCAGGCGGCAGGCTTTGTTCCATTCGTGCGATACTAGGAAAACGTAACGGGTCTACAAAGGGACTGCTTACGAAAGACTCGAGCGACATACCGTAGAAGTACATGGGACCCCTACCAAATAGGACTAAAAGGGGATATTGAAAGTATACAGACAATAGCAACGAGAATAGTCACATGTATGTTTGAATCATGGAAGAGTGTCCCGAAAAATTCTGAAGAAACTGAACTGACAGACTCTCGAAGATGGACGCTAATTATTCCGTGAAAGACTACTTACAAAGTTTCAAGAACCGGTCTTAAGTGAGGGGTCTAAAAGTGTAACACAGCCCCAGATATATCACTATAGCACAATTAGAGGCTTTGAAGCAGTGAACCTTCCCACGCTCCGCACGGGAATAGGACGAGATGAGGCCCTAATATGTGTTGCGACGGGAATTATCGCTAAACGAGAAATCCAAACCCAACGGCATTAGCCACTGACAGGAATACATACGAATTCAGTTGAGTACTATTTGGTTCATCTAGATGGACTTCAGTGCTTTCGCAGTTCATGGACCTCATATTTCATTATACTAAATTTTGCTACATGTAAAACTGTTTGGGTGATTTGCTTATTTACAGTGCTGATTTTGAGGCGCCTTTGCTACATTTGAATAAAGTATTTTTACGTTTACGAAAAGCGGGGTTCACCGCAAATTCCCACTAAATGAAGCTAGCATGCTGTACCATGCTGTTTCTGGGATACGTAGTCTCTCCCGAGGGTTTAACTACAGACCCGGAAAGAATATGAACTATCCTAGAATTTCCTCCTGCCAAGATTATTAAAGGAGTGGTTCGTCTCGTCGGAATGGCGATATTTTTCCGAAAACTTATTTCAGGCTTTGCTAATACAGTAGCTTAGTTGAATGACCATTATAAAAAAGGGGCGCAAGTTTTTTTTTTTTTTTTTTTTTTTTTTTTTTTTTTTTTTGGGGGGGGGGGGGGCAATGCAAAATGCAGCACATAGCTCCGGTTTTGATGCTTCCCGATTTCAATAAACAGTTCATTTTACGAACAGCTGCCTCAGTGGGAGGAATTAGGGCAGTCCTTGTGCAAGATATCGAAGGAGGAGGTCGACCAACGCCTTATGCATCTGGGGCCATTAAAGAGCTGGAGAAGGAATATTCCGCCTATGAAGTAGAAGCGTTAGCAGTGGTCTCTGGCCTAGAGAAATTTAGATATTATTAGAACATACCCATTTTAGTCTAGAGGCAGATAACCAGGCACTTAGCTGGGTCTTGGGTACACCCATAAAAACAGGCCTTATAACAAGACGAGCTGTACGAATTCGAACATTTAAATTTGAAACCTTCAACATTTGCGGAGCTAATAATGTGATGTGTGAAACAGATGGTGAGGTGGAGGAGGAAAAGCCAGCAAGTATTAATTTGATATTAACTGATGTGCCCCACTTGTTTAAAACAATCCAAGAGCATCAGGATGAGGACATGGAAATTAGTGGTGTTAAAGAAAAATTAAAAATGAGTGAAGTGTACAAAACTGAACTGTTATAGAAGGATGTGTTCTGTTGTATCCCACGTTTTGGTAAAAACTCAAAAATTGAGGTTCCCCATGAATTAATTCCCCATATTTTTCAACACTACAACGAATCACCAAGAGATAAGACAAGAGAGAAATTTTAATCGCACAACATGGACACGGATATAAAGAAAAGAATTTCCATTTGTAAGCCGTGGGCGGAAATCAAACCTGCTCAAAACTGTACATACCCTTGCCTCTAAACCCGTGGAAAAAGTATGAGGTAAGATGTATATGACATTGTCGGGCCATTACCGCGGTCCACAGAGGACAGTACCAATATCCAATATTTTACTTTGCATAGGTACTCCTCATTATTTATGTGGTACCTTCCTACCAATGCAGCTACCATAAAGGTGATGATTCATAATTTGAAGAGTTTCTTTGCGGCCCTCAACGGTCCTTACTTACGGCCAATGCTACATGTTTTCCATCATATGTGTTCTAGGAACTTGATGTGGGCCTAGGGATATGACATAATACTATCATCCCTACTACCAGAATCCGTCCCACGCGGAACGAGTTTCTAGGAGCTTGCGTTCAACCTTAATCGCATAGCACACTCTCTATCACACCATATGGGATGAATCTTTACCACGGTTAACGCTAGTCTAATACGGCAGGGCAGAGTGTCATAGGGGAACACCTGCCGACTTGTGTTTCGCGTTGAAAGCTACTGCCTGTGGTGCATTGAGAATTTGTTGCCTGAAAAAGTTGCGCCAGAGCATTGGTTTTTCAGTGGAGGAAAGCACGTAATAACATCAGAAATGCTCGCAGGCGTGAAGCACTAAAATATAACGAGGCCAGGTGACCTAAATGTCACCAGACTGGTTATGGCGCAGAGTCTGGAGGGCAGCCAGTAAGTCATAAAAATACTTCTACCGCGATCACTAGTCTCGGCAAATTGTGGAGTTCACTGCGCCTGCCACATTGTTACCCTTTGATGCTGGATGTAAACGGACCCTAAGAGCACATCTGTCCGAAGTAAAGACGGTAGTTGAAGGCGAAGTACACTTACATAAGGACCCTAAATGGTAGTGGGTGGTTTGGAGGGGATGACGACCAAGAGGAGTGGGGGCGGGGGGGGGGGCGCTCTAGGATTGTGGAGAGTGTGCACTTCGGGAGGGATCGGTGTTTATGCAGATTTAAAGGTTGGGTATGTATATCCATTAATGTACCAGAAGGTAATATGCAGCGAGGACTGGTTCTTAGAAAGACGCACTGACACTTTCAAATTCTTATTGAAACTAAACATTTATATACATTATTCAATCATTAATCACAATCTTCTCTTTTTGAGTACATCTATGGATTCCATGTCCCAGTGGATGTTTAGCAAATAACTTTCAAATAAATAAATTTCTGAAAGTCGTAACTAAACAAAACCACATCCTTTTAGAATTTTAATGTCCTTGAATTTAGTTAACTAAAAACTGTTTAAGGATAATATCATTTACACAAAATTTACTTGAAGCTGCTTGACGAGGGACCCTTAAAGCCGTAATAATTATTTATACAATTCAGTAGAACAGGCACGATCTTCGATTAACCATGAAATAATAATTGAGAATTTTTTCTACAAATTTATGTCCACATCTCGCACAGCAGGTAGTGAAAGCCTCTCAAATACTGTTACAAATGGCTCTGAGCACTATGGGACTAAAAATCTATGGTCATCAGTCCCCTAGAACGTAGAACTACTTAAACCTAACTAACCTAAGGACATCACACACAACACCCAGCCATAATACTGTTACAATCTGGTAGCCTCTAACAACCCTTAAGGGTACATTAATGAGCAACACTTACAAGGATTACTAAATTTCCTTTCACCGCAGTTTGGTTGACAACCCATGCGCCCCAATGGCTTGAGACCCATTGTGTAGACAGCCGCTAAGCACAATACAGAGGAAAATGACGGCCAAACTAGTATTGTTGACAATATTCACTGGAGATCCACGAAAGTTACACTGAATTAGACGTTTCATGAGGGAATCTGAAAACATCAACCATAACTAGTCGCTGGAAGCCGATATCACTAAGGACAGATACCACAGGATTTTACCAAATTGTGAAAAACTTACAATGACAACACCGAATGGCTCATCTTTTCCAGATTTGTTTTTGTTACAACAACACAGTGGTCGGACGTTATACTTTTGTCGATCATACGACACTAGAAGTTTACGCAAATCTCAGATACCGCTGTCACACAACTATCTCAAACATCGTGTGCTATATGTCTGGTAGATCGGTTACTGCTGCTAGAATGGCAGGTCATCAAGATTGAAGCGAGTTTGGACGTGCTGTTATAGTCGGCTCACGAGCGATGGGACACAACACCTACGAGGTAGTGACGAAGTGGGGATTTTCCAGTAGCATCATTCCACCAGAGTACAGCGAATACCAGGAATCCGGTGAAACATCAAATTCCGACATTGCTGCGACTGGAAAAAGATCCTGCAACAACGGGACGAACGACGACTGATGAGAATCGTTCAACGTGACAGAAGTGCAATCCTTCCTCAAATTGCTGCAGATTTCCATACTCCGCCATCGACAAGTGTCAGCGTGTGAACCATTCAACGAAACGTCGTCCATATGGGCTTCCGGTACCGAAGGCCCACTCGTGTGCCCTTGATGACTGCACGACACAAAGCTTTACGCCTCGCCTGGGCCCGTCAAGACCGATACTGGAGTGTTGATGATCCAAAACATGTTACCTGGTCAAACGAGTTTCGTTTCAAACTGTATCGAGTGGATGGATGTGTACGGGTATGGAGACATTCTCATGAATCAATGGACCCTACATGTCAACAGGGGACTGTGCAAGCTGGTGGAGGCTCTGTAATGGTATAGGATGTGTGCAGTTGGAGTGATATGGGACCCCTCATACGTCTACATACGACTCTGACAGGTGACACGTACGTAAGCATCCTGTCTGATGACCTGCATCCATTCATGTTCATTTTCCATTCCGACGGACTTGGACAACTCCAGCAGGACAACGCGACACCCCACACGTCCAGAATTGCTACAGAGTGGCTCCAGGAACTCTCTTCTGAGTTTAAACACTTACGTTGGTCAGCAGACTCCCTAGACACGAACATTACTGGGCATATCTTGGATGCCTTGTAACGCGCTATTCAGAACAATTCTCCATCCACTCGCGCTCTTACGGATTTATGGAGAGCCCTGCAGGATTGATGGTGTCATTTCCCTCCAGCACTACTTGGGCCATTAGTGGAGTCCATGCCACGTCGTGTTGCGGCACTTCTGCGTGCTCTAGGGGGCCCTAAACGATACTAGGCAGGCGCTGTTTAGGGCGACGCGTGTGTCGGTGGCGGTAGTGCTACCCACATTCTCTGCGGTACGTCACCAGCTTACTTTGCACGCAAGTTGTGTTGCCAAATTTGGTTACAATTTAGTGGCTCCTCATTGTATCATCACCTACGATTTCGCGAGTAGATCTTGTTCCACGTAGTCTTCCGCAGTTTTCGATGCCTCCTCACAATGCCAGCGTCATTTGGTAATTTGACTTCTGCTTTAGAGAACTGTTCTCTATGGTGATTTTCTTCTGATTTACCTCTGTCAGTAGAGCAGATAAATATCTATTAATCTCAGTCCTGAGTAGAGACTTCAAGATCCCTCTCTATCCTACACCTACTTCATTGTTACGCGACAAATAAAAATAATAAATGTAACCTGGCGCAACCAATTTGTTATTCTCACTGTGATGGTGGTGGTGTTGAGTACAGTGGCCAATCTCAGCGATCAGTTATATGAGAATTGACCCACGCAATATCTAGGGCGAAGGGGCGGGTTCAAATGGCTCTGAGCACTATGGGACTTAACATCTGAGGTCATCAGTCCCCTAGAACTACTTAAACCTAACTAACCTAAGGACATCACACACATCCATGCCCGAGGCAGGATTCGAACCTGCGACCGTAGCGGTCGCGCGGTCCCAGACTGTAGCGCCTAGAACCGCTCGGGCACACTGGTCGGCGAAGGGGCGGGCAGAGATACTTTATGTCCACCTTTTGGAAAGCATTGTAATCTAGTCGCATACTTCGTATTTTAAAATTTTTTTAAAAATATTTACTGTTATTAATGAAGACTCTACCAGAGTCCACAAATGTCTTAAATCTTAATAGTAGATGTGACTTTTCACAATGAATGTTATATTCATTATTTTGTGGTTCAGGGTCCCACTTACCAATCATTATCCCATTAAAAAGAGTGTTGTGAGTAAAGGACAACAACAATGAACGAAATCTGTGTTTCTTAAATTTTTTGTGGTGGTCATTAAGTACGCAACTCTTGGGAATACACTTTATTGAAACTGCATTGGCATTGTTAGAAGTGTGCTAAAAGATATTTTCAGGTTCTGCACCCCACTTACACGTCAGTAACTCTTTAAAAGTTTTGTTGTCGATGTAAGTGATAATAATTTTTTAATTATTTTTGGAGTGAGAATGAAGTCCCCCCCCCCCCCCCTCCTTTGGTAAAACGCGTCATTGAAAATACATTGACATTTCTGGGGTTAACAGGAAAGAACAAGCTTTGCGCTCTCTTGTCTTGTATGTTTCAAGATTTGTTTTACAACGACCATTGCACTCCAGCTCCTTGACGTACATCTGAACAACCAGACAAAACTTGCATTATATTATGTTGGTGTGTAAGTTAGCGGCGTTTTTGTTTTCATGTTGGTGTTCCGGTAGCTGTGGCTTTATTTATCGATTGCCATTTTTATTCGTAGTTCATTGTTGCTATATGAGTTGATAAATTGACTTTTGGAGAGCTGTGGACGCTAGAAAATGAAGCCCCAAGTGGAGAAATCGCAACATTTCCGACATAGTCTTCTGTTTGAGTTCAACAGACGGGCGACAGCAGCGAAGGCAGCCAAAAACATTTGAGCCTCGTATGAGAATAATGCCACTGGAGAGAGGACGGCAAAAAAATGGTTTACTCGTTTTAAGGAGGGACTTTTTGACATTAGTGACTCTCCACAATCAGGAAGACCTTCAGGATTAGATGAAGGTCGCTTAAACACATTAATTCACAATGATTCTCGTCAGTGCACTCGAGAACTGGCAGATGTGATGAACTGCGATCATTCCACTATCGTGCGCAGTTTGTATGAAAGGTTAAAAAACCGGGTGTGTGGGTACCCAAGCTCCAAGCCAAAATCACAAACACCAGCAGGTGACCATACGCGCGTCCCTGCTTGCTTGTCGTCAGTTGGATCTTGAACAATACCGACCACTCATATCCTGTATCATTACCGGTGACAATAACTGGTCTCTCTATGCGAACATAAGGACAAGAAAGGAATGGCTGAACCCAGACAAAGCAGCAGTTCCTCACACGAAGACTTACTCTCATCCACAAGAGACAATGTGGTATGCATCTGGTGGAACAGTGGCGGTGTGGAGTGCTACGAACTGCTTCCTCCAGGTGTAGCCATCACTGCTGACACTTACTGTCAACAACTGAGACGTCCGGGACCAGGAAGACTGCGTGACAGTGACGCTACAACACGATAACGCCCTCCCGCATTCTTACAGACTGGCAAAAAACACTCTACAGGAGTTAGGTTTGGAAACCATTGCACTCCCGCCTTTTTCACCTGACCATGTACCGTCGGATTTCCACCTTGTAAGCTAAACAACCTTCAAGGAACTTCCCTTCCTGATGAAAATGCGCTCCGAACAATGCACGACGAGGTCTTCGGCTGAAAAACACGTGATTTCTCCAGTCGCTGAATCGAGAAGTTACCGCAGGGTTGGCAGACAGTTTTAATCGGTGATGGTGCATATATTATTAATGGCTGAAGTCTCTGTTATGTGTAGGCCTATCTGTTGTGTTTATGAAACTTGTGGAAAACGGTACGAACTTATGTACAAACCAAATAACAATTTTCACATTCGTTTGCCACATTTTGGCGTTAGCGTGTAAGCCTTCGTGATTGTGTAAATATTTCTTTCAATTATACTTAATTTTAGGCAACTGTACCGCTAAAGATCCGTCGTATTTTGTTGTTCGTCTCTCCTTCCCCCTCCTTACCCCCGTTTCCTTTTAGTGGATAATAAGATAAACTTTTAAGTATTTATTAGTTAAAAATAACAAAATAATTAATTGTAAGCTGTAGAGAATACAGTACGACCTGAAGTGTGTTGCAGTGGGAAAAAAATGAAATTACTGTGTCGTGTACGTGAAGAGAGATTCGCGACAGAAGTTGCGCGCACAGCCGGTGTGCTCGCAGCCTGGTAGTCCTTCGTGGTAGTCCACGGAGGCCAGAGGCCGCGGCAGACACTGGTGGCGAGACGCTGTGGCGCGGCCGGCGCTATATCTCGGACACCGGTGGGTGCTGAGCGCCGAATAATTTGCGAGGCTTGGGCGGGCTATGGCAGCACGTGCTGCTAATGTGTGGGGAGGGAGGGACGGGGGAGGGAGGAAGGGAGCCTGTCTGCTGTAGACTGACCAGAGGGAGGGTCTCTGCAGCACACATCGCCGCGCGCGGGCTGCCCGGTGTAACAGCGAAGGTGCGGGTGGCCACAGGCCAGTGCAAGTCAATCACTGGGTAATGTTTTGACGACAGGTTGTAACCGAGAGTCAGCTCAGCAGCGGGGGCGATCACTCTTCACTTGAGGATCAAAATGTACGGAATTTGCACGAGAACAACGAAGAGACATTCTAAGCTTGTGATAGTGGTGCTGAATGACTAGGTTATTGCATGAGATGAGTGACTGATGGTTCAGATGGCTCTGAGCACTATGGGACTTAAAAAACAGCTGATGTCATCAGTCCCCTAGAACGTAGAACTAGTTAAACCTAACTAACCTAAGGACATCACACTCATCCAGGCCCGAGGCAGGATTCGAACCTGCGACCGTAGTGGTCTGAAGCGCCTAGAAGCGCTCGGCCATCACGGCCGGCTAAGAGTGACTGTGGAGATGGATGGTGTGTGAGGGAGGCAGCTACAGGCAGTATGGGACACGATGACGACTCGTGTGTGTGTGTGTGTGTGTGTGTGTGTGTGTGTGTGTGTCAGAGAGAGAGAGAGAGAGAGAGAGAGAGAGAGAGAGAGAGACAACACAGCAACAAAGGGTTACGCCCTGTGACTATCCGAAATAAAAACAAAGGCTCGCCCCTCCCCCTCCCACAAAGACACCCCTACACGCACACACACGAAACAAACAACGAAATACACAGTACATTAACGAAAACTGAATTTTTATGGGATATTGTGTCGGCACGAAGACGAACATAAACATTATAAAAAGTAAACACACAGTACTAATGCTCCAAAACAATGTTTATTTTATAGTTTGTTGTGAAGCGACTCTCGGCATTCTACGCCACCATCAGGCACGGGACCACGGCGCTCATGAGCTCACATTGTCCTTGATGTTGCCTATCTTGTGCATGGACTACTCAGTTTGTATATTTTGATTATTTTTTCCATAGTTCCACACAACTTCTTCCTGTTTTCTCGATTGATCTGTGTTCAGTTTTTCAAGGCCTATCCATTGTGCCAACTTATAACTAAATCTGAGGGGGGTGCGATGGGGAGGTTCCCTTGTTAGTACTGAAAAGACAGCCCACACAACATCAGCGAGAGCTTCTAAGCCCACGCCCGGGTTCCCGGGTACGATTCCCGGCGGGGTCAGGGATTTTCTCTGCCTTGTGATGACTGGGTGTTGTGTGATGTCCTTAGGTTAGTTAGGTTTAAGTAGTACTAAGTTCTAGGGGACTGATGACCATAGATGTTAAGTCCCATAGCGCTCAGAGCCATTTGAACCATTTTTTTGAGCTTTTAGCCGTAAACAGAGAGTTGTTTCCAGAGATATGTGGGCTTCCCAGACATAATAATTCGGTCGAATCTAAAGTTATGATCAGACACAGGAAGCTTAAGATATATTGGGCCGGTGAATAAGTTCGTACCGTTACTCTGTAAGTTTAATAAACACAACAGATATACGTAACAGAAACTTCTTAAGTCAGCAACAGTATAGTCTTCCTCACTATTTACAACAATCTGCCAACGCTGTTGTAGCTTTCCGATTCTGCAACTGTACAAAACCACGAGGCTCGTTGAATCATAATTATTTTCAGCCATAATGGCTATGTTTCTGAACCGTGACTGTGTGAGATAATTATTTGTTATATGACTGGTAGCAGAAACTTGAAATAAATAACAAAACCACGTGGTTTCGAGGCGAAGGAGTCGTCCAGCCACGTTTGGAGCGCATTTTCATCCGGAAGATTGTTCGACAGAGAACGGGAGAAAATCTGAGAGCACGAGATCGGGTGAAAAAGGCGGGTGTGGAATGACTTCCCAAACTAATTCCTGTATAGTGTTTTTTTGTCAGTCTAGAAGAACTTGCGCGGGCGTTATCGTGGAGTAGCGTCACTTCACGCAGTCTTCCTGGTCGTTGTTCTTGGACTCCGAATGCAAGTCCGTCTCACTTGTTGACAATAAATGTCAGCAGTGATGGTTGCACCTAGGCGAAACAATTCGTAGTGCATCACACAGTTGCTGTTTCACCAGATGCATAACATCTCTTGTGGATGCTCATAGGCCTCTCTCCGCGGGGTTGCTCTTTCTTTAGGATGAGTCATTCTTTACTTTCCTTATGCCAGGATAAAAAAAAAAAAAAAAAAAAAAAAAAAAAAAAAAAAAAACGTTTCACGTCATCAGTAACGGTACAGCAAAGAAGTGGTCGGTGTTGATCACAAGACAGTTGACAACGAGTAACCAGAGATGCAGATCTGGCCACCCACTTACTTTTGCGAGTTTGGTTTAGAACATTCGATACCCGTACACCAGGTTTTTAAACCTCCCCCATTGCATGCAAATGTCGCACGAAGATGGAATGTTCACAATTCATCGCATTTGCCAGTTCTCGAGTGCACTGCCGTGGACCGTTGTGGATTAATCCGTTTAAATCATCATCATCATCATCATCATTTAAGACTGATTATGCCTTTCAGCGTTCAGTCTGGAGCATAGTCCCTCTTATAAAATTCCTCCATGATCCCCCATTCAGTGCTAACATTGGTGCCTCTTCTTATGTTAAACCTATTACTTCAAAATCATTCTTAACCGAATCCAGGTAACTTCTCATTGGTCTGCCCCGACTCCTCCTACCCTCTACTGCTGAACCCATGAGTCTCTTGGGTAACCTTGCTTCTCCCATGCGTGTAACATGACCCCACCTTCTAAGCCTGTTCGCCCTGACTGCTACATCTATAGAGTTCATTCCCAGTTTTTCTTTGATTTCCTCATTGTGGACACCCTCCTGGCATTGTTCCCATCTACTGGTACCTGCAATCATCCTAGCTGCTTTCATATCCGTAACCTCAACCTTATTGATAAGGTAACCTGAATCCACCCAGCATTCGCTCCCATACAACAAAGTTGGTCGAAAGATTGAACGGTGCACAGATAACTTGGTACTGACTTCCTTCTTGCAGAAGAGAGTAGATCGTAGCTGAGCGCTCACTGCATTAGCTTTGCTACACCTCGCTTCCAGTTCTTTCACTATGTTGCCATCCTGTGAGAATATGCATCCTAAGTACTAGAAACCGTCCACCTGTTCTAACTTTGTTCCTCCTATTTGGCACTCACTCCGCTTATATCTCTTTCCCACTGACATTATTATTTTCGTTTTGGAGATGCTAATCTTCATACCATAGTCCTTATATTTCTGATCTAGCTCTGAAATATTACTTTGCAAACTTTCAATCGAATCTGCCATCACAACTAAGCCATCCGCATATGCAAGACTGCTTATTTTGTGTTCACATATCTTAATCTCACCCAGCCAATCCATTGTTTTCAACATATGATCCATAAATAATATGAACAACAGTGGAGACACGTTGCAGCCTTGTCTTACCTCTGAAACTACTCTGAACCATGAACTCAATTTACCGTCAACTCTAACTGCTGCCTGACTATCTATGTAAAGACTTAATTGCTTGCAAAAGTTTGCCTCCTATTCCATAATCTCGTAGAACAGACAATAACTTCCTCCTAGGAACCCGGTCATATCCGTTTAAATGATTGTCATTAAACACTGAACGACTTCCTGAAAGTGGAAACGATGCTCCTTAGAACGAGAAAACGATTTTCTAGCTGTGCTCTGTCCAGTAGCATTATCCCCATACACGGTGCAAACGTTTCTGGTTGCCTCCGCAGCTGTCACCCCTCTTTTGAGGTCAGATAGAAAAAAAAAGTCGGAAATGTTCCGATTGATCCACTTAGCACTCCATTTGGTACCGTCCACAGCTCCACTCACTATCTCCAAATGAGAAAATCACGATATACAGGGTGGTCCATTGATCGTGACCGGGCCAAATATCTCACGAAATAAGCGTCAAACGAAAAAACTACAAAAAAACGAAACTTGTATAGCTTGAAGGGGGAAACCAGATGGCACTATGGTTGGCCCGCTAGATGGCGCTGCCATAGGCCAAACGGACATCAACTGCGTTTTTCTAAATAGGAACCCCAATTTTTTATTATATATTCGTGTAGTACGTAAAGAAATATGAATGTTTTAGTTCGACCAATTTTTTCGCTTTGTGATAGATGGCGCTGTAATAGTCACAAGCATATGGCTCACATTTTAGACGAACAGTTGGTAACAGGTAGGTTTTTTAAATTAAAATACAGAACGTAGGTGCGTTTAAACATTTTATTTAGGTTGTTCCAATGTGATACATGTACCTTTGTGAACTTATCATTTCCAAGAACGCAAGCTGTTACAGCGTGATTACCTGTAAACACCACAAGACTTTTGGTCAGGTGAATACAGGGTTATAAATACAAAATCAAATAGGGGTAATGCAGGAGTAGGTTTAATAATGAATAAAAAAATAGGAGTGCGAGTAAGCTACTACAAACAGCATAGTGAACGCATTATTGTGGCCAAGATAGACACGAAGCCCAAACCTGCTACAGTAGTACAAGTTTATATGCCAACTAGCTCTGCAGATGATGAAGAAATTGATGAAATGTATTATGAGATAAAAGAAATTATTCAGGTAGTGAAGGGAGACGAAAATTTAATAGTCATGTGTGACTGGAATTCGACAGTAGGAAGAGGAAGGGAAGGAAACGTAGTAGGTGAATATAGTATCAGATAGATTATATAATGGTAAGACAGAGATTTAGGAACCAGATTTTAAATTGTAAGACATTTCCAGTGGCAGATGTGGACTCTGACCACAATCTATTAGTTATGAACTTTAGATTAAAACTGAAGAAACTGCTAAAAGGTGGGAATTTAAGCAGATGGGACCTGGATAAACTGAAAGAACCAGAGGTTGTACAGAGTTTCAGGGAGAGCATAAGGGAACAATTGACAGGACTGGGGGAAAGCAATACAGTAGAAGAAGAACGGGTAGCTTTGAGGAATGAAATAGTGAAAGCAGCAGAGGATCAAGTAGGTAAAAAGACGAGGGCTAGTAGAAATCCTTGGATAACAGAAGAGATACTGAATTTAATTGACGAAAGGAGAGAATACAAAAATGCAGTAAGTGAAGCAGGCAAAAAGAATACAAACGTTTCAAAAATGAGATCGACAGGAAGTGCAAAATGGCTAAGCAGGGATGGCTAGAGGACAAATGTAAGGACGTAGAGGTTTATCTCACGAGGGGTAAGATATATACTGCCTACAGGAAAATTAAAGAGACCTGTGGAGAAAAGAGAACCACTTGCATGAATATCAAGAGCTCAGATGGAAACCCGGTTCTAAGCAAAGAAGCGAAAGCAGAAAGGTGGAAGGAGTATATAGAGGGTCTATACAGGGGCGATGTTCTTGAGGACAATATTATGGAAATGGAAGAGGATGTAGATGAAGATGAAATGGGAGATATGATGCTGCGTGGAGAGTTTGACAGAGCACTGAATGACTTAAGTCGAAACAAGGCACCCGGAGTAGACAACATTCCATTAAAACTACTGACAGCCTTGGGAGAGCCAGTCCTTACAAAACTCTACCATCTGGTGAGCAAGATGTATGAGACAGGCGAAATTCCCTCAGGCTTCAAGAATTATATAATAATTCCGATCCCAAAGAAAGCAGGTGTTGACAGATGTGAAAATTACCGAACTATCAGTTTAATAAGTCACAGCTGCAAAATACTAACGCGACTTCTTTACAGACGAATGGAAAAACTGGTAGAAGCCGACCTCGGGGAAGATCAGTTTGGATTCCGTAGAAATGTTGGAACACGTGAGGCAATACTGACCCTACGACTTATCTTAGAAGAAAGATTAAGGAAAGGCAAACCTACGTCTCTAGCATTTGTAGACTTAGAGAAATCTTTTGACAATGTTGACTGGAATACTCTCTGTCAAATTCTGAAGGTGGCAGCGGTAAAATACAGGGAGCGAAAGGCTATTTACAATTTGTACAGAAATCAGATGGCAGTTATAAGAGTCGAGGGACATGAAAGGGAAGCAATGGTTGGGCAAGCAGTAAAGGAAACAAAAGAAAAATTCGGAGTAGGTATTAAAATCCATGGAGAAGAAATAGAAACTTTAAGGTTCGCTGATGACATTGTAATTCTGTCAGAGACAGGAAAGGACTTGGAAGAGCAGTTGAACGGAATGGACAGTGTCTTGATAGGAGGTTATAAGATGAACATCAACAAAAGCAAAACGAGGATAATGGAATGTAGTCGAATTAAGGGAATCAGATTAGAAAATGAGACACTTAAAGTAGTAAAGGTGTTTTGCTATTTGGGGAGCAAAATAACTGATGATGGTCGAAGTAGAGAGGATATAAAATGTAGACTGTCAATGGCAAGGAAAGCGTTTCTGAAGAAGAAAAATTTGTTAACATCGAGTATAGATTTAAATGTGACGAAGTCGTTTCTGAAAGTATTTGTATGGAGTGTATCCATGTACGGAAGTGAAACGTGGGTGATAAATACACTCCTGGAAATGGAAAAAAGAACACATTGACACCGGTGTGTCAGACCCACCATACTTGCTCCGGACACTGCGAGAGGGCTGTACAAGCAATGATCACACGCACGGCACAGCGGACACACCAGGAACCGCGGTGTTGGCCGTCCAATGGCGCTAGCTGCGCAGCATTTGTGCACCGCCGCCGTCAGTGTCAGCCAGTTTGCCCTGGCATACGGAGCTCCATCGCAGTCTTTAACACTGGTAGCATGCCGCGACAGCGTGGACGTGAACCGTATGTGCAGTTGACGGACTTTGAGCGAGGGCGTATAGTGGGCTTGCGGGAGGCCGGGTGGACGTACCGCCGAATTGCTCAACACGTGGGGCGTGAGGTCTCCACAGTACATCGATGTTGTCGCCAGTGGTCGGCGGAAGGTGCACGTGCCCGTCGACCTGGGACCGGACCGCAGCGACGCACGGATGCACGCCAAGACCGTAGGATCCTACGCAGTGCCGTAGGGGACCGCACCGCCACTTCCCAGCAAATTAGGGACACTGTTGCTCCTGGGGTATCGGCGAGGACCATTCGCAACCGTCTCCATGAAGCTGGGCTACGGTCCCGCACACCGTTAGGCCGTCTTCCGCTCACGCCCCAACATCGTGCAGCCCGCCTCCAGTGGTGTCGCGACAGGCGTGAATGGAGGGACGAATGGAGACGTGTCGTCTTCAGCGATGAGAGTCGCTTCTGCCTTGGTGCCAATGATGGTCGTATGCGTGTTTGGCGCCGTGCAGGTGAGCGCCACAATCAGGACTGCATACGACCGAGGCACACAGGGCCAACACCCGGCATCATGGTGTGGGGAGCGATCTCCTACACTGGCCGTACACCACTGGTGATCGTCGAGGGGACACTGAATAGTGCACGGTACATCCAAACTGTCATCGAACCCATCGTTCTACCATTCCTAGACCGGCAAGGGAACCTGCTGTTCCAACAGGACAATGCACGTCCGCATGTATCCCGTGCCACCCAACGTGCTCTAGAAGGTGTAAGTCAACTACCCTGGCCAGCAAGATCTCCGGATCTGTCCCCCACTGAGCATGTTTGGGACTGGATGAAGCGTCGTCTCACGCGGTCTGCACGTCCAGCACGAACGCTGGTCCAACTGAGGCGCCAGGTGGAAATGGCATGGCAAGCCGTTCCACAGGACTACATCCAGCATCTCTACGATACTCTCCATGGGAGAATAGCAGCCTGCATTGCTGCGAAAGGTGGATATACACTGTACTAGTGCCGACATTGTGCATGCTCTGTTGCCTGTGTCTATGTGCCTGTGGTTCTGTCAGTGTGATCATGTGATGCATCTGACCCCAGGAATGTGTCAATAAAGTTTCACCTTCCTGGGACAATGACTTCACGGTGTTCTTATTTCAATTTCCAGGAGTGTAGTTTAGACAAGAAGAGAACAGAAGCTTTCGAAAGGTGGTGCTACAGATGAATGCTGAAGATTAGATGGGTAGATCACATAACTAATGAATAGAATTGGGGAGAATAGGAGCTTGTGGCACAACTTGAATAGAAGAAGGGATAGGTTGGTAGGACATGTTCTGAGACATCAAGGGATCACAAATTTAGTACTGGAGGGCAGCGTGGAGGGAAAAAATTGTAGAGGGAGACCAAGAGATCAATACACTAAGCAGATTCAGGAGAATGTAGGCTGCAGTAGGTACTGGGAGATGAAGAAGCTTGCACAGGATAGAGTAGCAAGGAGAGCTACATCAAACCAGTCTCAGGACTGAAGACCACAACAACAACTACATTAATGCAATAAATGCTCAAAATGATGTCCGTCAACTTCAATGCATTAGGCAGTACGTGTAACGACATTCCTCTCAACAGCGAGTAGTTCGCCTTCCGTAATGTTCGCACATGCATTGACAATGCGCTGACGCATGTTGTCAGGCGTTGTCGATGGATCACGATAGCAAATATCCTTCAACTTTCCCCACAGAAAGAAACCCGGGAACGTCAGATCTAGTGAACGTGCGGGCCATGGTATGCTGCTTCGTCGACGAGTCCACCTCTCATCAAATATGCTATTCAATACCGCTTCAATCGCACGCGAGCTATGTGCCGGACATCCATCATGTTGGAAGTACACCGCCATTCTGTCATGCAGTGAAACATCTTGCAGTAACATCGGTAGAACATTGCGTAGGAAAGCAGCATACATTGCACCATTTAGATTGCCATCGATAAAAAGGGGGCCAATGATCCTGTCTCCCATAATGCCGCACCATACATTAACCCGCTAAGGTCGCTGATGTTCCACTTGTCGCAACCATCGGGGATTTTCCGTTGCCCAATAGTGCAAATTATGCCGGTTTACGTTACCGCTGTTGGTGAATGACGCTTCGTCGCTAAACAGAACGCGTGCAAAAAATTTGTCATCGTCCCGTAATTTCTCTTGTCCCCAGTTGCAGAACTGTACACGACGTTCAATTCCTGGTGCATAGAAATATGGTACGGGTGCAATCGATGTTGATGTAGCATTCTCTTTCTGAGATTCCACATTCTCACGCAATTTGACTGCTACTGATATGCGGATTAGCCGCGAGAGCATCTGAAACACCTACTTGGGCATCATCATTTGTTGCAGGTCGTGGTTGACGTTCACATGTGGCTGAACACTTCCTGTTTCCTTAGATAACTTGATTACCCGATCTGATACCCGTGGTCTAGGGGTAGCATCTTTGATTCATAATCAAAACGTCTTCGGTCCCCGGTTCGAACCCCGCCACTGCGTAAATTTTGATAAATAATCAGCATTGGCGGCCGAAGACTTCCGGCATAAGAAGTCAGCCTCATTCTGCCAACGGCCTTGTCAAAGAGGGCGGAGGAGCGGATAGAGGTTCAGGGCACTCTCTTGTCCTAGGGGTGGGAAATTGCCCCTAAACGCGGAAGAATCAGCAATGATCAACGACATGAGGATGCAGAAGGCAATGGAAATCACTGCATTAAAGACACGTAACGTGTATCTACAGGACATGTGCCCTGTAACTGAAGAAGTGTCATGATGATCTCTCCATTGGCAAAAGATTCCGGAATAGTCCCCCATTCGGATCTCCGGGAGGGGACTGCCAAGGGGGAGGTTACCATGAGAAAAAGATTGAATAATCAACGAAAGGATAACCTTCTACGAGTCGGGGCGTGGAATGTCAGAAGCTTGAACGTGGTAGGGAAATTAGAAAATCTGAAAAGGGAAATGCAAAGGCTCAATCTAGATGTAGAAGGGTCAGTGAAGTGAAGTGGAAGGAAGACAAGGATTTCTGGTCAGATGAGTATCGGGTAATATCAACAGCAGCAGCAAATGGTATAACAGGTGTAGGATTCGTTATGAATAGGAAGGTAGGGCAGAGGGTGTGTTACTGTGAACAGTTCAGTGACCGGGTTGTTCTAATCAGAATCGACAGCAGACCATCACCGACAACGATAGTTCAGGTATACATGCCGACGTCACAAGCTGAAGATGAACAGATAGAGAAAGTGTATGAGGATATTGAAAGGGTAGTGCAGTATGTATGGGCGACTGGAATAGAGTTGTAGGGGAAGGAGTAGAAGAAAAGGTTACAGGAGAATATGGGCTTGGGACAAGGAATGAAAGAGGAGAAAGACTAATTGAGTTCTGTAACAAGTTTCATCTAGTAATAGCGAATACCCTGTTCAAGAATCACAAGAGGAGGAGGTATACTTGGAAAAGGCCGGGAGATACGGGAAGATCTCAATTAGATTACATCATGGTCAGACAGAGATTCCGAAATCAGATACTGGACTGTAAGGCGTACCCAGGAGCAGATATAGACGCGGATCACAATATAGTAGTGATGAAGAGTAGGCTGAAGTTCAAGACATTAGTCAGGAAGAATCAATACGCAAAGAAGTGGGATACGGAAGTACTAAGGAATGACGAGATATGTTTGAAGTTCTCTAACGCTATAAATACAGCAATAAGGAATAGCGCAGTAGGCAGTACAGTTGAAGAGGAATGGACATCGCTGAAAAGGGCCATCACAGATGTTGGGAAGGAAAACATAGGTACAAAGAAGGTAGCTGCGAAGAAACCATGGGTAACAGAAGAAATACTTCAGTTGATTGATGAAAGGAGGAAGTACAAACATGTTCCTGGAAAATCAGGAATACAGAAATACAAGTCGCTGAGGAATGAAATAAATAGGAAGTGCAGTGAAGCTAAGACGAAATGGCTGCAGGAAAAATGTGAAGACATCGTAAAAGATATGATTGTCGGAAGGACAGACTCAGCATACAGGAAAGTCAAAACAACCTTTGGTGACATTAAAAGCGACGGTGGTAACATTAAGGGTGCTACGGGAATTCCACTGATAAATGCAGAGGAGAGAGCAGATAGGTGGAAAGAATAGATTGAAAGCCTCTATGAGGGTGAAGATTTGGCTGATGTGATAGAAGAAGAAACAGGAGTCGATTTAGAAGAGATAGGGGATCCAGTATTAGAATCGGAATTTAAAAGAGCTTTGGAGGACTTACGGTCAAATAAGGCAGAAGGGATGGATAACATTCCATCAGAATTTCTAAAATCATTGGGGGAAGTGGCAACAAAACGACTATTCACGTTGGTGTGTAGAGTATATGAGTCTGGCGCCATACCATCTGACTTTCGGAAAAGCATCATCCACACAATTCTGAAGACGGCAAGGGCTGACAAGTACGAGAATTATCGCACAATCAGCTTAACAGCTCATGCATCGAAGCTGCTTACAAGAATAATATACAGAAGAATGGAAAAGAAAATTGAGAATGCGCTAGGTGACGATCAGTTTGGCTTTAGGAAAAGTAAAGGGACGAGAGAGGCAATTCTGACGTTACGGCTAATAATGGAAGCAAGACTAAAGAAAAATCAGGACACTTTTATAGGATGGTGCAAGCTGTTCGAGATTCTGAAAAAATTAGGGGTAAGCTGTAGGGAGAGACGGGTCATATACAATATGTACAACAACCAAGAGGGAATAATAAGAGTGGACGATCAAGAACGAAGTGCTCGTATTAAGTAGGGTGTAAGACAAGGCCGTAGCCTTTCGCCCCTACTCTTCAATCTGTACATCGAGGAAGCAATGATGGAAATGAAAGAAAGGTTCAGGAGAGGAATTAAAATACAAGGTGAAAGGATATCAATGATACGATTCGCTGATGACATTGCTATCCTGAGTGAAAGTGAAGAAGAATTAAATGATCTGCTGAACGGAATGAACAGTCTAATGAGTACACAGTATGGTTTGGGAGTAAATCGGAGAAAGACGAAGGTAATGAGAAGTAGTAGAAATGAAAACAGCGAGAAACTTAACATCAGGATTGATGGTCACGTAGTCAATGAAGTTAAGGAATTCTGGTACCTACGCAGTAAAATAACCAAAGACGGACGGAGCAAGGAGGAGGACATCAATAGCAGACTCGCTATGGCAAAAAAGGCATTTCTGGCCAAGAGAATTCTACTAATACCAAATACCGGCCTTAATTTGAGAAAGAAATTTCTGAGGATTTACGTCTGGAGTATAGCATTGTATGGTAGTGAAACATGGACTGTGGGAAAACCGGAACAGAAGAGAATCGAAGCATTTGAGATGTAGTGCTATAGACGAATGAAAATTAGGTGGACTGATAAGGTAAGGAATGAGGAGGTTCTACGCAGAATCGGAGAGGTAAGGAATATGTGGAAAACACTGATAAGGAGAAGGGTCAGGATGATAGGGCATCTGCTAAGACATGAGGGAATGACTTCCATGGTACTAGAGGGAGCTGTAGAGGGCAAAAACTGTAGAGGAAGACAGAGATTGGAATACGTCAATCAAATAATTGAGGACGTAGGTTTCAAGTGCTACTCTGAGATGAAGAGGTTAGCACAGGAAAGGTATTCGTGGAGGGCCGCATCAAACCAGTCAGTAGACTGATGACCAAAAAAAAAAAAAAAAAAAAAAAAAAAAAAAAAATCCGACGAACGGTCCGGACACTTGGATGATGTCGTCGACGATACCGAGCAGCATACATAGCACACGCCCGTTGGGACTTTTGATCACAATAGCCATACATCAACACGATATCGACCTTTTCCGCAATTGGTAAACACGGGTAATGTATCACGAAGCAAATACCGTCCGCACTAGCGGAATGTTACGTGATACCAAGTACTTATACGTTTGTGACTATTACAGCGCCATCTAACACAAAGCGAAAATAGTGGTTCAACTAAAACATTCGTATTCCTTACGTACTACACGAATATTCAATAAAAAATGGGGGTTCCTATTTAAAAAAAACCGTAGCTGATATCCGTTTGACCTATGGTAGCGCCAGCTAGCGGGCCAACCATAGCGCCATCTGGTTTCCCCCTTCAAGCTAGACGAGTTTCGTTCTTTGTAGTTTTTTCGTTTGATGCTTATTTCGTGCGATATTTGGCCCGGTCACAATCAATTGACCACCCCGTATAAACTCAAGTAGGAAAAGTTAACTACAAATATAAAGTGACAATCGACAAATGAACACACATCAACCCTTACAGGAACGTGTAAAACAGAAATTATTTGGCGGCTGAATATCCGCACCTGCGAACATATACAAAAGAGAAGCGCTGCGAACTTACGGACTAGTCTAATAGTTTCTCCATATTCTGAGACTAGTTTTGTTCCGCGACCGTGTAACGAATTAATCAAATGGCGCTCCAGTTGTTCTTATACATTGTACCTCAGTCCACGGCCGGTTTCGACCTTACCATTCAGACTATTTTCGAATGCATCAGAAACTGTCATGGTTAATGCGTATTATTCAAATGGCTCTGAGCACTATGGGACTTAACTTCTGTGGTCATCAGTCCCTAGAACTTAGAACTACTTAAACCTAACTAACCTAAGGACAGCACACACATCCATGCCCGAGGCAGGATTCGAACCTGTGACCGTAGCAGTCGCGCGGTTCCGGACTGCGGGCCTAGAACCGCTAGACCACCGCGGCCGGAAATGCGTATTATGCGTATATAAATATTTGACATACAAGGACGCGAAATATTGGTTTTTTCGTGTGTTAAACTAAATTCAAAGCAATTTCAAATAATTTTGATCCCCAGATTTGGCTCCGATCCAAACACACAGGACAGACATTCATCTGGATGTTGTCAGTATTATGTTGAGACCTGACACGTAAATGAAGGTAGGTACTGTCGCCAAAGAAACGACGTTTACAGGAAGACAGAATATTGGATGTTTCATTCGTATGGAGGATCCAGAACAGACCTACTGGGGCACTCCTGAGAGAACTTTATTCTACAACGACTTTGGCTTAGTGAACACGCTGCTCTATTTCTGAAGTAGCTATCTTAATATAGTTTCTGACTCATGAAATAATGAGGTTGTGTCTGTGACGTCACACATGCGAAAACAGAGACAGAACATTGGTAATGTTACAGTGAGATCTGTGACGTAGCTGGAGGTCTAAGTTTTGTTGAAAAGTTACAATTTGTTGTCAGCTGGCCTAATCAACGAACGGGATGTCATGAGCATAGCTAAGTTTCTTACAGTCGCGCTTATTGTACTCATATTGGCTTTCGATTAGTGGATTATGTGAACCATTTTGAAGATGTCATCAGTTGAGACGTACGGGTGGTATCGGTAGGTTCGATACTTCCTACATCCAAATACTTCAGGGCAGTATACTAAGTTTTAACAGACGAATTTGAGTGAGCTGTATTTCAAAGCTGACGACATCAAATGGTCTGTTGGGGTGTATTTGGCTGTAATGGACACCTCACAGCTATCTATCGCATATTTCAAGTTGTAAACTGCTTCTGTTGTTGCAGGCCCCGTGCTATCGTGGTGACGAGAATACGACTGATGAAGCGAAATGATCACACGGCATTACTGGCCGGGAGACAGCGTCTGGGGTAGTCCAGTCGCATAGGGCGACACTTTCTACATCTACATCTACATTTATACTCCGCAAGCCACCCAACGGTGTGTGGCGGAGGGCGTGCCACTGTCATTACCTCCTTTTCCTGTTCCAGTCGCGTATGGTTCGCGGGAAGAACGACTGCCGGAAAGCCTCCGTGCGCACTCGAATCTCTCTAATTTTACATTCGTCATCTCCTCGTGAGGTATAAGTAGGGGGAAGCAATATATTCGATACCTCATCCAGAAACGCACCCTCTAGAAACCTGGACAGTAAGCTTCACCGCGATGCAGAGCGCCTCTCTTGCAGAGTCTGCCACTCGGGTTTGCTGAACATCTCCGTAACGCTATCACGCTTACCAAATAACCCTGTGACGAAACGCGACGCTCTTCTTTGGATCTTCTCTATCTCCTCTGTCAATCCGATCTGGTACGGATCCCACACTGATGAGCAATACTCAAGTATAGGTCGAACGAATGTTTTGTAAGCCACATCCTTTGTTGATGCACTATATTTTCCAGGGACTCTCCCAATGAATCTTAACCTGGCACCTGCCTTACCAACAATTAATTTTATATGGTCATTCCACTAAATCGTTCTCTACGCATACTCCCAGATATTTTACAGAAGTAACTGCTACCAGTGTTTGTTCCACTATCGTATAGTCATACAATAAAGGATCCTTCTTTCTGTGTATTCGCAATACATTACATTTGTCTATGTTAAGGGTCAGTTGCCACTCCCTGCATGAAGTGCCTATCCGCTGCTGATCTTCCTGCATTTCACTGCAATTTTCTAATGCTGCAACTTCTCTGTATACTACAGCATCATCCGCGAAAAGAAGCATGGAACTTCCGAATCTACTAGGACATTTTTATATATTGTGAAAAGCAATGGTCTACATCTACATCTACATCTACGTGACTACTCTGCAATTCACATTTAAGTGCTTGGCAGAGTGTTCATTGAACCACAATCATACTATCTCTCTACCATTCCACTCCCGAACGGCGCGCGGGAAAAACGAACACCTAAACCTTTCTGTTCGAGCTCTGATTTCTCTTATTTTATTTTGATGATCATTCCTACCTATGTAGGTTGGGCTCAACAAAATATTTTCGCATTCGGAAGAGAAAGTTGGTGACTGAAATTTCGTAAATAGATCTCGCCGCGACGAAAAACGTCTTTGCTTTAATGACTTCCATCCCAACTCGCGTATCATATCTGCCACACTCTCTCCCCTATTACGTGATAATACAAAACGAGCTGCCCTTTTTTGCACCCTTTCGATGCCCTTCGTCAATCCCACCTGGTAAGGATCCCACACCGCGCAGTAATATTCTAACAGAGGACGAGCGAGTGTAGTGTAAGCTGTCTCTTTAGTGGACTTGTTGCATCTTCTAAGTGTCCTGCCAATGAAACGCAACCTTTGGCTCACCTTCCCCACAATATTATCCATGTGATCTTTCCAAATAAGTTGTTCGTAATTTTAACACCCAGGTACATAGTTGAATTGACAGCCTTGAGAATTGTACTATTTATTGAGTAATCGAATTCCAACGGATTTCTTTTGGAACTCGTGTGGATCACCTCACACTTTTCGTTATTTAGCGTCAACTGCCACCTGCCACACGATACAGCAATCTTTTCTAAATCGCTTTGCAACTGATACTGGTCTTCGGATGACCTTACTAGACGGTAAATTACAGCATCATCTGCGAACAACCTAAGAGAACTGCTCAGCTTGTCACCCCGGTCATTTATATAGATCAGGAACAGCAGAGGTCCCAGGACGCTTCCCTGGGGAACACCTGATATCACTTCAGTTTCACTCGACGATTTGCCGTCTATTACTACGAACTGCTACCTTCCTGACAGGAAATCACGAATCCAGTCGCACAACTGAGACGATACCCCATAGGCCAGCAGCTTGATTAGAAGTCGCTTGTGAGTAACGGTGTCAAAAGCTTTCCGGAAATCCAGAAACACGGAATTAACCTGAGATCCCCTGTCGATAGCGGCCATTACTTCGTGCGAATAAAGAGCTAGCTGCATTGCACAAGGACGATGTTTTCTGAAACCATGTGGATTACGTATCAATCGTTTCCTTCGAGGTGATTAATAATGTTTGAATACAGTATATGCTCCAAAACCCTACTGCAAACCGACGTCAATGATATAGGTCTGTAGTTCGATGGATTACTCCTACTACCCTTCTTAACCACTGGTGCGACCTGCGCAATTTTCCAATTTGTAGGTACAGATCTATCGGTGAGCGAGCGGTTGTATATGATTGCTAAGTAGGGAGCTATTGTATCAGCGTAATCTGAAAGGAACTTAATCGGTATACAATCTGGACCTGAAGACTTGCCCGTATCAAGCGATTTGAGTTGCTTCGCAACCCCTAAGGTATCTACTTCTAAGAAACTCATGCTAGCAGCTGTTCGTGTTTCAAATTCTTGAATATTCCATTCGTCTTTCCTGGTGAAGGAATTTCGGAAAACTGCGTTCAATAACTCCGCTTTAGCAGCACAGTCGTCGGTAACAATACCATCGGCACTGCGCAGCGAAGGTATTGACTGCGTCTTGCCGCTTGTGTACTTTACATACGACCAGAATTTCTTCGGATTTTCTACCAAATTTCGAGAGAATGTTTCGTTGTGGAACCTATTGAAGGCATCTCGCATTAAAGTCCGTGCCAAATTTCGCGCGTCTGTAAATTTTTGCCAATCTTCGGGATTTTGCGTTCTTCTGAACTTCGCATACTTTTTCCGTTGCCTCTGCAACAGCGTTCGGACCTGTTTTGTGTACCATGGGGGATCAGTTCCATCTCTTACCAATTTATGAGCTATGAATCTCTCAATTGCTGTTGCTACTATATCTTTGAATTGGAGCCACATCTCGTCTACATTTGCATAGTCTGTTCGGAAGGAATGGAGATTGTCTCTTAGGAAGGCTTCTAGTGACACTTTATCCGCTTTTTTAAATAAAATTATTTTGCGGTGTTTTCTGGTGGATTTGGTAGAAACGGTATTGAGCCTAGCTACAACGACCTTGTGATCACTAATCCCTGTATCAGTCATGATGCTCTCTATTAGCTATGGATTGTTTGTGGCTAAGAGGTCAAGTGTGTTTTCGCAACCATTTACAACTCGCGTGGGTTCGTGGACTAACTGCTCGAAATAATTTTCGGAGAAAGCATTTAGGACAATCTCGGAAGATGTTTTCTGCCTACCACCGGTTTTGAACAAGTATTTTTGCCAACACATCGAGGGAAGGTTGAAGTCCCCACCAACTATAACCGTATGAGTGGGGTATTTATTTGTTACGAAGCTCAAATTTTCTCTGTACTGTTCAGCAATCATATCATCGGAGCCTGGGGGTCGGTAGAAGGAGCCAATTATTAACTTAGTTCGGATGTTAACTATAACCTCCACCCATACCAATTCGCTCGGAGTATCTACTTCGACTTCACTCTAAGATAAACCACTACTGACAGACACAAACACTCCACTACCAATTCTGTCTACTCTATCTTTCCTGACCACCGTCTGAGACTTCGTAAAAATTTCTGGAGAACTTATTTCAGGCTTTAGCCAGCTTTCTGTATCTATAAAGATTTCAGCTTCTGTGCTTTCTATTAGTAGAAGCTTTCGATTAGTGCTTGAAGCTCAGGGACTTTCCCAGCACAACTAAAACAATTTACAACTACAATTCCGACTGTTCCTTGATCCAATCACGTCCTGTATTTGCCATGCACACTTTGAGATTGCAGCCCACCCCGTACTTTCCCGAGGCCTTCTAACCTAAAAAACCGCCCAGTCCACGCCAGCACAGCCTCCGCTACCCGTGTAGTCGGCAGCTGAGTGTAGTGAACTCCTGACCTATTCAGCGGAACCCGAAACCCCACCAGCCTATGGCGCAAGTCAAGGAATCTGCAGCCAACACGGTCGCAAAACCGTCTGAGCCTCTGATTCAGACCCTCCACCCGGCTCTGCACCAAAGGTCCGCAGTCGGTTCTGTCAACGATGCTGCAGATGGTGAGCTCTGCCTTCATCTCGTAAGCAAGACCGGCAGCCTTCACCAAATCAGATAGCCGCTGGAATCCAGAGAGAATTTCTTCAGATCCAAAGCGACACACGTCATTAGTGACGACATGTGCCACCACCTGCAGCTGGCTGCACCCTGTGCTCTTAATGGCATCCGGAAGGACCCTTTCCACATCAGGAATGACTCCACCCGGAATGCACACGGAGTGCACACTGGATTTCTTCCCCTCCTTAGCCGCCATATCCCTAAGGGGCCCCATTACGCGCCTAACATTAGAGCCCCCAACTACCAATAAGCCCGCCCTCTGCGATTGCCCGGACCCTGAAGGCTGAGAATCATTCTCTGAAACAGGGCAGGCGGCTGCATCTGGCTCAGCCAGAGACAGTGCCTGAAACCTGTTTGTTAGACGCACCGGTGAGGCTTGGAACGACCTCCCAATCAACCACAGGCGAGGGTTCAGCCCCACTGCGGACAGCAACCGGGGCAACCACAGCGGCAGACCGATCTGGGGACAGACGGGACGAGGTTGACATCCCCGTGATACCCAAGTCCGGCTCCCAACAGTGGTGCCCATTGGCAGCAGTCTCAAGCTGCGCAACCGAAGTCAGCGCCGCTTGCAGCTGTGAGCGAAGGGATGCCAACTCAGCCCTCATCCGAACACAGCAATCACAGTCCCTGTCCATTCTAATGGATGTTGAACAGCAGTTACTGAAACGCGAGTCCGTGCCTAGATAACGCACGGGAAACACGCAAAGAATGTCTGAACTAACCTGTACAAATGCCTAACGACTGCGCTACAATCTGCCTGAATTTACGATTACAGTAACAAAAACTCGAAATTACACCTCCTATACGAAACTCACTCGCAAATTTAAGTAAGAATCTAAGAAGTAAACACTAAAGCGCGATGCTACAACTCTCAAATACTATAATACGCCCGAAATGTATGAATTAAACAATGCAAGTACTCAAAAACACGCAAAGAAATTAAACATTAAACTATGTAACAAATAAGTAAGCTAGGGGTATACGGCTTGATGCTGGCAGCTGCTTATCCAACGGCGGCAGGGGCCCCATAACACTCCCCTGTGCACGCCAGAGGTTACTTTAACGTCTGTAGACGTCTCTCCATTGGGAACAACATGCTGAGTTCTGTTTGCTAAAAACTCTGCAATCCAGCCACAAAGCTGGTCTGATATTCCGTAGGCTTTTACTTTATCAGGCGACAGTGCGGAACTGTATCGAACGCCTTCCGGAAGTCAAGGAAAATAACATCTACCTGGGATCCTGTATCTAATATTTTCTGGGTCTCATGAACAATCGGGAATCGAACCCAGTGCCCCGCAATCTACAGGGTGACTTTTTCCAACGTGCACAAACTCTTGTGATTCAGCGACGAGAGGATACGGAACAAAAACGTCTAATGAACTTATGTCCAGAAATTCGTGGTTTCCGTGCTAGAGACCATTTATTCAGTCACACATTTTTACGGAGAATGCGGTCTAATACGCGCTGTACCACGCAGCCACAGTTACAGTATGTGTTGCAAATGTTTTCCATGTGCCTCAACGCATTCGAGTACGCGCCATAGCATGTTCTGTCTCACACGTTCACATCGGCCAAACTGCATCCGAAAAGTGTCAAAGGCAGCGTGAATACGCTTCTCCAGTGTCTGCACAATAGGCTCTGCATACACGATGATTTTGAGATGGGCCCATAATCAAAAATCGTTCGGGTTGAGATCAGGTGAACTAGCAGGCCACACACCTCCTTGTCCGATCTGTCGACCAGGGAAGACACGATTAAAATGCGTCCGGACGTTAAAGTCCAAGTGGGCTAGAGCACCATCATGTAGCAGCCACATAAAAATGGCTCTGAGCACTATGGGACTTAACATCTATGGTCATCAGTCCCCTAGAACTTAGAACTACTTAAACCTAACTAACCTAAGGACATCACACAACACCTAGTCATCACGAGGCAGAGAAAATCCCTGACCCAGCCGGGAATCGAACCCGGGAACCCGGGCGCGTGAAGCGAGAACACTACTGCACGACCACGATAGTTACTTCGAATCATGAATGGCACTTCTTCCAGCAAGGGAGGCAAAGCCGCCCACGCAAAACTCAGATAGTTCCGGCCTGCACAGATCCTGACGATTCGCTGTCACCATACCACGGGGGTTCTGCTTACTATCCCACAGATGACTGTTATGAAAGCTGGAGATTCCTCTCCGTGTGAAGGTGCCCTCATCTGTGAACAGGATGAACGACACAAATCCCGGAATCGTGGTTGCCTGGTGAAGAAACCAGTGATGCTCCCGACGTGGGAAGTCTGTCGTTAGCAAGTCCTGTAGAGGCTGTATGTGATAAGGGTAGTAACAATTGTCACGCCGGTCGCGGTGGCCGAGCGGTTCTAGGTGCTTCAGTCTGGAACCTCATGACCGCTACGGTCGCAGGTTTGAATCCTGCCTAGGGCATGGATGTGTTTGATGTCCTTAGGTTAGTTAGGTTTAAGTAGTTCTAAGTTCTAGGGGACTGATGACCTTAGAAGTTAAGTCCCATAGTGCTCAGAGCCATTCTTAATCACATTTTCCTCCAAGTCTGATGTCCGAACATTTCGGGTACGCCCTTCATGATTTACTGCTTCCTGAAATGACGTTGTCTCAGACATACGGCGAAACATTGTTGCACACAATGAATGGTGTGGTTGTTGTCAGCGGGGATAGGTCTCCTGATAACAACCTTGCTGCCCGCCACCCGTTGCCATTTGTCTTTCCGTAAGTAAACACCATGTCGAGAAGATCTCGATTCGAATACGTAACAACTGTGTACAACGCTGTATGACATCCACTACAAGGTGAGTCAGCAAGAGAAGTGAATCTGACACGACTTTACCAGTTATTGTGGCAGGCGAGGGCGCTACGTCACGACGTATGGGGGACAGTACCACCCTCTAGGAGGAAACCATGCACACTGTAACTGTGGCGGCACAGTACAGCCCGTATTACACCCCAGTCTCTGTAACAATGCATGACTGAATAGATGGTCTCTAACGTGGAAACTATGCGTTTCCGGACATAAGTTCATTAGACCTTTTGTGTTTCGTAACCTCTCATCGATCAATAAAATTTTCTCGGGGTTCCAGCCGCGTCAGGTGGTTAAAATCCCACGAGCTTTCGGCCGAGCTCTCCTCGGTCATTGTCAAGTGGTAAGACTGACTCATCGATCAATCCCTAGAGTTTGTACACGGTAGAAAAAGTCATCGTGTAGATGCAGCGACGCTAACCAGATATTTTTGTCGCCTTTCTTTCGATTTCTTTCTTCGTCGTTTTTCGTCAGTGGCTCTGTGCGAATATCATCTTGCGAATTCCAACGCAGAGAACGTCACTCAGTTTGTTTCAGTTCCAGAGGCTGCCCAGTTGCCTGAGCAAACAGGGTGAGCAACCGTGCCGGAGTACTCACAAAGTTTTAATTATCACTTAGAAGAATGCTGTTACGTAATTAACTTCTAGTTTGTTCCGAGACACATGTCTGCAGTTGCGGCACACATCGCAGTACCGTGACACGGACACTACAACTTTTAGCACGACTGCAGACGCGTATTTCGGAGAAACTAGAAGTTAATTACGTAACTGCATTCCTCTAAGCGATAATTAAAACTTTACGACCACCCTCGTACACTCGTATTCCACGGCTGAGTTAGAGATAGAATTACGAGCAGACGGATTGTGAGTAAAAAAAAACAACTGTACCGCTCTAGAACTTGACATGCTAACTCCTTCCAGCCCCACATCATATCTAAATAATGTATTTATACTTCCTCTTAGCGTTAGAAACTGCATGAGGGTGATTCTTTAACGCACTTTTCCTTCCATTGCTGCAACAGCAATGACTACTGCAACAGTACTCGCCTATTTCAGAACTGCTCTTATGTATCATAACATAATACAAAAACGTTCTATCTTGCCGTTTGAAATATTTCTTAAACCAGAATGAAAAATATTCCTATTAAAGCGCATATAATGCGGATATGTCCTCGGCAGGGTTAGGGATTAAAAGTACAGAAATACCTTTTCGGTTTATCTCACATCTTCAGAGACATTTAAATCATAACATCTTCGTATATTTTAGCTATTTACTAGCTAGTATTCGGTCCCTTGTCATCTCATATAATTCGTTGATGCCAAGTAAAGTAACGTGGTACATGACGTCATTCCCCCAGGAACAAATCCACTCCCAGACATTTTATCCCGCCAGTAAAAGGTTTTTTTTTGCTGTTACATGTAGGCTCTTCACCCATATATCATATCATGTAAGTTCAGCATGGCTAGCGAACTTTCTGGATTTTTGGTCACTTGAAAGCGTATAAATTTCAACATACAGGTGTATCATCACCTTGCAGCTAACAGATAGGAAGTAGGGCTACCTCGTAAAAAAAGCGCGAAAATGTCAAGATGTGTTGATCTAAATTTCGTTGAAGCTACCAGATAAGTTGAAAAGCTAATTTCATTCTTTTACATGCCTAACTGTGTCCAGATATATTCGCCTTTTTTTCGGCAATAATAGCATCGTTTTTCATCCTGGTTTGGCAGCTTTTACTCTCCCGTAATATAGACACTAGACAACCTTAGCCTGTCAACCGATGTTGATTTTTGTTGATTTGGGCGTCGACTGATCCGGTATAGGTTTTTTATGGTATTTCCAATGATATGGCTTACATCGTAACAACGGGTAAAGCTTTCACAAAACAAGAGGACGACCACTAATTACATCAAATTTGTCTACCTTCTTACAAAATTTAAACGAGTTTGGAACTTACAAGTGGCGCTCGTAAAAAAACGCAGTTTTTGCACGTAAAACCCGAATGAAGGTAGATTTTTGAAAGAAAGTTTTAAATTTCATCGTAAAAATTCATTTGTTATTTCATTCACTCCGCGCATTCAGATCACGGAACAATGATATCTACTTGCTACATTTACCTCGTCTTTAAACCACTGTATGTCAACAACGGATAAACACTGGATAAAAAAATTATTTTTTATTTTATCCATTTATATATCTTAATGCAAAGTTTGAACTGATTCGTACAAGTTTAAAATACGGAAATGGCGCGGTTTACACACTCCCAGAAAAACGTGTTTTTTGCTTGTAAAATCCCGACAGTGCATGTAGAAATGGTGCCATCACCTGAACGCTAATTTCAGCTCAATTAAAATCTTTTTTAAAAGAATTAATCGATTCGCACAATTTCCCTGGGCGGCAGCTCCGCTTTATCGTTCAAACTTTGCTTAACGTATCGTAACATAGCTACATTAAGACAGATATTCAAATAACTATAGAAATGGCCACTGTTCCGGTCTAAATCTGAAACTTTGCACTCCATGTTCGTAGCTCAGAAAGAACCGTGCTCCAACAACATCCCCTCTCCCATTCCCGCCCTTCCCAGGAAACGGCGATTCTGCGTGCGGCCTTCTCAACGCTTCCGAGCTGTGACGAGAGGGTATAGTAAATATACAATACTGGCCATTAAACTTGCTACAAGACGAAGATGTGCTACAGACGCGAAATTTAACCGACAGGAAGAAGGTGCTGTGATATGCAAATGATTAGCTTTTCAGAGCATTCACACAAGGCTGGCGCCGGTGGCGACACCTACAACGTGCTGGCATGAGGAATGTTTCCAACCGATTTCTCATACACAAACCGCAGTTGACCGGGGTTGCCCGGGGTTGCCTGGTGAAACGTTGTTGTGACGCCTCGTGTAAGGAGCAGAAATGCGTACCGTCACGTTTCCGATTTTGATAAAGCTCGGATTGTAGCCTATTACGATTGCGGTTTATCGTATCGCGACATTGCTGCTCGCGTTGGTCGAGATCCAATGACTGTTAGCAGAATATGGAATCGGTGGGTTCTGGATGGTAATACGGAACGCCGTGCTGAATCCCAACGGCCTCGTATCACTAGCAGGCGAGATGACAGGAATCTTATCCACATGGCTGTAACGGATCGTGCAGCCACGTCTCGATCCGTGAGTCAGCAGATGGGGACGTTTCCAAGACAACAACCATCTGCACGAACAGTTCGACGACGTTTGCAGCAGCACGGAATATCACCTGCGGTTACCCTTGACGCTGCATCACAGACAGGAGCGCCTGCGATGGTGTAGTCAACGACGAACCTGGGTGCACGAATGGCAAAACGTCATTTTTTCGGATGAATCCAGGTTCTGTTTACAGCATCATGATGGTCGCATCCGTGTTTCGCGACATCGCGGTGAACGCACATTGGAAGCTGGTATTCGTCATCGCCATACTGACGTATCACCCGGCGTGGTGGTATGGGGTGCTATTGGTTACACGTCTCGGTCACCTCTTGTTCGCACTGACGGCACTTTGAACAGTGGACGTTACATTTCAGATGTGATACGACCCGCGGCTCTACCCTTCATTCGATCCCTGCGAAACCCTACATTTCAGCAGGATAATGCACGACCGCATGTTACAGCTCCTGTACGGGCCTTTCTGAATATAGAAAATGTTCGACTGCTTCCCTGGCCAGCACATTCTCCAGATCTCTCACCAATTGAAAAGGTTTGGTCAATGGTGGCCGAGCGACTGGCTCGTCACAATACGCCAGTCACTACTCTTGATGAACTGTGGTATCGTGTTGAAGTTGCATGGGCAGCTGTACCTGTACACGCCATCCAAGCTCCGTTTGACTCAATGCCCAGGCGTATCAAGGCCGTTATTACGGCCAGAGGTGGTTGTTCTGGGTACTGATTGCGTGAAAATGTAATCACATGTCAGTTGTAGTATAATATATTTGTCCAATGAATACCCGTTTACCATCTGGATTTCTTCTTGGTGTAGCAGTTTTAATGGCCAGTAGTGTACGTTTGGAAATACTAGAATGTTATTTCGATAATGCGATCCTGGACTGTTCCACCACGGTATTCATGTAGGGGGACGTCGAACGCAGCGGGGCCGTTTCTTCTGGTAGGGCAGTAATTTCGGCGGCGGCCGCTCCCGGTGTCAGCTTGCCGCCCCTGATAAATCTCCGCCGCCGGTCCGCGTGTGACGCCCGGTGTGGACGGCTTCCAGCTGGAAAGCCTCCAGGCCTGGTCCTCCTTTCCATGTACGCGGCGATACAGTCCAGCTCGCCTCGCCTCACCCCGCCCTGCCTCACCTGCCGCTGAGTTATGGCGGACCGCACCGCAGATCAGCTCCGAGAGTTGTATCGCGGGATTAACACGGGACTCGTGCCAACCTACAGGAGGTATCATGCCCTCGTAGGTTCATTTCTTCTTCTTTTCTCTTCCCACAGTACAACAGGAAACTTCTGTAGTTCAAGAAAAACATTTTTTAAAAAAAATCTGCTGTTGGCGTGGAAGCAAGTAGTTCTGAGGCAGACTATAACATGACATAAACAAAACTAACTTCACCACTGTAATGTTACCATCACCATTGTGCCACCACCACCACCACCACCACCACCACTTTATCATAACCATTACGAATCACCACTATCGCTGAATCATCATTATCGTCATCGTCATCATCATCATCATCATCATCATCATCATCATCCTCGTCATCATCATCCTCGTCATCATCATCCTCGTCATCATCATCATCATCATCATCATCTTTATCATCTTCATTATCATCATATCATCACTACTCATCATCATCATATCATAGAAATTCTTCCAATACATATCCACGCTTACTACCTGAGCCCCCATCTTACTCTGTTACTCGCTCCTGTGAACGGGAACGCGTTATGCAGATCTTGGTGCCTCTCGCGTCCATCTAGAAAAGATAACCTGAAGATGCCTAAATAAGGCGAAACACGTTGTTGAAAAATGAAAAACTAAAATCGCAACCAAGACTGTTTTTAACCAATATGATTATATCATTATTATCATCATCACATAATCATCATATCTTCATTGTACAAGGGTCATCCAATAACAAATTGAATTTTTTTGAAGAATTTATTACGAGAATGGAATACTAAACTTATTTTTCAACGTAATGCCCTTCCAGTTCTACGCACTTGTGCCACTGCTGGACTACCTTCTCAGTTCCAACAGCAAAGATTTCTCGGGGGCGTGTGCGTAACCAGTTATGCAGTGCAAAGTGTACTTCCTCATCGTCAGTGAACCTTGAGCCACGAAGAGCGTCTTTCAGTTGGTTAATAATTGGATAATTTGAAGGTGCCAGATGCGGGGAATACAGTGGACGGGGCAAGCAAACGAACTATCTCTCTCCCTGCACACATCCATGCGCATTTCTTTCATTTCTCAAGTGAAATATTTTGGGACGCCCATCCTACACACTATCGTGAACATCGATACGGCATGAACAATATGGTGGGCTCATCCGACACTAATGTTCGACGTTACTGCAATATAACTCAACGTTATATACCTGTTTTCCTGTATCAACTCATCGAGTCTCCCAGTACAGTTCTCCGTTACTGCACAGATATAGCGTGCTGGGTGTGGCGGACCTCCAATACGAGGTTATGAAGAACTCCGCTTACAGCGGATAAAATTATTGTTTATTAACTATTGGGTATTAAAATTAATAAAAGAATGTGTAAAATATACTCACAACGTTAAAAGATCACAGGCATACCGATCGCTCCTACTCAAAATTTGCTATTCGGAGAATATCAACAATACTATGGGGAGCGAAAGGTAAAGTAGAAGTTGTATTTTGTGTTAGATATTCTTTTATTAATTTTAAAATCCGCAAAATGTGATGATACTGTACTTTGCTTTTTACCGCGTGGTTTCACCCGACGATGCTCGTAGAAGCCGCGAAACCGGTAGTGTTCTAATAAACTACTATTTTACCAGCTGTAAGCGCAGTCCTTCCTAACATCATGCCTTTCAACAGCTTCTGTTGCCCGGAATATAAAATAGTTTGTGAATCTCCAACAGTCCGCAGCTCGTGATCGTGCGGTAGCGTTCTCGCTTCCCACGCCCGGGTTCCCGGGTTCGATTCCCGGCGGGGTCAGGGTTTTTCTCTGCCTCGTGATGACTGGGTGTTGTGTGATGTCCTTAGGTTAGTTAGGTTTAAGTAGTTCTAAGTTCTAGGGGCTGATGACCATAGATGTTAAGTCCCATAGTGCTCAGAGCCATTTGAAGCCATTGGAATCTCCAACACTTATTGCACGCCTTTTGATCTTATTTGCCGACTCGAACCGGTGTGTTCGGCTTAAATAACTTTCGCCATATTGCACTGACACTCGAACTTGAAAGTCTATTAGTCTCAGCCCCTTTCAAAAAAATGGCTCTGAGCACTATGCGACTTAACGTCTCAGGTCATCAGTCGCCTAGAACTTAGAACTAATTAAACCTAACTAACCTGAGGACATCACACACATCCATGCCCGAGGCAGGATTCGAACCTGTGACCGTAGCAGTCGCGCGGTTCCTGACTGTAGCGCCTAGAACCGCACGGCCACTCCGACCGGCGAGCCCTTTACAGAAATCTAATGACACTCCACCGCACCATCTTCTTGCAATCCTGCAAGGGTGCCACCATTTTGTTTCACTGATTCCCAGCACCTCGATCACAAGGCATGCGAGCGAGCCCCATGCGTAATAGATTGAGGACACCACCAAAAAATAACAAAGAAGCATAAACTTTAAGAAATTTTGTATTTTTACACAACTTTTCCGATCATTTATTGAATGGAATTTGTATCAGCATTACCATTTTATCATTATATCATATCATCATATCAGCATCATCATCACAGTATCATTATTATGTGATCATGGTGTCATGATCAATACCATATCAAGATTATCATCATCATGATCGTGTTGTCATTATGACAGCGTTATCCCCCTGTCATTGTATCATCGTCATCGCCTACATCTGCACTGTACAAATCACTGTGACATGTATGGTACAGTGTACCTGCCACAGCAGGAGTTATTAGAGAGTCTTCCGGTCCTATTCATGTATAGACTGCTTAAATGTCTCCACAGACACCCTAATTAGTCAAACTTTTCCTTCACAATCTCTACGCATGCGAAAGGCAGTGGGCTGTAGTACATACCTGCATTCGTCACTTAAAGCTCGTTCCTGAAACTTTGTAAGTAGGCTTTGTCGGGATAATTTGCTTGCGACTTCAGGTAGCTCCCATTGGTCAGACAAAGAAGTAAGCAATCATGTTGAACATGTCACAGCATCATATCAAGAGCACCGCAACCAGTACGACGACGACGACGTCAGGTCTGCGCCACGTTCTCAGCACTTGCCAACTGCTGTCGGGACTCATCTGATCAGGCCACGGTTTTACAGTCGTCTAGGGTCCAACGGATATGGTGACGAGTCCAGGAGAGGTGCTGCAGGCGATGTCCTGCTGTTAGCAAAGGCACTCATGTTTGTCGTCTGCTACCATAGCCAATTAATGCAAAATTTCGCTGCACTCTGTCTACCTAATACGTCCGTTGTGCGTTCCACATTGATTTATGCGGTTCTTTCACGCAATGTTGCACCTCTACACAAACGTCTCTGCTCCCGGTGCGTTCTCCGTGCTGAATCTGGTATTCCCGGCACACTCTTGACACTGTGGATCTTGGAATATTGAATTTCCTAACGATTTCCGGAACGGAATGTGCCATGGGTCTAGCTCGAACTACCATTCCGAGTTCAAAGTGTATTAATTCACGTCGTGCGCCCACAATCGCGCCGGGAAACTTTTCACATGAAACAGCTGACTACAAATGGCAGCCCTGGCACTGCACTTACACCTTTACACCTTGTGTACGTGATGCTAGCGCTATCTGCACAGGTGTGTGTGAGTTTCGCTACGCTCTTGTTTTTGGCACCTCAGTGTACAGTCTTTTTTCAAGGGAAGGTGTGTGTGTGTGTGGGGGGGGGGGGGAGGCGGGGGGACGAAACCTTGGTGGTATAGCGAGCTGAGCAATGGGAGGCTTGGGCGCCAGATGTGTGTAATAGTGTGGTCCTTTATAACGTGAGACCAGACGTTCGAGATTCTGCAGTCTGCTTCTGGGTCCGACTTTCTACAGACGGCTTGCTGTTTCCTGTTTTTCTGTGCTTGTTCAAAATGGTTCAAATGGCTCTGAGCACTATGGGACTCAACTGCTGAGGTCATTAGTCCCCTAGAACTTAGAACTAGTTAAACCTAACTAACCTAAGGACATCACAAACATCCATGCCCGAGGCAGGATTCGAACCTGCGAACGTAGCGGTCTTGCGGTTCCAGACTGCAGCGCCTTTAACCGCATGGCCACTTCGGCCGGCTTCTGTGCTTGTCGGAGGTGGCTTATGTATGATGGGTATTAAGTTGCAGGTACATTCTGATGATTAATATCGTACTGCAAAGGAGGGGGATTATGTTCAGGTCAGGGCCATGCTTGTGTAGCTTGGCGTAATGTTTTGCTTGCAATCGATTAAAATTACTTGATAGTTGAAATATGTGTTACCACAGCGGCTGCCGGCTAACGCTCGGTTATAGGCGACACACGAACAAGGCGGGTGACTTAGCAAATGTTGTTAACGTGCAACGCGGGGCAATGTTGGAAGCGGCCGCTGCGAGGTATGACGGAAATTGGATATGCTCTGTCGAATGTTGATTTTAGGTGACCAATGATGAGTTGCGGCAGATGACGCGTTTTGTAGCCCTGAATTTAAACTCGTATCCTAAGCCAACGACGACTTCGTGATACGCAGTGTATCCGACAAAAGAGCGACCAACAATCTGCGGCAGAACTAAAATGACGATTGCGTTGTTCACGTCGGTCTACGAGCAAGCTAGAAACAGGAAATAACGTTGGACATTGAAAGCAAACTAATTTTTGCAATAAGTGGTTACCTGGATTTATCCTCACACTAGCTACCTGAGCTACTGCATTACCAGCCGACGAGAAGTTATGGTTGGAACTTGGCTGCATGCAGATTATACGTAAAACAATCCGATTCCAAACGAAAGAAGAATGATAGGAAGGAAAATAAGAGCAAATAAAAAGATCAATACGATTGTGAAAATGACGTGGCAAAGAAGCAAAAATAAAAAAAAAACCTCTAAACCAATTACCCGAATAAAAATTTCTACTACATTTGACAAGCTTCGAACAACGACCATTTAAACGTCATGTTTATACGCTAACCACTGTGAGAACACTAGGTTAAGCATTTTATATTTGTGACGATCAAGTGGCAACAATAAACAGCAGCTTTCAAAAATTCAGCTTCATGCAATGTCGTGTGAAGGTTATCTTATGTCACCCGATCTCTGCAATTATGATAAGTGTATACGCGACGCAGATTCGCATCTTCTGCGAAATATTCAGTCGTGTTAAGTTAGCTCTGTGTATGAAACGTGTGTTTTTCGTTAGCGTCATTTTAGGTGTGTGTGTGTGTGCGTGTGTGTGTTTTATTTTTGCTGTGGTGGCAATGTGCACGAAATACGAAAGAAAAGTGCCAGATCCATGATTCGGGATCCAAACGCCTCACGAAAGAATGCTGGACAAGGAATTGGAAGTTAAGTGACCAGTCATTGTGGCAGTTTGACAGCGGCGAATGGTTCGGGCGTGATCTTGAGCGTTCTGATTGGGGAAACTAGCTTCAACGCGTGAAGTGTCAACCTACTAATTTTAGTCGGACTACAGTCATTATTGGCCACCCGAGTAACAAACGCATCTGGGACACTTGAAAGCTGCTTCACCTTATTGTAAAATGAACTGTAAAGGAAAGGAACAACCACAGGTAAAACAAGGCCAGACATACCTCATACACTAGCAGATACAGACCGTTGAGTGTTGCAGAGGGTCGTTGTAAAAGGAATCGCATTAAATCAGCGGAAGGAATGATTGGCGAATTCTATCAGCAGTCCAGTGAGCACAATGACTGTGCGTAAAGAATAGGCTACAATGGTCGAGCGATTTAACGACGTCGGTCGACACGGCCGCTGTTAGTTTGTGTGGCCGCCGAGATCTACCCGATTAGCGCGCGACCCAGCGCCAGTTTGTGGACGTGACGCCGCCACGCCAGTGCCGCCTCGCCCCCGCCTTTCATCGGAACCGTAAAGCGGGTCTGAATTAGCGGCGGCGCTGGCAGGTGGCAGCCCTGGCACGTCCGCGGTTGGCACGACTGCCCGGTCAGTCCCCGCATTTCGCAGGCCCTCCTTAACGTCGCCGCCGCCTCGGCTGCCAGACGGAGCGACATAAGTTAATTTTAAGCTGCGTTGCGCCGCCGCGACCGCCGGGCGTAATTTGTTACGGCGGCTTTGCCAAGGGCCAGTCGAGGGTGTGTGGACCCACTGCCGCCACGCAGGGGAGGGGGCGGGGGGGGAGGGGGCGCCCTCCGTCTGTCTGGAAGAGATCATTTCGTCACGCAAGGTGAACATCTCGCGGATGATTAGGCCACGCATTAGCCTTCAAACTACTTCTTCCAAAGTTGATGTTTCGCCCCCACAGCTGCAGTCTTCTTTAGGACTGATTAACTGGAAGTTGACTCATGTCGAAGTTCTTTAAACGACACCATAGTCCCCTATGCATTTTAAACTACTCTTCCATAACACCCACTATTGTAATTTCGGCCTTGTAGCAATTATCAAGAGAACTAGAACAAAAATTGTACTGAAGCGCTCCACCTAATTAAATACACGGACAGAAAACAAAATTGCAACACCAAAAAGTAATTAATATAGGGTAATGAAAGTTTGGGAATACTTTTATCTAGGTAACATATTAGAGTGGTTAACACTGCTAGATCACAGGTTAATCAATGCACGAGATAAGCCATTACAAACATGAAATGCTGGTACATTAACAACCCGTGTAACCGGCAGAATGTTGGATGCAAGGGTACAAACGTGCATGCATTGTGTTATACAGGGTCAGGGTGTAAATAGTGGGATATAATTCCATGTCTGTGGTACTTGATTGGTCAGAGGAGGGACGGTTAAAGATGTTTGTGAATGACGCTGAAGTTGTTTTCCGAAATATAACATATGAGCTCCACTGAAGACAGATTTGTTGATCCTGTATGCCGAGGCACTCTGTACGGCATGTTGGGTTACAACATCAGTAGGTGGACGACCAGTATCCTGTTGGAAAATCCCCCTGAAATTCTGTTCATGAATGACAGGACAACAGGTCGAACCACCAGATATACCTACAAATTTGCAGGCGTGAGGAGTGGGATAATCACGAGAGTGCTTCTACTGTCATACTAAGTAAAACCCCAGTCCAGATGTGGGTCCATTGTGTTAGCATGCAGGCAGGTTGGCTGCAGGGCCTCATTTGGCCTCCTACTAACCAACACACGGCCATCACTGGCACCGAGGCAGAATCAGCTTTCACCAAAAAACAGAAGAAAACTCCACTCTGCCCTCCAATGAGCTCTCGCTTGACAACACTGAAGTTGCAAATGGCGGCGCTTCGGGGTCAGTGGAATGCCCGATACATGGTGTCTGGCTCAGAGCTGTACTTGAAGTAACAGATTTGTAAGTTTGTTGTGTCACTGTGGTTCCAGCTGCTGCTCAAATTGGTGCTGCAGATGCATTCTACATCTACATTTATACTCCGCAATCCACCCAACTGACAAGGGGAGGCCGCCAATTGTGAAATTCAGATTCAATTCATACTGCGCATAATAAAAGCTCACGGCCAGAGGTGTAATGTGGCAAAGCACCAAGATGCACTTCTCAGCCGTTGTCGAGAAAATCGACAGTTAAAAGAAACCGTTGCGCTGAAATACTCTCTACGATTAGTAATTTCCTACAGCGTCGTGGCGCAGTGGTAAGCGCTCGGGTTCGTAATCCGAAGGTCGCCGGATCGAATCTCGCGCCATGCAATTTTTTTTATTACTATTAGTTTTTTGTAATTCAAATTATATATATATATATATAAACTATTAATGAATTGCTTATGCATGTTGGTGAAGGCGGATCGCTCTCCAATTGTACCGCCTCCATTTTTCCGTTTGTTTAACAGGGTGTACCAAAGCTCTCACGTACGCACTGATTTTCACGATTTTATAATTTGCGCTAGGGACCGCATCTACCTTCTTTCGAAGTTAGCAGGCAACTACGCTATTATGCGGCGGCTCGTTTCGGCCCATTCAACATCTGTCCTTCAAGTGTAACGAGTGAGTAACGGAGTTTATATTTCATACCTGCCACAGCAAATTTGTGTTCATGGGGTCTCTATTCCAATTCGAACGTTTGACTTACGCTATACGTATTCGTTTCGGAATATCGTTTCTACATCTTCCGTTAACTGTACGTGGTTAACATTATGAAGACAATTAATAACATTTGTGAAATACAACTTTGTTTGCGGAAAACATAATGATGTTCGAAGTCGCCAGTTTTCCTACGACAAACGACTTTCAACAACTTATTATATGCATAATTGTTGCAACTGATTGTCGGGAACTATATACTAAAAAAAAAGGCTGCACGGCGCGAGATTCGATCCGGCGACCTTCGGATTACGAACCCGGGCGCTTACCGCTGCACCACGACGCTGTAGAAAATTGTTAATCGTAGAGAGTATTTCACCGCAACGGTTTCTTTTAACTGTCGATTTTCTCGACAACAGCTGAGAAGTGCATCTTGGTGCTTTGCCACATTACACCTCTGGCCATGAGCTTTTATTATGCGCAGTATGAATCGAATCTGAATTTCACAATTGGTGGCCTCCCCTTGTGAGTGTGGCGGAGGGCACTTTACGTGCCACTGTCATTACCTCCCTTTCCTGTTCCAGTCGCGTATGCTTCGCGGGAAGAACGACTTCCGAAAAGCCTCCGTGCGCGCTCGAATCTCTCCAATTTTACATTCGTGATCTCCTCGGGAGGTATAATTAGGGGGAAGCAATACATTCGATACCTCATCCAGAAACGCACCCTCTCGAAACCTGGACAGCAAGCTACACCGCGATACAGAGCGCCTCTGTTGCAGAGTCTGCCACTTGAGTTTGCTAAACATCTCCGTAACGCTATCACGCTTACCAAATAACCCTGTGACGAAACGCGCCGCTCTTCTTTGGATCTTCTCTATCTCCTCCGTCAACCCGATCTGGTACGGATCCCACACTGATGAGCAATACTCAAGTATAGGTCCAACGAGTGTTTTGTAAGCCACCTCCTTTGTTGATGGCCTTCATTTTCTAAGGACTCTCCCAATGAATCTCAACCTGGCCCCCGCCTTACCAACAATTAATTTTATATGATCATTCCACTTCAAATCGTTCCACACGCATACTCCCAGATATTTTACTGCTACTTGTGTTTGTTCCACTATCATATAATCATACAATAAAGGATCCTTCTTTCTATGTATTCGCAATACATTACATTTGTCTATGTTAAGGGTCAGTTGCCGCTCCCTGCACCAAGTGCCTATCCGCTGCAGATCTTCCTGCATTTCGCTGCAATTTTCTAATGCTGCAACTTCTGTGTGTACTCTAGCATGATCCGCTAAAAGCCGCATTGAACTTCCGACACTATCTACTACGTCATTTATATATATTGTGAAAAGCAATGGTCCCATATATATTGTGAAAAGCAATGGTCCCATAACACTCCCTGTGGCATGCCAGAGGTTACGTTAACGTCTGTGGACGTCTCTCCATTGAAAACAACATCCTGTGTTCTGTTTGCTAAAAACTCTTCAATCGAGCCACACAGCTGGTCTGATATTCCGTAGACTCTTACTTTGTTTGTCAGGTGACAGTGCGGAACTGTATCTAACGCCTTACGGAAGTCAAGGAAAGTGGCATCTACCTGAGAGCCTGTATCTAATATTTTCTGGGTCTCATGAACAAATAAACCGAGTTGGGTCTCATACGATCGCTGTTTCCAGAATCCATGTTGATTCCTACAGAGTAGATTCTGGGTTTCCAGAAGTGACATAACACGCGAGCAAAAAACGTGTTCTAAAATTCTACGACAGATCGATGTCAGAGATATAGGCCTAAAGTTTTGGGCGTCTGCTCGACGAGCCTTCTTGAAAACTGGTACTACTTGTGCTCTTTTCGAATCATTTGGGACCTTCCGTTCCTCTAGAGACTTGCGGTACACGGCTGTTAGAAGGGGGGCACTACAACGCGCTAGAGCCATACGCCGAACCCGATGGCCGTTCAGAGCCCTGTCTTGTTTAAATGGTACAATCTGGTGATCACCGTTGCCAGCAGTCATGTACAGTAGCTACATTCGAGTCAGGGCTTTCTGCACTATCGCTGAAGGAACACCCAGATTCTCGTAGTGCCATTACTCACTGGGGTGTTGAAAATGGCGTCTTTGTCTTATTGAGGCGTTCTTGACTGACAAAGTCACCACGTTCAATGTGAAAGGCAACTAAGGATCACGATAGTTACAGCGTGTAGTTAAAGGGAAATCTGATTTGAATGCTTTTAATGGCGCTATTAGCGGCACTCTGATGCTACTGGTGCGTAATCTGAACAGACATCTTCTTTCAGATGTAGAAAGAGTCTGCCAACTTTTGTTTATGTCGCACAACTCCACCTTGGTGCTGCGATTTTTTCCATCACTGTTTTTGTACTAACGCTTGCATGATATCCTTAAAAATAAACTCCTCGTGGGTCGTCTCGTGTCAATGAATGGGACAATTATTTCGAAAACTTTTTTAACAATGATTTCCCCTGCCAGGGGATAACTGGCATTGGTAAAATTACCACTCTTCAGATACTGAATCAAAAGATGGAAACGGTCGAGAGGCAGAGCCCGGTCCTACAACTCTGGTGTACGCACAGTCCGCCGCTTCCCTCCATGTTCGTCGGTCTGAAAGGACGCACGTCTACACAGTAGTCCAAAAAGTGCTTGAAATGCTGTGCGATGTGGTTGGTGTCTGTGAGGGTACTTGTTTTGGTATAGCCGTGCTGCCTCTCGGCCGTTTCCATCTGTTTGGCCGAACACAAACGCCATCTCGGCTTGTTGCCGACAATAGGCTGCGTCAATTGCACAGTCTGCAGCACAGAAGGAACACACGGGACGTGGTCAGACGAACTGTCATTCGTCAGCGGCGTGTACCGCGGCAACGACTCACTTCCCGACCCACGTTCACAGGACCTTTTTTCCTCCCACTTCCAGTCACGAATCCGTCCCCGCAATTTGTCGGCTTTCAATGGTCAACCCACATGAAAACAAAGTGACTATTTGAATCTGCTCTAAAATCAGGAATGTCGCAATTATAGGCAAAATATGCGAGCTGCGAGAACATCAAGTAGTGGACAACGAATAAAAGTACAAAGCAGTATTTGAAACTTTCAAATTTATGTGTATCACATTCAAAAATCATTGTTGATATTGCAATAAGATGAGTCATGGGATAGCGACACGCACAAATACAGATGGCGGTAGCATCGCGAACACGAGGTGTAAAAGGGTCACTGCACTGGTGGAGTGTGATTTGCACTCAGTTGATTCGTATGCAAAGGTTCCCGGCGTAATCATGGCCTCACGGCTGGGATTAAGAAGCTGAACGCGGAATGGTAGTCGGAACCAAACACACAGGGAGATTCCGTTTGGTAAATCATTAGGATATTAAATATTTCGAGATCCACAGTGCCAAGACTGTGTCGCAAATACCGAATTTCAGGCCTCACCTCTCGCCATGGACAACGCAACCGCCGACGGCCTTCACTTAACGACGGAGGGCAACGGCATTTGTGTAGAGTTGTCAGTGCTAACAGACAAGCAACACTGCATGAAATAACCGCAGAAATCTATGTGGGACGTACGGCGAACGTATACGGTAGGACAGTGCGGGGAAATCGGGCGTAAATGAGCTGTGGCAGCAGACGATGACGCGGGTGCCTCTGCTGACAGCACGACGTCGCCTGGAGCCATACCGGTCGGACGAAAACCGTAGCCTTGTCAAATGAATCCCAGTTCCAGTGGGTAAGTCCAGTGGACTGTGCGGCTGGCCCCGGCGGATGTTCGAGTCCTCCCTCGGGCATAGCTGTGTGTCTTTCTCCTTAGGATGATATAGGTTAACTAGCGTGTAAACTTAGGGACTGATGACCTTAGCATTTAAGTCCCGTAATATTTCACACACATTTGAACATTTTTTTTTTTGACCCCACGAAGACATTGACCCAAGTTATCAACAAGGCACTGTGCAAGCTGATGGTGGCCGCATAATGCTTTGAGCTGGGTGTGCATGGAGTGGACTGCGTCTTCTGGATTTCGGCTACTTGCAGACTTTTTGCAGCCAATCATGGACGTCATGTTGCCGAACAACGATGCAATTTTTACGGATGACAATGTGCCATGTCACCGAGCCACAACTGTTCGCTATTGGTTTGTAGAACATTCTGGACAATTCGAGGCAATGATTGGGGCACCACATCACCCGACATTATTCCCATCGAACATTTATGGAACATAATCCAGAAGTCAGACCGTGCTCAACATCTAGCACTGGAAACACTTTCGCAATAATGAACGGATTTAGAGGTAGCATGGGTCACATTTCCTGCAGGGGCTTGCAGCGGCTCGTAGAGTGCATGTCACGTCGAGTTGTTGCTCTATGTCGGGCAAAAGGTGGTCCGACGCGATATAAGGAGGTACCCATGACGTTTGTGGTAATTTGGAAACTTGTGTGAAGGTATTATGGGACCAAACTGCTGAGGTCATCGGTCCGTACGTCTACACACTACTTAATCTAACTTAAACTAACTTACGCTATGGACAACACACACACCCATGCCCGAGGGAGGATTTGAACCTCCGACGGGGGGAGTCGCACGGACCTTGACAAGGCGCCTCAGGTCGCGCGGCTATGACATTTGTCACCTCATTGTATTTCAATATTCAGTGTTAGTACTTATAATAATAATAATAATAATAATAATAATAATAATAATAATAATAATAATAATAATAATAAGCAAGCATTGGCCAAACGACTTAGAAGATACAAAAAAAGTGAAAATAGAAGGAAACAAAACCAAACATTCAACACAAACCAAAAGAAATTTTACCAGACAATAGATAACACACACATTAAAATAGGCAATCCACCAAACATAACAGACATGGAACACTTCTGGAGCAACATATGGTCAAACCCGGTACAACATAACAGGCATGCACGGTGGATACAAGCAGAAACAGACTCATACAATATGATACCACAAATGCCTGAAGTGATAATTTTGCAACATGAAGTCACCCGAGCAATTAATTCTACGCACAATTGGAAAGCCCCAGGAAATGATAAAATAGCAAATTTCTGGCTAAAGAAGTTCACCTCAACACATTCACATCTAACTAAATTATTTAACAGTTACATTGCAGACCCATACACATTCCCTGATACACTTACACATGGAATAACCTATCTGAAACCTAAAGATCAAGCAGACACAGCAAACCCAGCTAAATATCGTCCCATAACATGCCTACCAACAATCTATAAAATATTAACTTCAGTCATTACACAGAAATTAATGACACATACAACACAGAACAAAATTATAAATGAAGAACAAAAAGGCTGTTGCAAAGGAGCGCGAGGATGTAAAGAGCAACTGATAATAGATGCAGAGGTGACATATCAAGCTAAAACTAAACAAAGGTCACTACACTACGCATACATTGATTACCAAAAAGCTTTTGATAGTGTACCCCACTCATGGTTACTACAGATATTGGAAATATACAAAGTAGATCCTAAATTGATACAGTTCCTAAACATAGTTATGAAAAACTGGAAAACCACACTTAATATCCAAACAAACTCTAATAATATCACATCACAGCCAATACAGATTAAGCGTGGAATATACCAAGGAGACTCATTAAGTCCTTTCTGGTTCTGCCTTGCTCTGAACCCACTATCCAACACGCTAAATAATACAAATTATGGATAGAATATTACTGGAACATACCCACACAAAATCACACATTTGCTATACATGGATGATCTAAAACTACTGGCAGCAACAAATCAACAACTCAACCAATTACTAAAGATAACAGAAGTATTCAGCAATGATATAAATATGGCTTTTGGAACAGACAAATGTAAGAAAAATAGCATAGTCAAGGGAAAACACACTAAACAAGAAGATTACATATTGGATAACCACAGCGACTGCATAGAAGCGATGGAAAAAACAGATGCCTATAAATATCTAGGATACAGACAAAAAATAGGAATAGATAATACAAATATTAAAGAAGAACTAAAAGAAAAATATAGACAAAGACTAACAAAAATACTGAAAACAGAATTGACAGCAAGAAACAAGACAAAAGCTATAAATACTTATGCCATACCAATATTGACCTACTCATTTGGAGTAGTGAAATGGAGTAACACAGACCTAGAAGCACTCAATACACTTACACGATCACAATGCCACAAATATAGAATACATCACATACATTCAGCAACAGAAAGATTCACATTAAGCAGAAAGGAAGGAGGAAGGGGATTTATCGACATAAAAAACCTACATTATGGACAGGTAGACAATTTAAGAAAATTCTTTATAGAACGAGCAGAAACTAGCAAAATACACAAAGCAATCACTCATATAAATACATCGGCTACACCACTGCAATTTCATAACCACTTCTACAACCCTTTAGATCAAATAACATCAACAGACACGAAGAAAGTAAATTGGAAAAAGAAAACACTACATGGCAAGCACCCGTATCGTCTAACACAGCCACACATCGATCAAGACGCATCCAACACATGGCTAAGAAAAGGCAATATATACAGTGAGACAGAAGGATTCATGATTGCAATACAGGATCAAACAATAAACACCAGGTATTACAGCAAGCATATTATTAAAGATCCCAATACCACAACAGATAAATGCAGACTTTGTAAACAACAAATAGAAACAGTAGATCACATCACAAGCGGATGTACAATACTACCAAATACAGAATACCCCAGAAGACATGACAATGTCGCAAAAATAATACATCAACAGCTTGCCTTACAACATAAACTTATAAAACAACACGTACCTACATACAAGTATGCACCACAAAATGTACTGGAGAATGATGAATACAAATTATACTGGAACAGAACCATTATAACAGATAAAACAACGCCACATAACAAACCTGACATCCTACTCACCAATAAAAAGAAGAAATTAACACAACTAATCGAAATATCCATACCCAATACAACAAATATACAAAAGAAAACAGGAGAAAAAATTGAAAAATACATCCATCTGGCTGAGGAAGTCAAAGACATGTGGCATCAGGATAAAGTTGACATCATACCAATTATACTATCAACTACAGGAGTCATACCACACAATATCCACCAATACATCAATGCAATACAGCTGCATCCTAACATATATATATACAATTAGAGAAATCCGTAATTATTGATACATATTCAATTACCCGAAAGTTCCTAAATGCAATATAACATGTACCGTACAGCAAAAAGGAAGTGACGCTTGATAAAGGTCCGCGTCACTCCATTCTTAACCAGACTTAACGTCTGAGAAAGTAAAGATGATAATAATAATAATAATAATCGACATAAAAAACCTACATTATGGACAGGTAGACAATTTAAGAAAATTCTTTATAGAACGAGCAGAAACTAGCAAAATACACAAAGCAATCACTCACATAAATACATCGGCTACACCACTGCAATTTCATAACCACTTCTACAACCCTTTAGATCACATAACATCAACAGATACGAAGAAAGTAAATTGGAAAAATAAAACACTACATGGCAAGCACCACACATCGATCAAGACGCATCCAACACATGGCTAAGAAAAGGCAATATATACAGTGAGACGGAAGGATTCATGACTGCAATACAGCATCAAACAATAAACACCAGATATTACAATAATCATATTGTTAAAGATCCCAATACCACAACAGATAAATACAGACTTTGCAAACAACAATCAGAAATAGTAGATCACATCACAAGTGGATGTACAATACTAGCAAATACAGAATACCCCAGAAGACATGACAATGTAGCAAAAATAATACATCAACAGCTTGCCTTACAACATAAACTTATAAAACAACACGTTCCCACATACAAGTATGCACCACAAAGTGTACTGGACAACGATGAATTCAAATTATACTGGAACAGAGCCATTACAACAGATAAAACAACACCACATAACAAACCTGACATCATATTCACCAATAAAAAGAACAAATTAACACAACTAATGGAAATATCGATACCCAATACAACAGATATACAAAATAAAACAGTAGGAAAAATTGAAAAATACATCCAACTGGCTGAGGAAGTGAAGGACATGTGGCATCAGGATAAAGTTGACATTATACCGATTATACTATCAACTACAGGAGTCATACCACACAATATCCACCAGTACATCGATGCAGTACAGCTACATGCAAACAAATATATACAACTACAGAAATCTGTAATTATTGATGCATGTTCAGTTACTCGAAAGTTCCTAAATGCAATGTAAAATATTCCGTACAGTTAAAAGGAAGTCACCCTTGATCAAGGTCCGTGTCACTTTCCATTTTTATCCAGACATAACGTCTGAGAAAGGAAAGATGATAATAATAATAATAATAATAATAATAATAGTAACCCCCGTGGAGGCCCGGGAAAAGAATAGGCCTCCGGTATGTTCTGCCAGTCGTAAAACGCGACGAAAAGAACAAACCACTAATAGGGCTAACCCCCCTTTCAGTGTGATTACTTGGTTCAGGACAGAACTAAAGAAGCCTCGGACAAGCGCCGTCATGGTCGGGGACGACGCTTGAACCCTATGCCCGCCCACAATGGTAACGACACTGCTAGCCAACTGGAAAATGATTTAAATCCAAATAGAGGTGTTTTGCAGGATATGCTTCCTGCAACCACCCTAGAAGGAAAACAAAGACAGAGGATGAGATGGTCAGATGAAGTTAATCGACACCTCATGTTCTGTTATTACCAAGCAACAAACCTAGGAACCAACACAACTGGATACAGATCACAAGTATACACAACATTTATTACCAGATACCCAGAATTAAAATTTTTAACAGAACAACGGCTAGCTGATCAGATCCGTGTAATAATCAAAAATAACAGGATACCCCAGTCAGAATTAGAAAACATCAAACAAGAAGTACAACAAATACTGGAACAAAATAATGTGCAATCAGAAGAAGAAGAAAATACAGTAATGGACTCAAACATCCCAGAGCAAACAAACAAAGAACAACACGCACCAATTAAACAATCAGAGGAAAACGAAATCTTAAGACAGCCACCAGAACAAGCACAAATAGAACACGAAGTGACACAGATGCTAGATATAGAAGAAAAATTTCAGCTAACATATATAGAATACAAAGACACAAATACAGACATTAGACCATTCTTGCATAGACCGCCAAATAACCCACAAGTCGAAACAACAATAAAAACTATCAACACAATCATACACAACAAAATAAATGAAAACACAACTATGGAAGAGTTACAACTACTGGTTTATGTAGGAGCACTCACTACACTAAATATACACACTAGACAGAGATCAGAACCAACCAACACACAGAAGAAACCCACAAAACCAGCATGGCAACACAGGCTACAGATCAGAGTAGAAAAACTGAGAAAAGACATCGGACAGCTAACACAATTTATAAGAAATGAAATATCAGACAAAAACGAAAAAGGTTAGGTAAAATCTCACAACAAGAAGCAATAGAGCAATTAGATGAAAAGAAGCAGAAGTTACAAGCATTAGCCAAACGACTTAGAAGATATAAAAAAAGTGAAAATAGAAGGAAACAAAACCAAACATTCAACACAAACCAAAAGAAATTTTACCAGACAATAGATAACACACACATTAAAATAGGCAATCCCCCAAACATAACAGACATGGAACACTTCTGGAGCAACATATGGTCAAACCCGGTACAACATAACAGGCATGCACGGTGGATACAAGCAGAAACAGACTCATACAATATGATACCACAAATGCCTGAAGTGATAATTTTGCAACATGAAGTCACCCGAGCAATTAATTCTACACACAATTGGAAAGCCCCTGGAAATGATAAAATAGCAAATTTCTGGCTAAAGAAGTTCACCTCAACACATTCACATCTAACTAAATTATTTAACAGTTACATTGCAGAACCATACACATTCCCTGATACACTTACACATGGAATAACTTATCTGAAACCTAAAGATCAAGCAGACACAGCGAACCCAGCTAAATATCGCCCCATAACATGCCTACCAACAATCTATAAAATATTAACTTCAGTCATTACACAGAAATTAATGACACATACAACACAGAACAAAATTATAAATGAAGAACAAAAAGGCTGTTGCAAAGGAGCGCGAGGATGTAAAGAGCAACTGATAATAGATGCAGAGGTGACATATCAAGCTAAAACTAAACAAAGGTCACTACACTACGCATACATTGATTACCAAAAAGCTTTTGATAGTGTACCCCACTCATGGTTACTACAGATATTGGAAATATACAAAGTAGATCCTAAATTGATACAGTTCCTAAACATAGTTATGAAAAACTGGAAAACCACACTTAATATCCAAACAAACTCTAATAATATCACATCACAGCCAATACAGATTAAGCGTGGAATATACCAAGGAGACTCATTAAGTCCTTTCTGGTTCTGCCTTGCTCTGAACCCACTATCCAACACGCTAAATAATACAAATTATGGATAGAATATTACTGGAACATACCCACACAAAATCACACATTTGCTATACATGGATGATCTAAAACTACTGGCAGCAACAAATCAACAACTCAACCAATTACTAAAGATAACAGAAGTATTCAGCAATGATATAAATATGGCTTTTGGAACAGACAAATGTAAGAAAAATAGCATAGTCAAGGGAAAACACACTAAACAAGAAGATTACATATTGGATAACCACAGCGACTGCATAGAAGCGATGGAAAAAACAGATGCCTATAAATATCTAGGATACAGACAAAAAATAGGAATAGATAATACAAATATTAAAGAAGAACTAAAAGAAAAATATAGACAAAGACTAACAAAAATACTGAAAACAGAATTGACAGCAAGAAACAAGACAAAAGCTATAAATACTTATGCCATACCAATATTGACCTACTCATTTGGAGTAGTGAAATGGAGTAACACAGACCTAGAAGCACTCAATACACTTACACGATCACAATGCCACAAATATAGAATACATCACATACATTCAGCAACAGAAAGATTCACATTAAGCAGAAAGGAAGGAGGAAGGGGATTTATCGACATAAAAAACCTACATTATGGACAGGTAGACAATTTAAGAAAATTCTTTCTAGAACGAGCAGAAACTAGCAAAATACACAAGGCAATCACTCATATAAATACATCGGCTACACCACTACAATTTCATAACCACCTCTACAACCTTTTAGATCACATAACATCAACAGATACGAAGAAAGTAAATTGGAAAAAGAAAACACTTCATGGCAAGCACCCGTATCATCTAACACAGCCACACATCGATCAAGACGCATCCAACACATGGCTAAGAAAAGGCAATATATACAGTGAGACAGAAGGATTCATGATTGCAATACAGGATCAAACAATAAACACCAGATATTACAGCAAGCATATTATTAAAGATCCCAATACCACAACAGATAAATGCAGACTTTGTAAACAACAAATAGAAACAGTAGATCACATCACAAGCGGATGTACAATACTACCAAATACAGAATACCCCAGAAGACATGACAATGTCGCAAAAATAATACATCAACAGCTTGCCTTTCAACATAAACTTTTAAAACAACAAGTTCCTACATACAAGTATGCACCACAAAATGTACTGGAGAATGATGAATACAAATTATACTGGAACAGAACCATTATAACAGATAAAACAACGCCACATAACAAACCTGACATCATACTCACCAATAAAAAGAAGAAATTAACACAACTAATCGAAATATCCATACCCAATACAACAAATATACAAAAGAAAACAGGAGAAAAAATTGAAAAATACATCCAACTGGCTGAGGAAGTCAAAGACATGTGGCATCAGGATAAAGTTGACATCATACCAATTATACTATCAACTACAGGAGTCATACCACACAATATCCACCAGTACATCAATGCAATACAGCTACATCCAAACATATATATACAATTACAGAAATCCGTAATTATTGATACATGTTCAATTACCCGAAAGTTCCTAAATGCAATATAACACATACCGTACAGTTAATAGGAAGTGACGCTTGATCAAGGTCCGCGTCACTTTCCATTCTCAACCAGACTTAACGTCTGAGAAAGTAAAGAAATAATAATAATAACCTAACATATTAGTTATATGCTCAAAATATGAACGGCAGTTTTAGAATCATAACATTTCAATGAAAATAACTTTTTATATCAATTTCTATGTTCCTGCATAAGGAGATGATACGTTAATATTTTGTAAGGAGGTACACAAAATGAAACACATTACCGTGCGAGTTACACTCCGTAGCACAGAAGAGTGAAGAATCGTTTAACAGGAGTCACGTGAAAACTGAGACAGCTGTTACAACGGGAGATTGTGCGTTGCCTTATGCTCTAAACTTGCGCCACGTCATAGATCATCAATAATGAGATAGGGTCGATACCACGCACATCACCACAAAACCAAAGTTCAAACACACAATACTGAGAAGATCATCTTTCGCGACTGTTACATCTATAAGGGGTAAGCAAATGAAAACGAGACAAGTGGAAAAAAGCAGATAAACTGTTTATCATTTCAAAAGTATAAGCCATAACTGTTAACACATTTATCCAACTATGACACAAGACGTCCAGTTGCATTGCGAAAAAATGTTGGCGACTGCCTACCGAGGTGCACATGTTTCCGTCCGAAGCAAATATCGGGCGACGAAATGTCCTCCTTCAGATTTCCAATACACGGAAAACGCATGGGAAGAGTAGGGGATTCTATGGAGGATGTCTAAGAGGTGCTCAACAAACACCAGTGACAATATGTGCGTTACGCAGCGGTTTACTGCTGAAATTCCGGGAAGGTACGATCCAGAAAGAGACAGGCACCGTACTACGTTCTACGAAATCCGTCTCGCGAAATGGCGAAGACGAGAGCAATCAGTGAATTTGTAGACCTTGGCTGGAAATTAGGGTAAGTTACGAGTTTCAATAAAATCTCCTAAATAAGATATTTCAGATTCATCCATTGTGGTGTTTCACTCAGACAAGTAATTGTTTTCAAGCATTTCTAGACAAATCGTAAACTCTATCGAAAACTTTATTCTCAAAACCACGTCAGTGGGCATTTAACATTTGTTACTTGCAAACTGAATGCACTCAACATGGTTTAGTATTGATCTACCACTGTTTACTTGTTGACCAAGTTAACGGAGCATTACTTCGAATGCAAATATAAATGGACCGAAATGAAATCAGTCAATGATACTAACATTTGCATCAACAATTGTTGCAATTTATAAAAATTTCAAAAATTAATGGATGATGCAGAATAATACAAAATTAATTTTACTGTCGCCTTACTACAGTACGTAAACAATGTTAAGGATACGCCTTAACATTTCTGCCAACACAATGTCACGTATATTTACGCAAACTATGGTAAAGCACTGTTTACTTGCTTAAGGAATAATTCCATTTATCTGGCTGGGAACAATTTTTGGAGCGCATTTTTATTCAGGAAGATATTCAGGATCTTTATCTGAGTCGTAGTTACCGATATCATCTTCGGACTTCTACAAATCGTTGCTGACACGCATTTTTTCTCTGGCACCAAAACCGCAGAGGTTACTGTCACCGGGAGCCGGGTTGTTGGTTGGTTGATTTGCGGGAGGGGACCAAACAGAGAGGTTATCGGTCCCATCAGATTAGGGAAGGACGGGAAAGGAAATCGGCCGTGCCCTTTCAAAGGAACTATCCCGGCATTTGCCTGAAGCGATTTACGGAAATCACGGGAAACCTAAATCAGGATGGCCGGTCACTTGTTTGAACCGTCGTCCTCCCGAATGCGAGTCCAGTGTGCCAACCGCTGCGCCACCTCGCTCGCTCCAGGTTTTTGGAACTTGCCACTGTTCCCATGGAAACATCCTGACAAAGTAACCATTAGTGATAAAATGAAATTAGGGACAGAGCTGCCACATCTCAGTTTATCGTGGAATTATCGACTGATGTGAGTAAACCACATCACGTATCGTTCTTTGCATGCAGTAAATCTGTTTCTCATCGACCAGGCCTTACCACTGCTCGCAGCCGAGTTCCTCAGTTAACCGTCATACGGAAGCTTAATGCAAATTTTTGAAACGCACTTTTCGCGAATGAGGCAGGAATGGCGACGGGGCGGAATGTTGCATCCCACCCACACCGTAAGCTGGCGTGTGGATTATACACTATTTGCCATTAAAATTGCTACACCACGAAGATGACGTGCTACAGACGTGAAATTTAACCGATAGGAAGAAGATGCTGTGATATGCAAACTATTAGCTTTTCGGAGCATTCACACAAGGTTGGCGCCGGTGGCGACACCTACAACGTGCTGATATGAGGGAAGATTCCAACCGATTTCTCATACACAAACAGCACTTGACCGGCGTTGCCTGGTGAAACGTTGTTGTGATGCCTCGTGTAAGGAGGAGAAATGCGTACCATCACGTTTCCGACTTTGATAAAGGTCGAATTGTAGCCTATCGCGATTGCGGTTTATCGTATCGCGACATTGCTGTTCGCAGTCGAGATGACGGGCATCTTATCCGCATGGCTGTAACGGATCGTGCAGCCACGTCTCGATCCCTGAGTCAACAGATAGGGACGTTTGCAAGACAACAACCATCTGCACGAACAGTTCGACGACGTTTGCAGCAGCATGGTCTATCAGCTCGGAGAGCATGGCTGCGGTTACCCTTGACGCTGCATCACAGACAGGAGCGCCTGCGATGGTGTACTCAACGGCGAACCTGGGCGCACGAATGACAAAACATCATTTTTTCGGATTAATCCAGGTTCTGTTTACAGCATCATGATGGTCGCATTCGTGTTTGGCTGTTTTTGCGACATGGCGAAAACGCAAATTGGACGCGTGTATTCGTCATCGCCATACTGGCATATCACCCGGCATTGACGGCACTTTGAACGGTGGACGTTACATTTCAGATGTGTTACGACCCGTGGCTCTACCCTTCACTCGATCCTTGCGAAGCCGTACATTTCAGCAGGATAATGCACGACCGCATGTTGCAAGTCCTGTACGGGCCTTTCTGGATACAGAAAATGTTCGACTGCTGCCCTGGCCAACACATTCTCCAGATCTCTCACCAACTGAAAACGTCTGGTCAATGGTGGCCGACCAACTGGCTCGTCCTGGCTCGTCACAATACGCCAGTCACTACTCTTGATGAACTGTGGTATCGTGTTTAAGCTGCATGACAGCTGTACCTATACAGGCCTTGCAAGCTCTGTTTGACTCAATGCCCAGGCGTATGAAGGCCGTTATTACGGCCAGAGGTGGTTGTTCTGGGTACTGATTTCTCAGGATCTATGCACCCAAATTGCGTGAAAATATAATCATATGTCAGTTGTAGTATAATATATTTGTCCAATGAATACCTGTTTATCATATGCATTTCTTCATGGAGTAGCAATTTTAATGGCCAGTAATGTAGATATAGAACAAAGAGAACTGTGTTCAACACGTTTCCTTTTCCCTGAATCGGCGCACATTCTTCGGGACGAGGTGGCTTTCCCTGACTCAGAGCGGCCTCTCCACCAGGTGTCTGGAGACTGTCTCCAGCTGCCCCGGCGTCCAGACCAGACAGCGCAGGGTGCGCCGACCTTGCGTCGCCTCCACCCCCACCTCCATAATCCCCATCGCTCACCCCCTAAATAAAGCCGACCGATCCTTCCTTCCTTCCTTCCGCTTCCGCATCGCGCCACGCTATCTCACGCACCTGCCTTCCATCTCGGGACTTCTCTATTGTTCCCTCCGCCGCAGCGGTTATTTACTGTCGCAGGTCACGCACCGCCACCCTTCCCTTCCCCCACCCCACCGCACACACGACGACCAATATCACACTCGACTGACTACCCGCTCCGATCCTCGCCCCCTCTAATTCTGGTGTCTTCTCCCGACATGGCCAGCTCGGGAAGCCATTCCAGGTGAAACTGTGCTCACACAATGGGCGGCGGAGAAGTTTTACTTTTAGGAAATAACTTTCGCTGCAGTCGGAGCGTCTAATCCCGCTTCAAAATCTACAACGCGATGCTATTAGGTGGCAGCCGGGAGCATTCATCGTTCCACGGCGATTTCAGTAAACAATTTCTATTTTCAAAAAAGTATGTCTGTGTTTTCAGATGCCATTTCGTTCTGGCGAAGAAGTGAAACCCACATCAGAAAATGTCGGAAGTACAGGATGGGGTTAGCAATGCTCAGGATAACAAGAGAATTACTGAAGCGAGTGATGCTGTGTAAAACATTATTCGATAATGCAGAAAGTCGTCTTGAGGCAAAATGCCGCTTCTTTTGCCTAACATAACGGTGTTAAGGCGCTGCACTGGTTACTCCTGGCGACGGAGCTAAGACAGGCCATCTCAAACACATTCACAACGAGTAAATGGAGAAAGCTATGACCGACAATGTCGAGAATATTGACATCTGGAAGTAATTTTTAACTTTTCTAAATGACGAATTATGACAACGACCCTTCTTTTGAAAAATTTGGGATAATACTTTTTCTATGACGGTGGAAAAAGCTGTCGAAGAGGGCTTCAGCAACATAATAGATGCGGAACTCGTTCAAACAGTAACAAGGCAACACATGATTTAGGCAGACGCGTAACTCGGGTACGGTACGTGTTTTTATTTGTATTGCTAAACACAAAGCGCTCAAAACTGTAGCCATAGCCGTTGATACAATGCTCCTAACGGGCTCGGTGGAAGAAAGCGCTAATCCAGAAGACCGAATTTTGGGTTACTGCATACTATATGGTTCGTTAAATACAAAGACAAGAAGATAAATACAGTAAGAGAAAGTAATAAATACTGTAGACGGCATTTTCTAGCGGTACGTTTGTAAATAATATTGTCAACAGATAAATTTATCGGATTAATCTGTATTAGCAACTCGGGACACACTTCCAGTGGCAGGTTGCCTATCTCACGGCTTCCAGGGACAACTAGAAATTTCATTTTCAACATTAAATATTAAATAAAAATATGGTATTTCAGTCTTTGATCGCTATTTTTGCCCATCTTCAGATCATATATTGCAGTTACAGAGTAACTTGTCAGTACAGATCTATCGGTTCATTGTCGTAACTGTGTTATAGTTATGACAGTGAACCGATAGTTCTGTACTGCCAAGTTACTCTAACTGCAATATATGATCTGGAGATGGGCAGCTAGCCTCAAACCGGTAACTGAAAATAAAAAAATAGCGATCAAAGACTGAAATGCAATATTTTTATTTAAAGTACGATCGTGGAAGTCCCATTAAGACAATCATGTCTAGTTTTGATTAAATATTAAATTTTCATACAGTTCTCGCCCAATCTTAGAAATTCAAAATGCTGTCGTCTACATCAGTATTCCGCAAGCCAGCTGACGGTATGTGCAGAACAGTACTTCTGACACCACTTACTGACCCCCCCCCTCCCCCCTATTCTGTTCCATTCGCGAATGGCGCGTGGAAGGAAAAGTAGACGGTAAGCTTCTCTATTAACTCTAATTGCTTGACAACACTTAATCCTATGTCTTTGAGGCAGCGTAGCTCAAGGCGCCGGAATCACCCGGACTATATTCACCCAGAGTATGATAACGACATAGGCTAGTCTTGCTCGGCATTTTACATCTTTGGCTATTGTCGGTATTGTCTTGCAAACATCTATTTATAATAAATATTAAGCGACTGGCAAAAATCTGGATTTGTTAAGTCTCGTTACTCTGGTATGAACAGTCTCAATACTCAACGCGTCTGCTTTTTTACAAGTGAGAAAAATTAAAATAAGAAGCGGACCACTGAACAAAGATCTGAGGAAAAGACTGGCCTAATGTTACATCTGGAGCGTAGTACTGTATGGTGCGGAGATCTGGACATTGAGGAAGGAACATGAAAGAAGATTGGAGGCGCTAGAGATGTGGATATGAAGAAGAATGGAAAAAGTGAAATGGGAAGACCGAGGTATTAAGAAGAGTTGGAGACGAAAAAAACATGCTGAAAGTCATCAGAAAGAGAAAACGGAACTGGATTGGGCATTGTTTGAGGAGGGACTGTTTATAGAAGGAAGGAATAGAAGGAATGGTGGAAGGAAAAAGGGGAAGAAGAAAGAGAAGATATCAAATGCTGGATAACATCAAAGGAGACAAATATTCAGAAATGAAAAGACTGGCTACGGACAGACAAAAGTGGATGAGGCTTAACCCATGACAAGACCTGCCGTAAGGCAGAATACCGTACTACTACTTTACGTAAGAAAATAGCAACTATTCACTTCATTTTCCAATACGATTCAGCTGCGCTGCAGACCGTTTAAAAATGGGAAATGGTTAACCAATGTCGCCCTCATCAGAGTCCAGTAATACACCGAATTTGGTTTTGACGTAACGATGGCATTGGTACTACTGCAGTAGTTGCGTATATGGACAATTAGATCGCTTCGGGTGTTCTCCTGTATGTTGCAATTATTCCGAACAAAGGGCATAAGTAAGAACGGGCAATGGGTTTTCAATGCCGAGATACTTGTAGAGGTAGGGTAGGTTAGTGTTGTTTAACGTCCCGTCGACAACGAGGTCATTAGAGACGGAGCACAAGCTCGGGTTAGGGAAGGATGGGGAAGGAAATCGGCCGTGCCCTTTCAAAGGAACCATCCCGGCATTTGCGTGAAACGATTTAGGGAAATCACGGAAAAGCTAAATCAGGATGGCTGGAGACGGGATTGAACCGTCGTCCTCCCGAATGCGAGTCCAGTGTGCTAACCACTGCGCCACCTCGCTCGGTACTTGTAGACGGAACTCGGTATCTAAGAAGGCCAGAGTGGCAAACGAGATCGTTACAGGCGTCCCAAAAAGAAAAGTTCTAGAAGTTAAACTTCCTTGCAGATTAAAATTGTGTGCCAGACCGGGTCTTGAACTCGGGATACTTGACTTTCACGGGCAAGTGCTCTGCCGAGTGAACTAGTGTGAAGTGTGGAAGGTCGGGGACGAAGTACTGGCGGAAGTAAAGTTGTGAGGACGGGTCGTGAGTCGTGCTTGCCCACGAAAGGCAAAGCTAACGAGTTCGTGTCTCACTCCAGTACGCAATTTCAATGTGCGAGGAAGTTTCACATCAGCGCACATTCCGCTGTGGAGTTAAATATTTCCTCCTAGCTCCAGGGGTAATTTCTGCTCCATTTGGAAACGAGTATAAATTGTGAATTTGCGTCCCCAGAAGCGGAACGATTGTCCGTGTCACTTGACCAACTTGTTTGGTTGAAGGACCGTTTAATGGGATTAAAAAGATAATAATTCGTCGTTGACGATACAAGAATAATATTCGATCGTAATGGAGGTACCTCAACATTTATAAAGGCGAATAAAATTTTCTTCCGCAGCGTTATACGGTTCTTTGTAAATGGACTGTCGCTGTCACTTAACGCAACACACGCAGTTCTGTATTACACAAAATTTGACAACATTTCGAGGGGAAATGTAATTAATTAAACAGAATACTCAAAAATTCTTCGCCGTTTATATAGATATAAGTATGAACTAGAACTCGTGTGATATAGAACATCGAAAGCGTTTAAGGTATAGAGCTTTTCCACCGCGAATAGCTTCAGGCTTTCGAGAGGCAAGATCGAAAGTTTGACTCACTTTTCGTATTTCCACTCACGAATGTCTAATAACATCTTCGCGGGAGGAGAAGGCGTTCGTTGCACAGAGGCGAGAAACGAGGATGATGTGTCCGCTGTACAGCATCTCCTAGTCGGCTCACAGTCTCTCTCAAAATCTTGCACAGTTTCAAAACAGCACTAGCATTCATAAAGATAAACGACAAGGAGAAATGATTCGCAGTATGCTTCACGCAGCCTGTGTGTGGGACGGAAATGAGTGAGGAATTCTGCGTTATAAAAAAAAATCTCGGGATGTGACGAATCTAAGACAGTAACACTGGCCTTCGACACAAACTGAAATCATACCCGCTTGACAAATCCTTCTGTCCGACAAATTAAAAACAGTCACATAAATGATTAGTACGTAGCCATATTTTTAAAGAGGAAGTGTATTAGGGTGAGGTTGCCGTCAATGGATCAGTTCCATGGACTGACCATCCCTGTATTTTTGTTTCGGCGACAGCTGTTTCTATCTCGCTATGTTGAACCGACTTAAAAGTCGAGAAACACGCCACTAGTTTATTTTGAAAGTCGTAGGTTACTGTGAAGACCTGATGCAAATTATGAAGAAAATCGTGTTATTTGATGTAGCATCCGATTCAAATAGGATTTTGTACTGTGATAACATATATTATTCGAGTTCTACTTGGCGTATACCATTGGTAAGTAAATCTTATCAAATCTTTATCACTTTATTAAAATTTGTATTATTTGCCGCATAATTCTAATTAATAGTGTACGCAATATATTTTATGGTGTTGCCGCCATTGAACGAATGCACCACTGGCCCATTCGTGGAAACACCGTAAAGTTACCTAAGGATATCATCTGTGCAAACAGTATTAGGATTTATTTATTTTTCTGGCAAGAAATATGTGCTAGAGGTCTTTCGTGTTCCTCTGATAGGGACACAATTGTTTTTAAAAGAACCTATATTGCATGTTGGAAACAATAACTGCAGTTAAATACTTCACAATTGATATTAGATTATTGTAGCACGTAAAAATTACGCTTTCAGGTTGAGTTAAAACAGTGGTTAATTACATTTAGTACTGCAATACTGGTACTACACACACTCTTTTAGCATCAACACCAATGATTAGTTTTGTGAGTTATGTAAAAATCGATCAGTGGAAGACATGATTCAGTGCATGGCAAGTAGGGAGGAGGTGCATGAAAACTGCACTAGAGTTCGGAAGAATACTAAAAAATATGGAAATGGGTTTAACTGCTTCACAATATGCCCTCAGTTATACGCAATGCCAATTACTTTATAAAGTAGCCGAAGTTTCACTTAATTTCATAATGACGTCAGTTTAGAATTGTAATGTGTTTCAATATTGGTCTAATGTAGTCTTTTTTCCGTCCAGAATCAACATTCTTCTTTCATATTAAAATTAATTTCGACTTTATCATTCCTTTTACTTTCTTAGTTATTCTGTGTGGTCATACACAAATCGATCCAGCCGTTCTATTCTCTAACAAGAGGTGTTTAATCACGCAATTTCGGACGTACATATAATGGTTCATTCATGGAATTCAGCTGGTCAATTGATGGAAATGGGACCTATACGCAAAATAATTCAGCATTTTGGCTGATGGTATTAAAAGTATTTCAGAAATAAACGCTATACACTGCAATGCGTACTTCCAAAGAATTCTGACATTCAGATTCACAAGATTTGAAACATTGGATTACCAGGAGCAGATATTAACTCTGACCACAACTTGGCTATAGCAGATGTGCAGGTTAGATTGAAAAGAATGTTGGTAGGTAAAGTGAGAGAGAAATTTAACTTGCATGCTCTAAAGGAAGAAGGAATAACCAAAAAACTTGAAGAGTTCCGAGACAAGTGGAAAATTAGAGAAAAGACAGAGTGCATAAATGTACAGTGGAACCAGTACAGAGACACCCCGAAAGCAACCAGCAAAGATGTTGTTGGTCTGGTAAAATGGAAGCGGCGAAGGAAATCATGGGTTACCGATGACATGATCTTGACAACGGCAGAAAGGAGAAAATGGAAAAACCCACAAACTGATGAAGGAAAAAGGCAATACAGAAGACTGAACAATGAGCTGAGAAGAGTAACTGATCAGGCCAGGGGAAAATGGACGAGTGAAATCAGCTCAGAAACTGAGACACTGGAGAAAGAGGGCAAGTACGAAACGATGTATCGAGTTTCCAAGGAAACAGTATTTCAGGGAAGGAAGAAAAAAACAAATATGGAGATAGAAAGGAAAGATGGAACTCTTTTAAGTGACCCATACACTGTTCAGAATAGGTGGAAAGAATATATTGAAACTATCTATGAAGTGGGTCAAAGACCTTCCGATCTGCAGATTGAAGAGGAAGATTCAGTAAATGAAGATGAAAAAGGAGATTTTATACTAGGTTCATAGGTAATAAGGCATTGGGAGAACTTAGGAGCAACAAACCGTGTGGTGTAGATGAAATTCCGGTAGAAATCTTAGAGTTTAAAAGAAACAAGTGAGAATGAGTTGACGTCTCTTGGCAACTACATCAACGACAAAGGGGAATGTCCAGAAGACTTTCTCGTAAATATAATAGTCCCAATCCCGAAGACTAATAATCGCAAAAAGTGTGAAGGCCACAGGACATCAGCCTAATACCGCAGGCAGCAAAAGTAGTTGGTCGAATTCTGAATAGGAGGCTATATGGAACGCTGGAAGACACACTTGATGAAGAACAATATGGTTTCATAAGGGGAAAGGGAACACGAGATGCCATTGGACTTCTAAGAACCATCGGCGAAAGCTACATACAAAAGGGCAAAGAAGTGTATGCTGTCTTCATAGACCTCGAAAAGGCCTTTGACAGAGTGCAGTGGGATAATCCGTCAGGTATCTTGAAAAAGAAGGGAGTGAAGTGGAAGGAGAGAAGATTGATCTCATATCTGTACCTGACTCATAAATCTAGGGTACGAATAGGTAATTGGATCTTTGAAGACAGCACGACTGGGAGAGGTGTTAGACGGGGCTGTTGTCTCTCGCCGATCCTATTTAACACATATCTGGAGGAAGAACTGGAAAGCTGTTTGAATGGGACAAGAGGCGTCAAGATAGGTGGGCAGAAAATTGAATGTATAAGATTTGAGGATGAGATGCTAAGAGACGCTGACACAAATGCTAAACGAGCTGAATGAAGCCTATGGAGCATGTGGTATGAAAATTAATGAAAAGAAAACCAAAAGCATGGTTATAGGTCAAAAGAAAAGAAAAGTGAAATTAAGTTGGGGTCAGAAATCATAGCACAGGTAAGAGCATTCAAGTATTTGGGAAGTTGGATTAAGGAAGACATGGATTGCCAACATGATACCAAAGTAAGAATGGCTCTGGCGAAAGAGGCATTTCGAAGGCAGAGAAGACTCCTAACTAGTTGTTTAAACAAGGAATTAAGGAGGCGACTGGTTAAGTGCCTAATATGGAGCGAGGCCTTGTATGGAGCAGAAACGTGGACTTTGAGAACGCAGGATGAGAAGAGAGTTGAAGCTTGTGAAATGTGGATATGGCGTAGAACGGAGAAAATGAGCTGGACTGGTAAAGTCAGGAATGAATAAGTACTAAGGAGAGTTGGAGAAGAACGTACGATGCTGCTGATGGAGAAGAACAGGAAACTAAACTGGATAGCCACAATTCAAGAAGAGATTGCCTTTTAGTAGAGGTAATTGAAGGTTTCGTTCCGGGAAAGAGAGGGAAGGGCAGAAGAAGGTTCCAGATGATGGATGATGTCAACAGGCCACAAGGAGGGCACCAAAGAATGAAGAGGAGCGCAGAAGACAGAGAAGCATGAAGGGCTACGCAGTCAAAACCTGCAGCAAGGGAGACAACCCAATGATGATGGTTACATCCAATTCGAAACAAAAGTTAACTGGTCCATTGATGGCAAGCTTACCCTACTATTGTATGTTAATATTTTTAATTTTTTTATTGAGACTCTCCTCAAGACAGAGGTTTCTCTCCAACATAACGATACACTCGGAACTTATTACGATGAATAAATATTAGACAAGTACCCATCACTATGCCTTCACTATGCTCCTCCAAGTACTTCAGTCCTGTGTATCATCGTCTTCTGCACCAGATATTGTCATTGTCATCTACTCATTTTGGAGCCAAGTAGTCATCAGTTGTCCTCTTCTTATTCTTCTTATTCTTGTTTATTCCATACTTGTATGTATATACCAAACTACACTCCTGCAAATGGAAAAAAGAACACATTGACACCGGTGTGTCAGACCCACCATACTTGCTCCGGACACTGCGAGAGGGCTGTGCAAGCAATGATCACACGCACGGCACAGCGGACACACCAGGAACCGCGGTGTTGGCCGTCGAATGGCGCTAGCTGCGCAGCATTTGTGCACCGCCGCCGTCAGTGTCAGCCAGTTTGCCGTGGCATACGCAGCTCCATCGCAGTCTTTAACACTGGTAGCATGCCGCGACAGCGTGGACGTGAACCGTATGTGCAGTTGACGGACTTTGAGCGAGGGCGTATAGTGGGCATGCGGGAGGCCGGGTGGACGTACCGCCGAATTGCTCAACACGTGGGGCGTGAGGTCTCCACAGTACATCGATGTTGTCGCCAGTGGTCGGCGGAATGTGCACGTGCCCGTCGACCTGGGACCGGACCGCAGCGACGCACGGATGCACGCCAAGACCGTAGGATCCTACGCAATGCCGTAGGGGACCGCACCGCCACTTCCCAGCAAATTAGGGACACTGTTGCTCCTGGGCTATCGGCGAGGACCATTCGCAACCGTCTCCATGAAGCTGGGCTACGGTCCCGCACACCGTTAGGCCGTCTTCCGCTCACGCCCCAACATCGTGCAGCCCGCCTCCAGTGGTGTCGCGACAGGCGTGAATGGAGGGACGAATGGAGACGTGTCGTCTTCAGCGATGAGAGTCGCTTCTGCCTTGGTGCCAATGATGGTCGTATGCGTGTTTGGCGCCGTGCAGGTGAGCGCCACAATCAGGACTGCATACGACCGAGGCACACAGGGCCAACACCCGGCATCATGGTGTGGGGAGCGATCTCCTACACTGGCCGTACACCACTGGTGATCGTCGAGGGGACACTGAATAGTGCACGGTACATCCAAACCGTCATCGAACCCATCGTTCTACCATTCCTAGACCGGCAAGGGAACTTGCTGTTCCAACAGGACAACGCACGTCCGCATGTATCCCGTGCCACCCAACGTGCTCTAGAAGGTGTAAGTCAACTACCCTGGCCAGCAAGATCTCCGGATCTGTCCCCCATTGAGCATGTTTGGGACTGGATGAAGCGTCGTCTCACGCGGTCTGCACGTCCAGCACGAACGCTGGTCCAACTGAGGCGCCAGGTGGAAATGGCATGGCAAGCCGTTCCACAGGACTACATCCAGCATCTCTACGATCGTCTCCATGGGAGAATAGCAGCCTGCATTGCTGCGAAAGGTGGATCTACACTGTACTAGTGCCGACATTGTGCATGCTCTGTTGCCTGTGTCTATGTGCCTGTGGTTCTGTCAGTGTGATCATGTGATGTATCTGACCCCAGGAATGTGTCAATAAAGTTTCCCCTTCCTGGGACAATGAATTCACGGTGTTCTTATTTCAATTTCCAGGAGTGTATATTTTTCTTCGATCTATCACACCGCACATTCCTTCTCCCACCTCCATTATCTTTATCTCTTCGTGGTTCTTTACATATTCATTCCTTAAGATCCATGTTAAACTTCTTCAGAAATCCGCCTCTAATACTTTCAGCTTGTTTATATGTTTCTGATTAGTTGTCCAGCTCTCTGCCCTTACGGGACTATACTCTCTCTACTATCGAATATCAGCCTTTTTGTTGAATTAATCATTTTTCTGCTCCATAAGATTGAATTGAGCATCCCAATTACCTTTATTCCATTACTAATTCTTTTATTAATGTCTAAACTGAAATTCCCCACTTTTTCTATACTTGATTACAGGTAGAAAAATTGTTGACTTTTTTGATTATTTTCTCCCTCTATGTACATTTCACCAAGATCATTAGTAAGATGTTCTATTTTTTGTTAATTAATCTGCAAACCCAATTTTTTTCATATTCCATTGCTAGCTGATGACATACATAATTTGCATCCTCCGTTTTGTGCTATGACGACATAGTCGTCAGCAGTTAGTAAATTGTGGAGATACGTTCCATCTGCAATCTCTAACCCCACTCCCTTGCGTTCACGAGACCTTCTTCTAAGACTAATATCGATACATGTTTGAAAAACACTGGTTCCATTGGGCAAGCTTGTAACACGCGTTTTCTTCTTTTAAGGTACGTTACCAGTTATTATTTGGCATATATCATTTTAACTAAGGGATACTTTATGTCTGCGTCGTACAACTGTTTTTAAATCAGTTTGCTTGGAATGGTATCGTATACCATTTGTAATTCTTAATTCGGTGCTTTCTGATTTTCCTCTGTATTTTTCCAAAATCTGTCTTAATGTGAAAATATGGTCTACACATGATCTACCAACTGTGAAACATTGTTTTTCTTCTTGGGTAGTAAAATTAGCTTCCACTCTCTTTTTTTATTATTTTCATTAAAATTCTCATTAATAACCTTGTCACACAAATTTATCAATAGTGCTATCTCGTTTCTTAATTATAGTGGTGATATAACTAGCTTCATTTCCTTGAGTATTATTTTTATTTATTGGATCTGATTACGACCGTCGTCTCTTACATTGGACTAGGGTTTCACACGTACAGTGCCTTTTTTATGCCATAGTTACCTAAGAAATAACACTCTTAAAAAGACGAACAGTATTAAAATTGTTTGAGTGTCTATAGTGGCAATACGAGTTAATAATACAGGCTGTTGACTGATAAATGTTAATATCGGTGGTACTTGTACCACTGATGCTCCTGCAGCCACTAATAGCGCTAACAGTAATAATAACCATAATAATAGTAGCAGATACAAAAAAGAATTTATCGGTGTACAAAATAGATGATTTCTGATGTAGCGAGTTCTGGTGAAACGAAATTTAAGGAGACTACAGCAACTAAGAATACTGGGAAATGAGGAAGATATGGTTCAAATGGCTCTGAGCACTATGGGACGTAACATCTGAGGTCATCAGTCCCGTAAAACTTAGAACTACTTAAACCTAACTAACCTAAGGACATCTCACACATCCATGCCCCAGTCAGGATTGAAACCTGTGACCGTAGCAGTCGCACGGTTCCAGACTGAAGCGCCTCCAGCCGCTCGGCCACCGCGGCCGGCGAGGAAGATTTGGTTGAAAAGAAGGATGTACGAGGGTAACGACTTGGTAGAGGAACAATGGTAATCATTACCGCTTCTTTAGTAGACGTGTCAAAAATGGCTCTGAGGTCATTAGTCCCCTAGAACTTAGAGCTAGTTAAGCCTAACTAACCTAAGGACATCACAAACATCCATGCCCGAGGCAGGATTCGAACCTGCGACCGTAGCGGTCTTGCGGTTCCAGACTGCAGCGCCTTTAACCGCGCGGCCAGTAGACGTGTCATTAACTGTCTTCTGCAGTTGTAGATGTTATTCTGTTCTCTAATATAAATGGGAGGTTATTCCGTAGTCGGGTTCCTGCTACTAAGAAGGACTTCTAGAAAGTGGCTGAACGATGCAATGGGGCGGAAAGGACTTCTGCCCTGATGAGAACGGATGTTCCTGCCATGTTGTTCAGGCAAGAGCGTTAAGGTCGAGCAGAGATTGCGATGCGAGGGACAGTGTAAGTTGATAAGACAGTAGAGAAAAGTCTCCTTTAATATTTTGTTGAATAACCGCAGAATGACTAGTTCCATATTATAACGAACCATCGCAAGTATAATCCGTGGCTCATTAAAATAACAAGTACGTAGTTACTACCTCAGATTCAGACAGCAGAGCTTGCAATCGAAAGAGATGTATTCGGGGCAGGAACCGATGGAAAAGATTTTCATACGCTTCCATCCGTAGCTTTACATGACTTGTGTGTTAAGAGCAGAGCCAATGCCGGCCAAAGTGTCACATATCTTCGTAGATATGAGGGGTATTCTCCTTCCACAATACGGCGGCACGAAAGGCCCTCACTTTCGCGGCTGTTCCATCGCAGAACGTTCTCTGTTTAAGCACCTGCGCGGTACTTCGCCAAAGCCGACTGATCTCGCAGACGCCATTAAGCGAGCTATGAATGGCCATTGTGCTTAAGCCCTCAGCTCACCCACGCCGAGAAATCATCCCGCGTTTCCTCTGAAGCGTAACGTTAGCTCACGTCTAGGGTTTCGGAATCGAAATCCGAGAAATGGGGTTACGGGCTTACTGACTATAGTTGCAATGGAAGGACGTTTTCGATAATTGAAGTTAGATTCTAGTAAATGAGAAAGGTTTGGACTAAGCGTCCCGTCGGCAGTTAAGTCATTCAGCAGAAATTCGCTTTGGACAAGGAATTGGGCTGTGTCCTTTTGAAAGGTGCCACTCCAGCGCTGGTGTCAATTAAGAGCTAAATTTAGAAGGGCTGAGGATTTAAGTTAGTAGCAAGTGATTGTGTATCCCACTAGTAGCCCAAATTTAGGAAAGTTATCCGAAAAGTTACCAAAAACCCTCAAATCCTGCCATCACGAAACTTCATTTTATGTAAAAGGCACTACAGCTCGTATCCTGTCCAACAGCAAGGACAAAACATATTTGTTAAGTAACAACGGTGTTTACAAAATCACTTGCAATGACTGTATCAAACTGTATGCTGGGAAGACAGGTAGTGCCATTACAGCTAGACTGATTGAACACAAATGCAGGCCGGCCGGAGTGGCCGAGTGGTTCTAGGCGCTTCAGTGCGGAACCGCGCGACTGCTACGGTCTCAAGTTCGATTCCTGACTTGGGCATGGATGTGTGTGATGTCCTTACGTTACTTAGATTTAAGTAGTTCTTAAGTTCTAGGGGACTGATGACCTCAGATGTTAAATCCCGTAGTGTTCAGAGCCATTTGAACCAAAGCATCTGGAGATTACATAAGTGAAACTCCACCTCTGGTGAACATTTGCTGAAGTGAGGACAGAGATACAAGTCCACGCAGCAGTACTACATATAGCTAACAAAGGAAAGAAACTAAGTCTGTTAGAAGCACATGAGGTTAACAAACATTTAGCTCAAAGTTCGCAGCTGGTTCTAATGATCCAATAAAGCTGAGCACGTCGCCACTTTCAAGCTTCACATGACGAAATCACACCCCCACAAGCCGCCACAATGACACATACTGCTGCAGAATATTAAAAAACAATAGAATTACCTATTCTTTAGCTTGCTTGTCCCACAAAGTTCACAAATATAACTTGCAGTACTATAATGTTGTGTATTTCAACCATGTACTGTGTTTGATATTACCCATCGCATAAAAATGTAATTTAGAATGTAAAACGTGTTTGTTGGACAACAGAAGTTACTACTGCTCAGTTAGATAGTTCTCAACAATGTCCCGACCTCACAAACTATAGTATCATAACCATATAACCTGTAATACTGTAATATTGTGTATTTTAATTATTGTGTATAATATTGTCCTTTGACTAAAGTTTAGTTTACAATATTAAAAAACATGTTTGTTGCAGAACATAATGATGGAGCACTCAGTTAAACAGTTTCTTCAGCCAGTGTAAAGACCTCACAAACTTGAATTTCAACCATTTAACCAGTAATATTATATAGTTTAATTATTTATTACGCTTAATACTATCCATTATGTAAAGAGTATTTTCAACATGTAACAAGTTTGATGCACGACCCTCTATGAAAGCGACTGTATCATTGCCTATAATGAAATTACAATGAAATGAACACACTTAGCTGCTTACAGGCGTTGACATACGTCAACGAGGACAGATGAAAATGTGTGCCCCGACCGGGACTCGAACCCGGGATCTCCTGCTTACATGGCGTAGTATATATATAGGTAAGGCTCACCGGCCACTTGACCATCTTCTTCTTCTGTGCGAATGCACAAACAGTGCCCGAACTATTACGGGAATCGGCAACGCGCCGCGAGTAATGAGTATAATGGGCGGGGGCACTACGAATGTAGTGCGGGACAATACGTTGAGAATGTGGGTTTCGCGGGAGGCGTGCCAGAGATAAATCCCTGCAGTCGCGCTATCCTCTGTGTCCTCGGTGGATCAGATGGATAGAGCGTCTGCCATGTAAGCAGGAGATCCCGGGTTCGAGTCCCGGTCGGGGCACACATTTTCATCTGTCCCCGTTGACGTATGTAAACGCCTGTAAGCAGCTAATTTCATTCCAACGAGATGCATGGTCACCGATGGTATCTGTTCTTTCGGACATGTCCGAAAGAACAGATACCATCTTAGTATAAATATTGCCTATAATGTTTGGTTAACTAAGACCCTTTCAGACGCTAGCTAGTTGTTTTCTGAAGATGGCCTAATAAGCAGAAAACTAGTTTGAATTAAACAAAAAATCAGTAGAACAAAAACAGTGAACTCGTTATTCGACCTTAAACATAGAATTGTTATACGGAGAAGTAACGAAGGAATCCATAGATAAAAAACGTTATCGTGTGTTCTCAACTACACACGAGCACTTATTTATGTTGATAAAGAGAAGACTCCGTCTTCGTAAGTCTGGACTGTCATCGGCGCCGGCCCCGTAGTCAGAACGTTACTCATGCCTGTCATCCTTGGCGGAGCCTGAAGGGAAAGTGATGTTTACCGTTCGCCGTATGTCGTGCCATTAAGTACAGACGGAGCGGTGCAGTTCGCTACGGCTGCGAGACCAATATGCCGCCATTGACGTATGTGTGTAAACCCACTCGCCCTCCCTCCGGTAGTGTGGAGCGAGCCCCGCGCATCAAAGGCGCCGGCGCCAGAATCCCCTGGGGGCGCCCTGTGCTGCGCTCCTGAGGGACGTCGAGAGGCGCCTATTGACTGGGAGGGGAGGCGAAGACCCACAATTCAGTCGCCAAGTGCCAGTCGTGTGTGCGCGGCGCTGCCCGATACCCCACGTCCTCCGCTGCACTTTGCTTACACCATCTTAATGCTTACACGATTTTCCTCTGTCAAAATAAGTAAAGATATCCATTAGTGTTCGCTTGCACTGATAGGGAACAGCAGCTACCGTAAAATACGGGCTGACGCAGGTACAACTAGCCCGTGTATGTTGTTGTTGTTGTTGTGGTCTTCAGTCCTGAGACTGGTTTGATGCAGCTCTCCATGCTACTCTATCCTGTACAAGCTTCTTCATCTCCCAGTACCTACTGCAACCTACATCCTTCTGAATCTGCTTAGTGTATTCATCTCTTGGTCTCCCCCTACGATTTTTACCCTCCACGCTGCCCTCCAATGCTAAATTGGTGATCCCTTGATGCCTCAAAACATGTCCTACCAACCGATCCCTTCTTCTAGTCAAGTTGTGCCACAAACTTCTCTTCTCCCCAATCCTATTCAATACCTCTTCATTAGTTACGTGATCTACCCACCTTATCTTCAGCATTCTTCTGTAGCACCACATTTCGAAAGCTTCTATTCTCTTCTTGTCCAAACTGGTTATCGTCCATGTTTCACTTCCATACATGGCTACACCCCATACAAATACTTTCAGAAACGACTTCCTGACACTTAAATCTATACTCGATGTTAACAAAATTCTCTTCTTCAGAAACGATTTCCTTGCCATTGCCAGTCTACATTTTATATCCTCTCTACTTCGACCATCTTCAGTTATTTTGCTCCCCAAATAGCAAATCTCCTTTACTACTTTAAGTGTCTCATTTCCTAATCTAATCCCCTCAGCATCATCCGATTTAATTTGACTACGTTCCATTATCCTCGTTTTGCTTTTGTTGATGTTCATCTTATATCCTCCTATCAAGACACTGTCCATTCCGTTCAACTGCTCTTCCAAGTCCTTTGCTGTCTCTGACAGAACTGCAATGTCATTGGCAAACCTCAAAGTTTTTACTGCTTCTCCATGAATTTTAATACCTACTCCGAATTTTTCTTTTGTTTCCTTTACTGCTTGCTCAATATACAGATTGAATAACATCGGGGAGAGGCTACAACCCTGTCTCACTCCTTTCCCAACCACTACTTCCCTTTCATGCCCCTCGACTATTATAACTGCCATCTGGTTTCTGTACAAATTGTAAATAGCCTTTCGCTCCCTGTATTTTACCCCTGCCACCTTCAGAATTTGAAATAGAGTATTCCAGTTAACGTTGTCAAAAGCTTTTTCTAAGTCTACAAATGCTAGAAACGTAGGTTTGCCTTTTCTTAATCTTTTTTCTAAGATAAGTCGTAAGGTGTTCCAACATTTCTACGGAATCCAAACTGATCTTCCCCGAGGTCCGCTTCTACCAGTTTTTCCATTCGTCTGTAAAGAATTCGCGTTAGTATTTTGCAGCTGTGACTTATGTATGAAGGAAATGCAGTGAAATTACATAAACGAAGGGCTGAATTTGACTTACCATACATCCACATCTACATCCATACTACGCAAGCCACCTGACGGTGTGTGGCGGAGGGTACCTCGAGTACCTCTATCGGTTCTCCCTTCTATTCCAGTCTCGTATTGTTCGTAGAAAGAAGGATTCTCGGTATGCCTCTGTGTGGGCTCTCTGATTTTATCCTCACGGTCTCTTCGCGAGATATACGTAGGAGGGAGCAATATAATGCTTGAGTCCTCGGTGAAGGTATGTTCTCGGAACTTCAACAAAAGCCCGTACCGAGCTACTGAGCGTCTCTCCTGTTGAATCTTCCACTGGAGTTTATCTATCATCTCCGTAACGCTTTCGCGATTACTAAATGATCCTGTAACGAAGCGCGCTGCTCTCCGTTGGATCTTCTCTATCTCTTCTATCAACCCTATCTGGTACGGATCCCACACTGCTGAGCAGTATTCAAGCAGTGGGCGAACAAGCGTACTGTAACCTACTTCCTTTGTTTTCGATTTCCTTAGGATTCTTCCAATGAATCTCAGTCTGGCATCTGCTTTACCGACGATCAAATTTATATGATCATTCCATTTTAAATCACTCATAATGCGTACCCTCAGATAATTTATGGAATTAACTGCTTCCAGTTGCTGACCTGCTATATTGTAGCTAAATGACAAGGGATCTTTCTTTCTATGTATTCGCAGCACATTACACTTGTCTACACTGAGATTCAATTGCCATTCCCTGCACCATGCATCAATTCGCTGGAGATCTTCCTGCATTTCAGTACAATTTTCCATTGTTACAACCTCTCGATATACTACAGCATCATCCTGAAAAAGCCTCAGTGAACTTCCGATGTCGTCCACAAGGTCATTTATGTATATTGTGAATAGCAACGGTCCTACGACACTCCTATGCGCATACCTGAAATCACTCTTACTTCAGAAGACTTCTCTCCATTGAGAATGACATGCTGCGTTCTGTTATCTAGGAACTCTTCAATCCAATCACACAATTGGTCTGGTAGTACATATGCTCTTACTTTGTTCATTAAACGACTGTGGGGAACTGTATCGAACGCCTTGCGGAAGTCAAGAAACACGGCATCTACCTGGGAACCCGTGTCTATGGCCCTCTGAGTCTCGTGGAAGAATAGCGCGAGCTGGGTTTCACACGATCGTCATTTTCGAAACCCATGCTGATTCCTACAGAGTAGATTTCTAGTTTCCAGAAAAGTCATTATACTCGAACGTAATACGTGTTCCAAAATTCTACAACTGATCGACGTTAGAGATATAGGCCTATAGATCTGCACATCTGTTCTACGTCCCTTCTTGAAAACGGGGATGACCTGCGCCCTTTTCCAATCCTTTGGAACGCTACGCTCTTCTAGAGACCTACGGTACACCACTGCAAGAAGGGGGGCAAGTTCCTTCGCGTACTCTGTTTAAAATACAAACATAATGAAAAATACAGTGAAAAAAGCCATTTATAGAAGATGTATAAAGTGGTACTCTGCAACATTAATCCACAGCTGTGCACGTGTAAGCATATTCAGATACATCCGGCATAAAGCTCCGATATCGATGGAGGCAACTTCATGGGCGATGTCGTTTTTCAGTTCCTGTATTGTGAGTCGATTTGTTTCACAGACTTTGCTCTTCAGATGTACCACCAGGAAGAAATCACGTGCTGTTAGATCCGGCGAACGTGCTGACCGTAAGTGTTGGCTGACAGTTCGTTCCTCAGTGAAGACATCACGGTCTCGTTCCAGGAACACGTTTGACGTGTGGCGTGTTGCCCCATCTTGCTGGAAGGAGCAGTACTGTCTTTCATATTCAGTGAGTTGACCACAAAATGTAACAAAAATTCCCATGTATGCAACTGTGTTCAGAGTAGTGTCAAAAAATATCGGTCCAATGACGCGCGCTCCTGTTACACCACACCAAACGCCTATTTTTTTCGTCGTGGACTGGTTGCTGACACACATCGTTAGGGTTCTCCGTTGTCCAATACTTCGTGCTCTGTGAATTCGCACGACCGGAAAGATTAAATCGTGCTTCATCACTCATGATGTCATGGAAAGGTTCTAACAAACCATCGTTCATGTTATTCAAAAGCCACGTGCAGCAGTCTACACGTTTCTGAGTGTCCTCCTCCCGTAATTGCTGCACCACCGTCACACGATACGGCCTCAGATACAGACTTTTCATTATCAGCTGACAACTCCTACATGCATGCGCCTGTTGAGCCAGTTTACGTGCGGACTTCTTAGGGTTCTGAATAATTCTTCGGCGAATGTCTGCAATAACTTCTGATGTGGGGAAGTAAAGGAATTCTTTGTTGTTTTACATTTCGCACAGATATGCAGGTGCGCCAACTTTTACACAGACTCTGTATTGCTCTCTTTGCTGGTAGTCCTCTATCTGGAGACTTGGCCCTGAAAATTTCACAAGTTTCCTTAATCGAACATGTATTCACGTATGCTTTGACAATTTCAATTATTTCTTCTAGCGAGAAACTCATTTTGAGGACAGAAAAGACAAATGTCTAACTTCATTAACGAAATAAACTGAAATGCTGATACAGGAATGCTAAAATTCGATTACTGCATGAAGCTGTTTATTGTTGTAGCTGTTTAATTGACAAGTCTAAATATCGCATTCGCGTTCAGATGGAAGCGGGCTACTTTTAACTCCGTCACGCTTTAACCACCGGCAACCGTTCCGAGCGACACAAAGTGATGGCTGTTCTTGCGGTCTGCTTCGGTGCAGCTCTGCACATTAGTGTCTCCCGTGTTAAGCCTCTGCGGGTGACTGCCGCACGCTACATCCTCTGGAACCTGCTTACTGTACTCAAACCAAGGACTCACTCCACAGTTTTTGTTCACCGCATCCCTCCACCACTAAAATTGCGATTCCTTGATTCCCGTGAACCGATCCCTTCTTTTAGTGAAGTTGTTCCATTCATTTCTTTTCTCCGCAATTCGACTTAGTTACTTTCGATATCTCTATCAAATCTTCAGCATTCTTCTGGTATTACGCATTCGAAAAGCTTCTATTCTCTTCTTGCCTGGATTGTTTATCTTTAGCATCTCACCTCCGTTACAAGGCTGCACTACACAAAAATATCTGCATGAAAATTTCATATCACTTAAACTTATATTCGGTGTCAAGAAATGTCTCTTTTCCGAAATGCTTTTCTTAACCAGTCTTCTAAATTTGACATCTTCTCTACTTCCATGTCGAAATAGAAAATGTCATCTATTACTTTTGCAGCGTTGTTTCCTTATCTAATTTCTTCGCCATCGCCTGATTTGATTCGACAGCATTCCATTACCTTTGTTTTACTTCTGATGTTTTGTTTTTGTTTAAGACACTGTCCACTGCTTTCAGTTTTTCTTCTAAGTCCTCTGCCGCCTATTAAAGAATTAAAGTGTCATCAGCAACTTCTTCTCTCTGAACTTTAATTTTTTTCCAGGTTATTCTTCTATTTTCTTTACTTCTGGCTCAATGTACAGACAGGATAACATTGGGGATATGTTACAACTATTTCTCACTGCTTCCCTTACCTCTGCTTTCCTTTCATGTCCTTCGACGCTTAAGGTTGCAGTCTGAAGTCTGCATATGCTTCAGATAAGCCTTTCCTCCCCACTATTCTCAAAATTTCAAAGAGGATATTCCATTCCAAATTGTCAAAAACTTTCCCTGAAGTTAAAATTAATATATACGCTGAAGTGCCAAAGAAACTGGTACAGGCATGCGTATTCAAATACAGAGATATGTAAACAGGCAGAATACGGCGCTGAGGTTGGCAATGGCTATGTATGACAACAAGTGTCTGGCGCAGTTGTCAGATCGCTTACTGCTGCTACAATGGCAGGTTATCAAGATTTAAGTGAGTTTGAACGTGGTGTTATAGTCGGCGCAGGAGCGGTGAGACACAGCATCTCCGAGGTAGTGACGAAGTGGGGATTTTCCCGTACGATCATTTCACAACTGTATCGTGAATATCAGGAATCCTGTAAAACATCAAATCCCCGACATTGCTGCTGCCGGAAAAAGGACGGGACCAACGACGACTGAAAAGAATCATTCAACGTGACAGAAGTGCAACCCTTCTGCAAATTGTTGAAGATTTCAATTTAAGTTTCCTTTGATTTACCTCTATGGTCACAAACTTTTTGTTAACAGATTGCCGGCCGCGGTGGTCTCGCGGTTCTAGGCGCGCAGTCCGGAACCGTGCGACTGCTACGGTCGCAGGTTCGAATCCTGCCTCGGGCATGGATGTGTGTGATGTCCTTAGGTTAGTTAGGTTTAAGTAGTTCTAAGTTCTAGGGGACTGATGACCACAGCAGTTGAGACCAATAGTGCTCAGAGCCATTTGAACCATTTTGTTAACAGATTACCGGTTTCGGTCTTTAATGACCTTCATCAGAGCTGTTTCATAAAAACTAAGTCCTAATGTACTGCAGCCATAGGGGCATCGTCAAATGTTCAGTGCGGAATCAGCACCAGCATCGTCAAATACATATAAATAACATCACATGCATTGTGCACGAAGAGTCACTGCATTCGCCGTAGTGATCGTGGGACATGGATTAACAAGCATTTTTATTCTCGGTCCGCTCCTTCTTTGAAGAGCATACACCCAGAGGGTCTAACAGGTGTACCGAGTCATCTGTACGTTATCGAGACGACCTTGTACAGCATGTGATTGCTGCGTTGTAAGAGCGCAGCTGTGTGAAAAACAGTTTTCATCCATGACGGGGCAACCACCTCACGTACTTATGTCCACGAATGTGTTCTCCAGGTGCATCGCCTGCAAGGTCAGCTGACCTGAGTCCGAGTGACTTTCGGCTGCGGCGATATGTAAGAGAACGCGTTTACCACGGACACGTGCAGTTTCTACCTGATCTGAAGGCCAGTATACATTAACACGTTGCCCACATTCCACCGGAACTGCTGCGAGTATCTGGTGATCACATAGTTTTATGGATGCAGCATCTCATCGAGGTCTCCGACGCTCGTACCGAATTATTTGCGCAAGAAGCGGTTCACAATAAAATCAAAATTATACCTTTCTCACTTGTCTGACCGCTCCTGCCCACATCCAGTTTCTAGTTCATTACATGAGGAAACATTTATATACGTCTTTCTTGAATTTACATCGCCAGATTTTCACCTGGTTTCCAAAATTGTAACTAATTTTTTTTTTCAACATAAATCGGTTCTGTATCGAGGCATTAGCACGTCTACCAAGTTTCGCTGCCATACGGCGGTTATAGGCCATATTAATCCCTCAGAGTAGCTGCTCTTTTAATTATAACCACCTGGTAGAACACCTCACCCTACATAGCATTAAGACTTGGAGCAGACTAACTATAATTTTACAATTTTGTTCCGCAGGATGTATCTTATTCACTTTGCCACATCCCCGTGTGCCCTGCTGTTCTTCGGCTGCTGCTATAAATGTTTTTAAAGTAAAAAAAGTCTAGTTGAAATATTCACCCCTTCGCCTACAGAACTATCTCCCTCAAGAGGTTGCATCTGGAAACGGCACTTCACGATAAACCAAATGTGGAAGAGAGCTTCGACAAACTTCAACACGCTTTTAAGCAGCTGCAGGAAGATCAAAGAACCACCTGACCCCCGACACACAAAAAAAGCTGCTCCGTCCACGCAGGAGATAACGTTAAAAGTGTATGGGCTCCAGATACGAGGCTGCGGTGTCAAAATGGGCGATTATTTTGTGACGTACAGACGGGGAAAGCACAAAGCAGCGCCGTTTTAGAAAAACCGCTCTTTAGGGACAGCTGGCCGACAGATGTGCGATTGAGTTCAGACAGGCGTGCACACAAGACTTGTTCGCATGGGAAAGTGTTTTCAGTCCCTACTTGCAGTCAGCAGTCAGGTGTCAGAAAGCAGACTGTGAGATTCAGGGTTCGGGAAAAGCAATAACTGCATATTTTAAGTGATGGCGGGAAGAGGTTTCATATGTGTTAGCGTTACCTGTCACGCATGCAAGCACTGAGGTGCCCAAAGTAAGGACACAGCGTTAAACACAGTCTACCAATAAAGAGCGAACAGGGAAACGCTACGGCAGTACAGGAGACAAAGAGCCACAAAGGAACTGGTAAAGGGAGTGCCAGATCACAGTGAACCTTAATAAATGTAGCGTATTGAGCATACATAGGCGAAGACGTTCATTAGTACACGATTCCCCAACTGGCAATAAATGACTAGAAACAGTTTTACCTTCATTTTTTTTATCCATCAGTCTTCTGACTCGTTCAGTGCGGCCCTCCACTGTTTTATGTCCTGTGGTAACCTCTTCAGCTCGTAGTAGCACTTGCAGCCTACGTCCTCAACTATTTGCTGGATGTATTCCAGTCACTGTCGGCCTCTCCAGTTTCTACCCTCTGCAGCTTACTCCATTACGATGGAACTCATTCCCTGATGTTTTCACGGATGTCTTATCATCCTGTCCCTTCTTCTTGTCAGTGTTTCCCACATCCTCCTCTCTTCGCCTATTCTCCGGACAACCTCCCCATTCCTTACTTCATCAGCCCGCAAAATTTTCAACATTCTTCTGCAGCACCATGCGTCAAATGCTTCGCTTCTCTTCAGTTCCGGTTTTCTGTCCACGTTTCACTACCATACAATACTGTGCTTCAGACGTACATTCTCAGAAATTTCTTCGTCAATTTAAGGCCAACGTTTGATATCAGTACACTTCACTTGCCCAGAAATTTCCTCTTTGTTTGTGTTTGTCTGCTTCTCGTGTCCTTCTTGCTCCTTCCGTCATTGGTTATTTTGCTTCAAAGAGTGCAGAACTCGTCTACGTCGTACTCACCAGTTCTGACGTTAAGTTTCTGCTACTTCTTATTACTTTCGTCTTTTTCCGATTTACTCTCAGTCCACATTATACACTCACTAGACTGTTCATTCGATTCAACAAATCCTGTAATTATTCTTCACTTTCACCGAGGATAGCAATGTCATCAGCGAATCCTACCACTGGAATCCTTTCACCTGAATTTTGATACCACTCTCGAACGTTTCTTTTATTTTTGTCAGCTTCTTTGGGGTAATGATCGAACATTACAGGTTGTACAATGAATCCCTGTGTAATACAGTTTTTAATCCGAGCACTTCATTCCTGGCCTTCCAATCCTCTTGGATTTTGAACCTGTTCCGTATTACCCGTCTCTCCTTACATCATTCTCTTATTTTCCTCAGAATTTCGAACAACTTGCTCCACTTGACATTGTCGAACTGTTTTTCCAGGTCGACAAATCCTACGAAATGGTTATGTCTGGCGTTGCTTCCATTAGCAGCCGCAACGTCAGAAGTGCCCCTCTGGTGACTGGAATGACTGGCAGGATATTCGACAGATAAAGAACACATCAGAGCGTGTAAGTACGGTACAAATCACCCAACAATTGCGGATCATCTAAAACAAGAACACCATAGACCAAGCAATATTCATTCCAATGTTTGAAAACGATATGAATATCATAAAAATCAGTAAAGACAGACACCTCTCACTTTGCAAGAAAATTTCCCCATACAAAAAGCATTAACACAAAATAAACAGTTGCTCAGTGACCAAATAAACATTGGAAGCCAGACTCTATATAGAATAATTGATGAAATTACATGAAAAAGAAAAGAGCCTTTTCCATCCTTCACCCCGACCCCCCTCTCACAGTTTCATTTCACTTCTCGCTCCTCACCTTGTCCTCTAGCCCATCACACTCCATCATTCCATCACACTGCTATATACTTATGTCTGCTCGTCATGGTTTCACCCTCCCCTACAAAAAGAAGCACAAGCCACAACTCATACTTGGAGTACAAAACCAAACAGAATACAATGTTGTGCACAAAAGTATGTTGTGAAAAACATAAGAAATGCATAGTCCTGCAGAACATCTAAAAATTGGACCAAAATTACCAGTGTGTAACGCGGAGAAACAACGATGTACTAGCAGACGGCATTTCCCGATGTAAGCGAGAAATCAACCGAAAATCATCGTAAGTACAGATCAATTTATTCTTAGCGAACTGTTTTTAGATCTAAAAGAAAATAAAAATGTAAATAAGTTAATTACAGACCACTGATGATGCTTCACCTCAACAAAGCGAAACTGGTCTGGTGAAAAAAAATTACGCATTTTTGTAGATGCAACGACAAAACAAAAAAAACCGCAAGAATTATAAAGCAACTATGGGCACTATGGCCACACAAATGAAGAAATACATTAGTAGAGTGGCAAAGACGTAGATTTACTGCAGTCTGACGTTTGGTGAGGTAGGATGGCGGCGTCAAGAAGTTTGTGTGTAGTACTGACACGAATTTCTGAAACGAAATGGTGTTGTAAGCTTTACGAGGCGGTTTAAAGAATATCTACAGTTAGTAAATATTTGGGTACTAGTTGAATTTAAGACATACAATGTAGAATCCTGTTATGAGAAGAGCACCAAGGTCCATATATGCACGTTTAAAGGAGACTGTGGTTTTCGTAAGAACACCTAAATGAAAAAAGATACTTGTTATCAACGATAAATAGTTCGTTCTACTTATAGATGAACTTTCATAACGACTATACTACTCGAAGAAAGCCGGAGTTCATCAAAACTGGTTAAAAGCACGTCATTAAGCTATATCTGTAAATCCTAATTATTAAACCCTTTAAAGTACACAAAAGCTATTTAAATACTGCCGGTATTTCGGATGTGGCAAACTGTGATGTAATTATTTAGGCTTCCATACAGTACAAAATAAAAAAAAAAATACGTCAGGTGTTTCTAGTTATGCCTGCACTGACACATGTTCCTTTCCTTGTATCTTCCGTCTGTTGTACGAAAAACTACAGCCAAACGCGACGCATGCATTGGCTATCATGTCCAAACCCTAAAGATAAGTCATAAAACAGCTCGTTGTACGTCCTTTGCGCTCGCCTCCATACTGGAATTCTAAACCGCGGCTTCAGTGGCACGAGCTACACTGTATACGGTATTGCCTGTCTTGTAATGTTTGTCTGTGGAACACATAGGTGAATGTAAATCGCCGGCCGAAGTGGCCGCGCGGTTCTGGCGCTGCAGTCTGGAACCGCGAGACCGCTACGGTCGCAGGTTCGAATCCTGCCTCGGGCATGGATGTGTGTGATGTCCTTAGGTTAGTTAGGTTTAACTAGTTCTAAGTTCTAGGGGACTAATGACCTCAGCAGTTGAGTCCCATAGTGCTCAGAGCCATTTGAACCATTTGAATGTAAATCTTTGGTTACCAGAGTTTGTGTTGGGAGCAGATGACGTCATTATCGCTCTGCCGCCAGCAGCAGTCTCACGTCGGTGGTCAGTGAGCGAGCAGCGTGCATGGAGGTAGTCATGGACTGAGCTCGAATTTTTGAGACGCTTTCTGGTCTGACTGTTCGTTTCAAATGAGATAATACGGGCGAAGTTCTTATTTACTGTGAGCGCTAAGCATAGCACCTGTGCCAGCCGCTTAGGTATCAGCATCCCTTACGCAACCTATTATCTACAATACCGTATAACGTCAGTCGTTGAATATTGTTATCAAAAATCTCGAAAAGTACTTGACCGAATTAGTTCCTGTTTTTACACAATACTATAGTAAACGTTCGGACGAATATAGACCACATATTGTTGTAATATACATAATATAGAACAATATGTGTATATACTACATAAAGGGGCAATGTTGTTTACAACCATCTCGAGAAGTTCTTGACTGATTTACTTCAAACTTTTTCATGATACTCTAATGAACCTTCGGACACGTAGGCTTCGACAATAAAGTGGCAAGGTTTTTAACAAAAACAGCGAAAAAAATGTTGACGTACTTACTCAAATTTTTAATACGATACTCTTACTAAACAATCGGACGGGCATAGCTATATTTTTTTGAACAACTATGTACGGGTCTTCTGTTAAAATTGACTGCGAGGAAGAAAATACAGTTCTATGATGTGCTGCGAAAAACTTAATGTTTCGTTTTCTCTCTTGTAGTCACTTTTAACTACGACAGCTGGGTCTTTAAACCACTAGACAAATTGTTTCTCTCATAGTTACTCCTTCTCCTATGCAGTCTGTTTTAACGGGAAACAGGTAAGTTGTGTTTATGGCCGTGTGCTTATGATTACAATACTACTACGGAATCTAAATCATCTGCAACTTTCTATTCTTACCTGTTTGCAGATTAAAACTACGCGAAATACTGTGATTGAACGTACTATCCTCACAGATCTAGCAGCTGAAGAGATCCCTCCCATACGCCATATATTAATGACCCCAACCGATTTATCTATTGCCAGCCGGAGTGGCCGAGCGGTTCTAGCCGCTACGGCCTGGAACCGCGCCACTTCTACGGTCGCAGGTTCGAATCCTGCCTCGGGCATGGATGTGTGTGATGTGCTTAGGTTAGTTAGGTTTAAGTAGTTCTAAGGTCTAGCGGACTGATGACCCATAGTGCTCAGAGCCATTTGAACCATTTTTTTTTATTTACCTATTCATTTCAAACGACTTCGGTTCCCAGTCAAGATTTCGTTGGCTATAACAGTAAACAAGACTCAATGTCAGCGAGAGGGGAAAAAAAGAAATGGACAGGGGGGGGGGGGAGGCAGGGCTTCGTAAATGGACACAGAGAGGGAGGAGGAAGGAGGGGATGGTCAGAGAGGGAACGGAAAAGGAGGTGGAGACAGAGGAGAGGGGGAGGGGGAGGGGGGAGGGGGGGAGGGGGGGAGGAGGAGGAGGAGGAGGAGGAGGAGGAGGAGATGGTCATAGTCGGGAGAAGATCAGAATGTATATCCGATTCCCGTACATATTAATGATAATGTAAAGACGAAATTCTCATCAATATTCTAGACATTTTTATCCATTCCAAAAACATCAATCACTTGTTCAGGGTACTATCTCTCATATCCCATTGTAAAATGCATTTCAAACAGAAAATAAGGAATTTTGTTGATTGGCAATTCTTTATTTTCCATGTAAATCAGTCCCAATGTTTATGGCAGTCCCTGAAAAAGATTGTAATTCTGATGATAATGAAATCCAGAGTGTGTGTGGTTCAATGTCGCAATTTTTTTTTTTTTTTCAATCTGGAACGACCTTTTCATTTACCTGCGCATGAGTTCGTTGAACTTTCCTCCCACTGTTCGTAAGTAAAATTTGACGTAACACTGGTGACGCGCCATTCACAATTCCGTGATCAGCTGGCTGATTTCTCGGATTTATATCAGTTCTTACTGGGCAGGCAAATCATAAACCTATCTCCCGTGCAGTGATTTTGTCTCAGCGACTTACAGCTGAGGTGTTTTACTCGACTCATTTAAGCAGAGTAGCGTTTTCTATTGCACAGGTAAAGAATCTGCTCTGCATAGCCTACAACTGTTATAGGGTAGTGGATATTGGTATGCCTACAGTTCTTTATTTGTCTTCCATATCGTATGTCATTGACGATGGGCTCTGTGCCCGAATATCCGTCTGATAGATAAGTATTTTACACGCAACTCATGGTGCCCAGATAAACGTCTTTTAACAAGCACAATAATTGCATAGTACGTCAATTGCACGTCACTTTTGTAATATATTTCAAGTGGCACGTACATTTTGCTAAATCACCCACCATAAACAATTTTAAGGTCGTGTCATTTGGTTCTTTCTGCGCAAAAGCAAGTTTCTTAACGGGAACGCCACACGGTTTTCGTAATTTTAGTACTGGCATTATATTTTCGATTACATTTTAATGCTCTACTGCAGTAAAAACGAACTTCCTGCTGTCAAAATGATAAAATAAGCGTGCCAAAATGAAGAGTATTACGTGACATGAGTTATCGCTCAAAATGCGCTCTCTCCCTCTCTCTCTCTCTCTCTCTCTCTCTCTCTCTCTCTCTCTCTCTGACACACACACACACACACACACACACACACACACACAACCTCAGAAAGGAGAAAGTACGTCTGTCACTGAAAACATCCCGCAGAATACGGTGTGTGTACTTTAAATGGGAAGCTTTACGGTCCATCAGGAACGGCGGGAAATCTTCGCATGAGAACTTTTAGCGTTTGTATTTCCAACGCTGATTCATTCAATATTCTTCGAAGTGCTGGCAACCCGAGAGTATTTTTCTCCGCTTCCAGCTCCCCCTTGCTTTGTCCTGACAAACACACCTGAGATTTCTTTAAGCAAACAGCAGAAGCGTCTGACATTAAACTCGGGAAGGGATCTGTCGCTAAAAGCATTTGCGGACGTTTTATGCAGATCCTTTGCGCTCGAATCAAAAAATATTCCGAAACAAGGAACGGCTCGTATAGCGAACCTCACAGAGGTATTTCTCGAGGCAGAAGACGTATGGTACAACGCCGTGCTTTCTCTTGGACGAATCTGAGCCCCGTCAGGCAGACTTAGCAGTAGAATAACTTACCAGTGTTAATCAGCAACATTCTATTGGTTGGCGGTTGCAAGTGAAACATCAAGTGTGTAGAAACAGGACAGAAAAGAATCAAAGCGTTGGAGACTGCTGCCTCAGAAACAGTGGGATCATTAGGTAACAAATTGGGAGATTGTACGCACAGTCTGTAAGGGAAGGAATGCGGGGAAAGCATTGACTAGGAGAAGGGACAGGATGATGGGATATGTATTGAGACATCAGGGAATAACTTCCACAGTACTGGAGGCAGCTGTAGACGGTAAAAACTGTACAGGAAGACAGAAATACAGGCAGCAAGTGACTGAGGACCTAGGCTGCACTTGCTACTCTGACAGGGTAAGACTGGCATAAGGAAAGAAGTCGTGCCGGGTCGCATGCCGACTAAGGCAGTAGTAATGGCACAAAATATTTCGGGTAGCTGCAGAAGAAACAGCACAAAATCATTAGATATACAATGGAATTCAAATATAAATAATATAAAATTCCAACGCAAAAGTTTAAGGGGAAAAAAACACCGTACGTCCCGGAAAGATATTATTGTTTCCATAAACTAAAGGATGAAAACAGGCTGACTGAAGAGATATTTCACTTTTCAGACAGGAATACTAAACCGGAATGTTCTGATCCTCTTCATCTCAGAGTAGCACTTGCATCCTATGACCTCAGTTATTTGTCGGACACATTTCAATCTCCGACTTGCCCCACAGTTTTTACCCTGTACAGCTGTCTCTAATGCCATGGAGGTTATTCCCTATTGTCTCAACACCTGTCCCATCATCCTCCCTCTTATCGTGTTCCGTGTTTTCCATGTGTTCCTCTCCGCGACGATTCTACGAACAACCTCCTCATTTCTTACTGATTTTGAACATTCTTCTATATCACTACATCTCAAATGCTTCAGTTCTCTGCTTTTCCAGTTTGCCCACAGATCGTAACATACAATGCTGTGCTCCAGACGTACATTCGCAACAATTTCTCATTCGTATTAAGACCAATATTTGACAGTAGTAGACTTCTAGTGACCAAGAATGCCCTTTCTGCCTGTGCTGGTCACATTTTTATATCTTTTATATCTTCCTTACTTCGTCCGTCGTGTGTTATTTTCCTTCCATGGTAGTAGAATTCCTTCAGTTCTTTTACTTCGAGGTCCGTAATTTTGATGTTAGGCTTATCGATAATCTCTTTTATTTCTAATTACTTTTGTATTACTTTGGATTGCTCGCAGCCCATAGTGCGCATTCATGACACTGTTGATTTCATTCAACAGCTCGTGCAACTCTTCCTCGTTTTCACAGAGGATAACGATGTTATCAGCGAATCTTATCACTGGTATCTTTTCAACCTGAAATTCAATCCGACTTCTGAACCTTTCTTTTATTTCCACCAGTGCTTCTTTGATGCACATACTAAAATGTAGTGGCGAAACACTACATCCTTCTCTCATAACCCATGCAATCCGATCACTTCATTCTTGGTATTCCGCTATCGGGGTTTCCACTTGGTTCTTGTACATATTGTACACTGCCCCCTTTTCCCTATAGTTATTCCTATTTTTCTCAGAATTTAGAACATCGGGCACTATTTCAGATTGCCGAACGCCTTTTCTAGATCGACAAATCCTATGAACATCCATGATTTTTTGTTAGTCTTGCTTCCATTATCAAGCGTGACGTCAGAACCACCTGTCTGGTGCCTTTACTTTTCCTAAATCCAAGCTCAGTGTCGCCTAACAGATCGTCGTTTATCTCTCCTATTTTTATATTATTCCTGTCTGCAACATCAGCGCATGATGTTATTCTGACTGCGGGGGATAGTCGTTCTTCAGAACTGCGTGGATGATATTTTTCCGATACCCTGATAGGATGTCTGCATTCTCATAGATCCTCTACACCTCACACCAACTTCAGTAGACAATTGATTGCAACTTCCTCTAATGATTTTAGAAACTTAGAAGGAATATTATCTGTGCCTTCCGTCTTATTTGGCCCCAAATCGTCCAGCGCTCTTTTAAATTCTGACTCCAGTACTGGATCTCCTACGTCTTCCATATCGAGTCTTCTTCCATCACAGAATCAGATAGTTCCTCTCCCTCGTAGGGGCCTTCACTTTGTTCTTTTCATCTATCTACTCTCTCTTCTGCGTTTAACAATGGTATTCCTTTTGCACTCCTGGTGTCGAGGCCATTGCTTTAAATCTTATCGAAGGTTGTGTTCACTTTTCTGTAAGCCGAATCAGTCCTTCCGACGGCTGTATTTTCTCTAACCCTTTGCGTATTTCCTCCAGCCTTTTCCACTTCTCTGAAATTGCTATTTACTTCATTGTCAAGTGATTTATACTGTCTTTTTTTTCTGGACGTTTTTGTGCGTCTAGCGCCGATTGGTTCAAATATGTTGCCTTCTTGTACCTATATTTGTGTGTCCAACTATTGTGATCTCCCTTTTTAGAGATGTGTACTCCTCCGCAACTGAAATGCCTATTGATCTATTCATTATGGCAGTAGCCACATTCTTATCGAACTTCAAGCGCGTCCCACCATTCCTCAGTAACTCACTATCTCACTTCCTTCCACAACGAGTCTTCGGGATGATTCTCTTAAGCTTCCGTCTGCTTTTGATCATTACTCAATTGTGATCTGAATCTATATGCATCCCTGTTTTTGGAATCTCTGTCTGATGAAATCCAGTTGAATTTTTCCCCCGTCTCCGCGTCGTTTCCCATTATACTTCCTCACCTTGTGATTCTTGAAGATCTGAAATTTGTTGCAGAACGTAACTAACCTTTCTTCTCTCTCTCTCTCACTCTCACTACGAAGCTAATAATCTCCTGTAACTTTCTTCTGTGGCTCCCCCGTATTTCCGTGTACAGACTTTTATTAGATTTTCATCTCTTTTGACATTCTGACTATAATAATGTCATCATATTCCTTCTTTATCTCCTCATGCCGGCCGCGGTGGTCACGCGGTTGTAGGCGCGCAGTCCGGAACCGTGCGACTGCTACGGTCGCAGGTTCGAATCCTGCCTCGGGCATGGATGTTTGTGATGTCCTTAGGTTAGTTAGGTTTAAGTAGTTCTAAGTTCTAGGGGACTAATGACCACAGCAGTTGAGTCCCATAGTGCTCAGAGCCATTTGATCCATTTTTATCTCCTCATCTTCTACTTGGAGACCTCGGGATATACACGTATAGCTGAAATATTGTGTTTGGCTTTGGTTTTCTGTTCATTCTAATGAGAATTATCCCACAGATGAATTGTTCACTGTAACTCACTCTCTGTCTTACCTATTCCCGTCCGAACGTTTTCTAATACTGACCAGGAATCCTTACCATCTTCCCATTTCACTTCAATCACCACTATGTCTTGACTGACTTTCTAACTTCCCTATAGCATTCAGATTTCATATTAGTTCCTCCCAAAACTGTCTCGAAGTGTGATCACGACGAGAGACTCAGAGATTAACCCACTAACTAAATTTGTGATGTACCGTCTAGTGACGATCAGCACGATTTGTATGGTTTCACTATTTAGGAGGTGAATTTCCTCTTTCATTGGTGCCGTATGGCTAAAATTTTAACTTACTTCCACAACATTACGAAACCGATGTAACCATTGATCCTTCTCAAAAATACGTAGAAACCTAGGTCAAAGGGCTTGAATAAAGCTTTTGTTTTTGCTGCTGATTGGCTGCATTTTATTTTGTCCTTACGAAGCCTCGGAGAAAGCAGAGCTCATACGGACGCTTACTGATTACCGTACTTCCCACACACCCCTCATGAGAGCAGGGAGAGGGTGAGGGTGAGGAGGGAGAAAAAAGGGGGGGGGAGGGGGTTGATGGAGGTAGAGGAAGTCCTCTCCGCTACTCGCAACATTAAGTGGCTCTCTGTGGTTATCAGAGCACACCTGCGACTGAAGTTGCACGGCAACAACACACGTTCACCGAGAAAATCAGGATTAGAACGGTCGTCAGACATTTTGTAGGACCAACAATTTGCGCCGTACGCCATGACGGAGCAGCTGACCACTGATTCCTGCAGACCGCGGACGTCTGCAGGATACAGTAGCGCAGCAAACTCTGCTTCCAGCACGATGGAGTCTCCAGCGCACTCCGGTGCCGATGGCGCGAATGCAGCCGTGTGGGCCTTTTGGGAACGATGTATGGGTCCGGCAGTGCCTCTTGCATTGTCAACACAGACCCCTCGTTCCAGGCGTCAATATTACTTCCTTCGCAGCGTGTCGATAGAGTCATTAGCATTTTGAACGAAATGATCCGCACTGGCTCTAATATAATTTTTATTAAAAGTTCACGAGTGATTTCAAGTCAACTGAAGATGGATCCCCAGGTGCTTTTGTAACAAGTCGCACCGGCCTGACGGGGAGTGGCTCTATGGCGTTTAATTTTAGTTGTGACTCTTAAAACGAATCTCTTATCACCTGAAGATGCATCTCCAATCAGACGAATCAGGCCGGTACCTCAAAGGGATGGTTAAAAATGATGTATTCCTACGTTAACAACAAGTAAATAAATAATCTTGGTGTGGCCTACCTGAAACGGTTGTGGGAGTGGTAAGTTACCGGGGCCAGAGAATATAAACAATTTTAAACTAACGAATTTTATTATAATACTATCCCTTTATTACAACACAATCCAGCATGTGGCAAGAAATACTAATGCGATACAGGTAACAAATAAGACCTTCAACTATAGGTCGGTAGCGTTACAAAAAATGGTTCAAATGGCTCTGAGCGCTATGGGACTTAACATCTGAGGTCATCAGTCCCCTAGAACTTAGAACTACTTAAACCTAACTAACCTAAGGACATCACACACATCCATGCCCGAGGCAGGATTCGAACCTGCGACAGTAGCAGTCGCTCGGCTCCAGACTGTAGCGACTAGAACCGCACGGCCACACCGGCCGGCCGGTAGCGTTACAGACAGGTACTCAGAAGAAAAGATGTTAGCATACTCCATTGTCTGTTAATTTCACTGGCAGTCCAGAAAATGACAATACAGTTAGACAAAATTACTAACCATGAAATGCGTAACTTAAACAAGTGAGGTGAAGCAACCAACATTTAAGAACTGTTTGTGGGAAATAACAAAAGTGATTACAATTTTTCTACTTTGCAGTTTTGATCTGAACAGTAAAGTAGGATGTATCAGAAATAACGTGAAGGACGAGATTAAAATGGGAAGCTCCCGAATGACTACTTGGATACACGTGTTACCCTTAGTTCCCCAGACTGTACATCTGCATAACTTACAATTTAATCACCATCCGAAAAATCACTTTGAGTTATCACAATTAACCATCTCGAAATCCAAATACAAAATGTTTGCACCAATAGACGGCAATATGAATGGAAAAATTTACCTGTACAGAGACATGCTGTAGCATTAAAGTAAGATGATACGCCACAATAGTAACAAAATTCGCCAGCCGGAGTGTCCGAGCAGTTCTAGGCGCTACAGTCTGGAACCGCGCGACCGCTAAGGTCGTAGGTTCGAATCCTGCCTCGGGCATGGATGTGTGTGATGTCCTTAGGTTAGTTAGGTTTAAGTAGTTCTAAGTTCTAGGGGACTGATGACCTCAGATGTTAAGTCCCATAGCGCTCAGAGCCATTTGAGCCAGTAACAAAATACGAGAAACACTGATAACTGAATTATACACGGCGAAGGCGAAACGCTTCACAACAGTTTAATAAAAGAATTACTCGGTACTCGCCCACAAGAGCTTCTGGCCAATCAACAACTACAGCAAGCAAGTTTAGAACATTACAAAAGGGAACGCCTAACAAGTTACACCAAAAACATAGTACAAATGGGAACGTCTAATAGCTTTCACCAAACACAAACAGAACAGACAAACATGGCCAATCAACAACACAAGTTCTAACTTAAACAAAATGGTGAACTAAAATAAGCACTCGCCAAATTCTTATAAGATACATCATTTTGCTCAGTTGGCCAGCAACACAAATGAATGAACAAATATAAATAATCATCCAGCTCCTTCTAATGCATCAAAATGGCTCGCGAACATGCGTAGGAGTAACTGCGCACAGAGACGGTACATGCATGACCCACCGGTAATAACAGAGTATTTCCTGAAACATAATAAACTTCAAACTTAGCCATATTCGTCCTCAGGGAGTGTGCGCTATCGTTACTTGTATAAAGCTGTCCAATTACAGTCTCCAGATGCCTTTCCTTTTCTTCCGTATGACCGGTTTCTGGCCAGCTGCCCATCTTGAGGTCATCTGTTACAGTTACAGAGTAATCCATCGAATACAGAACTTACAGTTCACTATCATAACTCATTTGGACAGATCTATAATAAACTTCATTAATACACGTGCCACTCACATAATCTTGTGTATTACGTAACTTAAAGAGCCTAGTGCTGCATAGACCGTCAGAGACAGAGCACCTCGTCTTCCTGCTACTAATAAGGCGAGTACATCGTTCGTTTGTTTTATATTTTTACAAACTTCCAACAGGACCGACTTATGTACAGATTTCTGTATAGTTACTAGATTGAAACTTCCTGGCAGATTAAACTGTGTGCCCGACCGAGACTCGAAATCGGGACCTTTGCCTTTCGCGGGCAAGTGCTCTACCATCTGAGCTACCGAAGCACGACTCACGCCCGGTACTCACAGCTTTACTTCTGCCAGTATCTCGTCTCCTACCTTCCAAACTTTACAGAAGGTCTCCTGCGAACCTTGCAGAACTAGCACTCCTGAAAGAAAGGATACAGCGGAGACATGGCTTAGCCACAGCCTGGGGGATGTTTCCAGAATGAGCTTTTAATCTGCCAGGAAGTTTCATATCAGCGCACACTCCGCTGCAGAGTGATAATCTCATTCTGGAAACATCCCCCATGCTGTGGCTAAGCCATGTCTCCGCTGTATCCTTTCTTTCAGGAGTGCTAGTTCTGCAAGGTTCGCAGGAGAGCTTCTGTAAAGTTTGGAAGGTAGGAGACGAGATACTGGCAGAAGTAAAGCTGTGAGTACCGGGCGTGAGTCGTGCTTCGGTAGCTCAGATGGTAGAGCACTTGCCCGCGAAAGGCAAAAGTCTCGAGTTCGAGTCTCGGTCGGGCACACAGTTTTAATCTGCCAGGAAGTTTCATATCAGCGCACACTCCGCTGCAGAGTGAAAATCTCATTCTAGTTACCAGATTATTTTTGTAGTTCCATCTGTGTTCAAGTGCTTACTAGGCACAAGCTTTTTTTAATAACTGTGTAGCGTACAGTACCGCCTTTGCTTTCGACTCTTATATCGACCCTCGTATCGCACAGGCTTTTTGTATTTTTTGTTAGTGTAGCTCCGTGTCGTTTATACCGTTAGTGAGAAAGCACTTCGAATTCCTGCTGCTAATAAGGCGAGTACAACGGTCGTTTGTTGTATATTTTTAGGAGCTTCAAACGGGAGCGACTGCAGTAATGGGTAGGAACTGTGATTTCTGTGTACAGATGCGAGCTGAGTTGGCGACCCTTCACTCACAGCTTCAGGCTGTGTTCGCTTCTGTCACACGGCTTGAGGCTACCGCCAAGGGGCGTCACTGTGGGGGGTCAGACGCAGGGATGTATGGGATATGAAGCACGACCCACGTGTCCCCCAATCGGTCCTCTGCTTTGCCCGCTCCAGGTACTGCCTGCGCTGAGGTTGATCCCTAACCTGCGCTCGAGTGGGAGATCATTGCAAAGTCTGGCAGACAGCGAAAAACTATCCGAGGGGCCGACTGTAGGGCCTGCCCAGTTCGCTTGACGAACAGGTTTCGGGCGTTATCTGTGGCTGGCGATGTCTCTGAGTCGGTTGCAGTCGTCCACCCTGTTCCAGAGGAAGCTTCTCGGCCCGCAAGGTCTGGGCATTCACAGAGGGTGGGTTTGCTGGTAGTCGGGAGCTCCAACGTTAGGCGCGTAATGGGGCCCCTTAGGAACATGGCTGCCAAGGAGGGGAAGGAAGCCAGTGTGCATACTGGGGGGAGTCATTCCGGATGTGGAAAGGGTGCTTCTGGATGCCATTAGGAGTACAGGGTGCTTTGGACTGGAGGAGATTCCCTCTGGTTCTGGGCGGCTGGCGGAAATGGTGAAGACTGCCAGTCTTGCTTCCGAGATAAGGCGGAGCTGACCATCTGCAGCATAGTCGATAAAACCGACTGTGGTCCTTTGGCGCAGAGCCGAGTGGAGTGTCTGAATCAGAGACTCGGGCGGTTCTGTGACCGTGTAGGCTGCAGTTTCCTTGACTTGCGCCATCGGGTGGTGGGTTTCTGGGTTCCGCTTAATAGGTCAGGAGTGCACTACACAGAAGAAGTGGCTACACGGGTAGGGGGGACTGTGTGGAAGGGACTGGGAGGTTTTTTAGGTCAGAGGGCCTCAGGGAACCACATAAAGGGCGTAAGTCTAAAAGAGGGCAGGTAAAACAGTAAGGTAGTTGTAGAAAACATCGGTATTGTAGTTGTAAATAGTCGTAGCTGTGTTGGGAATGAACCAGAGCTCCAAGCCCTAATAGAGAGCACTGAAGCTCAAATAGTTATAGGTACAGAAAGCTGGCTAAAGCTGGAAATAAGATCAACAGAAATTTTTTCAGACGAGTTAACAGTGTTCAGAAAGGATAGATTACATACAGTTGGAGGTGGAGTATTTATTACTGTCAGAAGTAGTTAGCCCTGTAGTGAAATTGAAGTAGATAGTTCCTGCGAAATAGTATGGGTAGAAGTTATACTTGACAGTCGGACTAAACTATTAACTGGATCGTTTTACCGAACCCTCGACTAAGAAGATACAGTTGCTGAACAGCTCAAAGAAAACTTGGGTCTCATTTCAAATAGATACACCACTCATACAATTATAGTCGGTGGTGACTTCAATCTACCCTCGATATGCTGGAAAAATTGTACGTTTAAAGCCGGCGGCAGGCATAAAACGTCATTCGAAATTGTACTGAATGCTTTCTCAGAAAATTATTTTGAACAATTAGTTCATGAGCCCACTCGAAGCGTAAATGGCAGCGAAAGAATACTTGACCTCTTAGCAACAAATAATCCTGAATGAATAGTGAGTATCATGACGAATACAGGGATTAGCGACTACAAGGCAGTTGCTGATAGGCTGAATACCGTAACACCTAAAACCATCAAAAAGAAACGCAAGGTATATCTATTTAAAAAAAGCTGATAAAAATGCTCTTAACATAGTTTTAAGAGACAGTCTGCACTCCTTCCGATCCGATCATGTAAGTGTAGAAAAGTTGTAGAATGTTTTCAAAGAGATAGTATCGATAGCAATTGAGAGATATATACCACACAAATAAATAAGTGCTGGTACTGATCCCCCGTGGTACACAAAACGGTCAAATCGCTGTTGCAGAAGCAGCGAAAAAAGCATGCCAAATTTAAAAGAACGCAAAATTCCCAAGAGTGGCAAAGGTTTGCAGAAATTCTAAATATAGCGCGTACTTAAATGCAAGATGCTTTTCATAATTTCCACAACGAAACTCTGTCTCGAAATCTGGCAGAAAACCCAAAGAGATTCTAGTCACATATAAAGCACCCCAGTGGCAAGACGCAATCAATACCTTCACTGCGCGATAACAACGGTGAAGTCACTGATGAGAGTGCCACTAAAGCATAGTTATTAAACACGGTTTTCCAAAACTCCTCCAACAAAGAAGAAGTAAATATTCCCGAATTCCAATCAACAACAACGCGAAGATGAGAAAAATAGAAGTAGATATACTCGGTGTTGCAAAGCAGCTTAAATCACTTAATAAAAGCAAGGCTCGGCCCAGACTGTATACCAGTCAGGTTCCTCTCAGAGTATGCTGATACAATAGCTCCATATTTAGCAATTATATACAACTGCCCGCTCACTGAAGGATCCGTACCTAAAGACTGGAAAATTTCTCAAGTCACCAATACCTAAAAATGGAAGTAGGAGTAATCCGTTGGATTACAGGCCCATATCACTAACTTCGATTTGCAGTAGGATTTTGGAACATATACTGTATTCGAACATTATCAAGTACCTCGAAGAAAACGATTTGTTGACACACAGCACGGATTCAGAAAATATCGTTCTTGCGGAACGCAACTAGCTCTTTATCCTCATGAGTGCTATCGACAGGGGATGTCAAATTGACTCCATATTTTTAGATTTTCAGAAGGCTTTCGACACCGTTCCTCACAAGCGTCTGCTAACCAAACTGTGTGCCTATGGAATATTGCCTCAGTCGTGCGTCCGGATTCGTGATTTCCTGTCAGAAAGGTCAGAGTTCGTAGTAATAGACGGAAAGTCGTCGAGTAAAACAGAAGTAATATCCGGCGTTCCCCAAGGAAGTGTTGTTCCTGTGTTGTTCCTGATCTATATTGACGACATAGGAGACAATCTGAGTAGTACCGTATAGGTTTTGGTGAGTAAGTTTTCGAGTATAAAAATGTGTGACATTAATGACCGTATATTCTGACTGCGCTGACTTGGAAGCTTAAATTTTTACACCGCCAAGGGATCATGGACCTTAGTATGCGGCATAAATTAGGGATTATTCTTAAGCGGAGCAGAAAGCCGGAAGCGATTTAATTGTCCATATGAGCACGTACTGCAGAATGGCCGGCGCCGTCGTTATGTCACATTCAAATTCGGTGCTGTATTACTGGGACAAGGGTGCCGCTGCTGAGAGTTTCTTTCATTTTCCCAGTGGCATCACGGACTCCGGTGAGGGCGACGTTGGCCAGCCAGTTTCCATTCTGACGCGGTCTACAGTGAGGGGAATGATGTGCAAAATGAAGGGAAAAGTTGCTATTTTCTTATGTACAGTGTTTTTATTTTAATTTTCCTCACACGTAAAAATCCAGAGGCGTTAACTCTCGTGAGCGTGCACATCAGAGGCACCAGAGTTAATACGTCTGGATTTTTCCCAATAGGTTAAAATATTTTATAAGGAGTGGTCTGCAAGGTAACACCGCCGATACCCAATGACACGAAGTTCCAACAACACGAACCTTTGCCGCAGTCAGCTCAAAGTAAACACAAGGTGCTGTGTTGTCCGTTTGGGACTGAAGGGGTCAGCGGCAGCGGCAGCTGCAGCGGTGTCATGAAGCAGCACGAGTGAGGGAATTGTTCGTCCACAAACATCAGAAGCCACACTGAAAGTGTTCGTAGGGGACTTCAAGCCGTCACAAAGGCGACGGTTGGGTGCACCGTATACTTATGGCTGTTAACAGGTATGTGTCCAATACTAGTGATGAGACAGCGTACTTACAAGCATGATGGCGCAGAAGACCGTTGAAAGTTGCACTGTGTAGTTACAGACGAGCAACTCTGACAAGAAGAGACCAGGAGCTTCGGAAATGTTTTGCAAGGGGAGATTTCTGCAAAGTGGATAGACAGATCGAGTAACTGACGAGGTGGTAATGAATCAACGTGCCGAAAACAGAAATTTATAGCACTACTTGACTAAAAGAAGCAGTATCTTGATAGGATGCATCGTCAAACCATGAAGGTACTGTCAGTTTGGTATCTGAGGGAAATATGGGGCGAAAAATTGTAGAGGAAGAGCAAGAGATGAATACAGGAATGGGGTTGAAATGGTTCTGAACAGTCGTGGTAACTGAGAGACGAAGAGGCTCGGACATGGTAGAATAGCATGGAGTGCTGCGTCATACGAAACTTCGTACTGATGACCGCAACAGCAGTAGCTACAGCCTGGTCCTGTGCTGAATATTATTGGAGATGACTGTTGGATTAAGCGGTTCTTTCCACAACGGTGTGCCATCAGAGAAAAATATGAGCTTCGAAGTCAAGTAGGGATCAGTAGTCTTTTGGATCTTTTAGTTCATCTTACTTTACGTTTTTACAAAAAGAATTTGGAAAGGATTTTTCACCTCACGCAAGACAGCTTTTTAATCTTTGTTTTACCAGTACAAATTTCAGTTCAAAATGGTTCAAATGGCTCTGAGCACTATGGGACTTAACCTCTGAGGTCATCAGTCCCTTAGAACTTAGAACTACTTAAACCTAACTAACCTAACAACATCACACACATCCATGCCCGAGGCAGGTTCGAACCTGCGACCGTAGCAGTCGCGCGGTTCCGAACTGAAGCGCCTAGAAACGCTCGGTCACAGCGGCCGGCCATATTTCAGTACTTTATGTCCCATCTTCAGTGGGTTTCTTAGTTCTTATGTCTGACCTATGATGTATATACATACAATTACGTACTGCAAATTATACCCGACTTCCGATGCCGCTGAAATGTTTACCATTTTAGCATTATTTAAACATTTATGTAGCTAAGGTTGGTAGTGTAGCAGTTACACATGCATTTTGTTTTATTTTGCCCAGGAATCATAACGTAGTGAACCATACTTGGTTGATTCTATACTCCGACATAATTGTCGTAAAGGAATGTCACTATAATATAAGTAAATGTCTGTTTGGCACTGAAATAGTTAAACCTTACTCTCAGTACATAAATTTTTTTCTTTAAAAAGAAGAGGTTACATTACCGGTTTCAACGAACTACGTCGTCATCTTCAAATGTAATATATCAGTTGGAGAATATATAATGGGAATTCTGACCATACATCTGACAACTACTACGAAAAATAATGAGACTAGGCAACCGAGGTAATGGTGGCACAATCAATCTTTGCATTTGAAAATGACGACGTAGTTCGTTGAAACAGGTCATTGAACCTCTATTTTGTAAAGAAAAAATTTATGTACTTGGGATTGAAACGAAACTAAACAAACTGTTCCTTTTGTAAGACGGAAATTTTCTCCGAAGTCAGATAGCATAAAGAGACTGTGTCCAGCACGCAATTTTAGCCGACGAGGGGTACGCTTCACAGCGCACGCTCCCCTGCGGACGGAAATATTCATTCCAGACCGACGTTTCGAGGGGGAGACGATCGTTTTGTACCAGCGCCACGGGGAGTGTAGCAGCGAAACACGGCAGGTAGTGAGGTGGATGCGTTCTGTCGCAATCACACAAATATTTATACATTTACGACGGCATTAATAATTAGTGTAATAACGAGATGGGCAGTCGATATGGGGTGGGGGGTGCGGGTGGGTGTGGGGGAGAAAGGGTTGCTAACGGGTAGATGAAACAGCCACGGCTGCTCGCATATTTATAACACGCACGCACGCACGAGAGAGCGCACACACACGTACATACACACACACATACAGGCACGCACGCGAACACAGACGCGCACGAATGAATATCGAATTTTCATTATACTCTTATTAACAGGGTGGACTGGGGCTAAATTGTGGAGGATATTGAAAAATGAAGGCACGTCGGTGAGGGGTGGGAAGGGACCGGGGGGGGGGGGGTGCGACGTACCTGACAACGAGATCCTCGTTAACAGCGACGCAGGGGTTGGGGGTGGGATTGCGCTTCAAAGGGGTGGAAAGCCGGCCGCGATATCATTAATGGAGCGGCCGGCGCACGTGCCGCGCACGTGGTCCGACCTGGGGTGGCGCTGCGTGCTGCGCCGGAAGGTGGCTTTATTTGTTTATCTCGCCGGGGAGCGCGCTGTGGGGTGGGTTGGGGTGGGCGGCAAGGGTTATCGAAATTGAAGCCCCAGGGGGGCCGATGAGTCTGCTAGCTGCGGGGTGAGGGGTGGCTTTTGTAGGGTGAGGGGTGAGAGGGTGGAAGCTGTCGTCGGCGTGCGGTGTGCAAACCCTGAAACGGGAAACCCGCTCCCTCCTTCCTGTGGCCGTATAGTCTCAACGGGAGTTCGCGCGTCGGTTTTACATATGCGGGATGAAGCAGAGCGTCTCTTTGTATCCCTGAACAAGGTTGTAGGTAGTCTCACGTTTATTCCACACTTAACATCTTATGCTTTAAAACAAAGAATGCGCCACAGCTTATCTATAGTGGATAAAACGACGTAATACGAGAATTTTTGAACTATGTCACGATATTTTATGAACCTCCATACCATGTACTGTATTTCTAGGCGCTTCAGTCCGGAACCGAGGGACTGCTATGGTCACAGGTTCGAATCCTGCCTAGGGCATGGACGTGTGTGATTTTCTTCGATTAGTTAGGTTTAAGTAGTTCTAGGAGACTGATGACCTCAGATGTTGAGGCCCATAGTGCTCAGAGCCATATGAACCATTTTTTTGATAGCGTTTTATGTTATTGTAATACCCTCTTGTTAATTGTAACGCTGTTAAGACGGGCTGTGTCACTTTTTTGTTGTGTACAAAGGTACCCCTATCTTCCAATAAATTACCTGCATTTATACATCGATTGTGTTCGGCGTTTTGCCACTTCTTTTCGCCTTTGTTTAAGGGCTTGCGTCCGTTGTGTCGGTCCCCCTTGGCTCTGCGCATGCGCTGCTGTGCATTCTAACTAGGACGGCGCCTGCTTATTCAGTCTATGAAACCTCATGGCAGATTAAAACTGTTTGCAGGACCGAGACTCGAACTCGGGATCAGTTTTAATCTGCCAGGAAGTTTCATATCAGCGCACACTCCACTGCAGAGTGAAAATCTCATTCTCGAAACATCCCCCAGGCTGTGGCTAAGCCATGTCTCCGCAATATCCTTTCTTTCAGGAGTGCTAGTACTGCAAGGTTCGCAGGAGAGCTTCTGTAAAGTTTGGAGGGTAGGGGACGAGGTACTGGCAGAAGTAAAGCTGTGAGGACTGAGCGTGAGTCGTGCTTGGGTAGCTCCGTTGGTAGAGCATTTGCCCGCGAAAGGCAAAGGTCCCGAGTTCGAGTTTCAGTCTATACTGTATTGCTGCTGCTGGGCGACGTACCACATATGTCTGGCAAGCTCGTTTAGGTTGGTGGTGGGGAGGCGGGGGGTTGTTGCCACTACCTATTTTATTCAAGACGGTAGCGTACTTTATGCACCAATTTTGTGCGGAAAGATAGGGTATTTTATTATTAACCTTTACGGATATTTTAAGGAAAGTCCGTACAGCTCACTTGCTAATCAACACTCCGTTAATTTGGTAGTTCCTGTTTTAGGATAGTTCTAATTACGACGTTTGTATCTTCTTTAGGTCAACAGTATGTTTCCTTAAGATATGACTATAATTTCATGAAACTAGCCGTGATTAATAAATCATTCTGACACAGCTGTTGCGGTTTTCATCGGCTGAAATTCTGAATGTTTTTTGTGTTAGAGAGTCTGGTAACCAGGAAACGTGTGTAGAGGAAAGGTGCCTATTACGCGATAGTTCCCTAATATGAGACACCCCAACTGTGCTCATGTTAGGGGTTGCACTCTGGTGGAGAGTTTCTCAAACACGTCTATTGTGTGCCAGACGACGACATAGCGAGTAGGAAGCCATAGATGAACCGGACACAGTACGTAGAGGTTGATACAAAATTTCTTTACTTTGAAGTTTTTGGGACATCGGTGTTAAGACAATATTTCAGCTTAAAGGTGAGTGAATATTACTGCACTAGTTTATTGATGTTATTTGTGACGGTATTACCTACAATTATTGACAATTAGGTTCATTTTCCATCGAACGTTGTTAGTAAGTACGTGATTCTTTGTGTAAGATGGTGAAATTCCTAATATGCGATAGTATGGGGATCCAAATGCGCGACAGTGTCGCATATTACGATACCTATAGCATATTGGGGAAACTCGTTCTCTCACGACTTCTTATATGCAATTTACGCAATACTATGATGAGATAACAATATTTCATCATTTATTGTAGTAAAATTTTGGCAACTGCGTTTAATTCTATTAAATTATGATAAACAGGGATTACTTTTACTAGTCTTATGATCAGAAATTGGAATGTTTTCTGGAACTTGATGGATGGTGGACCTGCAGGATCAATATCAGCTTGTCATCCAAGTGGCTGGATACAAACTCACATTTTTACTCAGTGGTTTTATCATTTTGTGAGTAATGTAAAGCCATCTTCAAATGACCCTGTCATTTTGATTCTTGATGGGCATTATTCCCACGCAAAGAATCTCGATGTGTTAGATAAAACACGTGAAAACAGTGTTCATGTTGTACGTTTGCCACCTCACTCAACGCATAAAATGCAGCCACTTGACGTCGGATTTACGGGGCCTTTGAAAACCTACTACGCCCAAGAGATAGAAACGTGGTTGTCAAGTAACACAGGTTGTGTTATCACCCCATTATTAATAGCCAAGTTATTTGGGGCAGCTTACAACCGAGCAGCAACAATGGAAGCATCTGTGAATGCCTTCAGAAAAACAGGTCTCATCCCACCCAGAAACATCTTTAGGGAACATGAATTTTCAATTCATCGCCATGCTAACGCTCTTCAAGAAGGAGATGCCAAAAACGAAAATGAAACTACTGACGGTGATGGTCAGGCTGTCAGCCCGGCAGACACCAGACCTCTCCCACACATCGCGAAACCACCTGGTGTTAGTCAAATAGGTCAAACATCGCGTTCGTGCTCTGCTGCGTTACTAACTTCAACTCCTTATGTTAAGCAATTGCAAGAATCTAAACAGAAGAAATCAGAGGCTGAAGCTAAGAAAGCAGCGAGAAAGGTTATTTGGGGAGAAGAGTGGAAAATCTTCCAATCGTAGACCTAAAGCAGAAGAATCGTCTAGTGACTCGGCATCCGATGTCCATCTTGATGACAGTGGGGATTCAGACAGCAGTGATGACGATGACGTGGAGTGTGTGTTCTGTACTGGGCGCTTTTCTGAAGGCAGACACGGGGAGAAATGGGCACAGTGCACGAAATGTTATCGCCGGGCCCACGAAGATTGCGGTGTCACAGAAGACAATTTTGTTTGCCCCGGATGTCGTAAATATAAACCTAAGTAGTGTGAAATGAGTGAAGGATAACAGAAATGAATGAACATGTAAAAATTTTATTTTCATATGTCATTATTATGTAATAAAATAATTACAGCAAAATATTAACACTGTCTCATATTAGGAAACCTTGATCTCACTTCTACGAAATGCCTTGTTTGTGAAGATTTAATAACTACTCTGAAAGATTGTTTATTATTGCAAATACGATAATTGTATGATAAAATTAAATAACGCAAGATCTTATTACCATCATAAAAAATACAATTGCATTTACTTTTAGGTCTTTCAAATGGGTTTACGCAAGTGTGTCTCACATTAGGCACCTTTCATCTACACAGCAACGGTGTAACTTTAATATATTGGATTTCTTACTACAAGTTCCTTTTTCTATGGAAAAATCTTCGTAACACAGGAAAGTCTGTATTGTGCAGTCAACGCACAACACAAAACCAAGAGCCACGCAGAAGTACTGCGCTGTGGTTGCTGTCGCTCAGAAGACAGCTGACCAAAGCGTCGCTGTTCCGTACGTGCGTTGCAGCCAGCCAACCCGTATACGAGGTGCATACAGGCGAACCCTTCACGGCTACTCTCACTCATACTGCTGTGTGTCACTGTTTACGTGCAACTGTAGCTGCCAGAGGCTGCGGGCGAACGGCAAGCTTAGCCAGTAACGTGAGCGAATTCGATGTGTTTTGCTTACTTGTTTTCTTTTTCAAACAAGGCACACAACGCATACCGTCTACGTTTCCACTGTTGTGCAGATATTTTCAGCTCAACACAGATACGAATAAAAACGGGAGTTAGAAGTCAAACGAAATGAAATTTCTGTGTAACAAACCATCGGGGATCGCGGCTGCGTTGTTCCAAACGAACTCCGAAATTCTGTCTCAGCAGGGAACAAGTCTCCAGATTGTTATCCGGTCGCAGGTTCGAATCCTGCCTCGGGCATGGATGTCTGTGATGTCCTTAGGTTAGTTCGGTTTAAGTAGTTCTAAGTTCTAGGGGACTGATGACCACAGGTGTTAAGTCCCATAGTGCTCAGAACCATTTGAACCATTTTTTTTGTTTCTTTTTGTTTGTTATGCACTGCGGATGAGAGTGCTGGATGTGCGTCATGTGGGGTCTGATGGTTGTTGAAAACAGAAGCACGAGTAACAGTATTTCGGAAAGATGAACTGCTATTACAGTTTCTGTTTTTATTTTGCGGTAATGGCACCCAGTTGGAGAACGAATTCCGTCTACGGTAGGGTACCCAGACGTCTCGTATTTGGCTTAGTGTACGGTTGTCCCGACAAAATACACTACTGGCCATTAAAATTGCTACACCAAGAAGAAATGCAGATGATAAACGGGTATTCATTGGACAAATATACAGGGTGAGTCACCTAACGTTACCGCTGGATATATTTCGTAAACCACATCAAAAACTGACGAACCGATTCCACAGACCGAACGTGAGGAGAGGGGCTAGTGTAATTGTTTAATACAAACCATACAAAAATGCACGCAAGTATGTTTTTTAACACAAACCTACGTTTTTTAAAATGTAACCACGTTAGTTTTGTTAGCACATCTGAACATATAAACAAATACGTAATCAGTGCCGTTTGTTGCATTGTAAAATGTTAATTACATCCGGAGATATTGTAACCTAAAGTTGACGCTTGAAACCTCCGACGTTCAGTTGCGTGTTGTAACAAACACGGGCCACGGTCGGCGAGCAGCATCTGCAGGGACATGTTTACGATGACGACCATGTTTACGAGTGTGGCTGTAGTGGACTGTTGTGGTTTGGTGTAGCTGTCGCAGTGTCCGCATGTAGCGCTTGCTGCTATTGTTATTCTGCATTCGTCTCCGCACGCAGACCAACTGTAGTACACCGTGTTACCAGACTCTGTGATAGTGTAGTGTTGTAGGAACTGTGACCATGGTGTATTCGAACTCTGAAAAGGCGGAGATGATACTCATCTATGGCGAGTGCCGACGAAATGCAGCTGAAGCCTGCAGGGTGTATGCAGAACGGTACCCGGACAGAGAGCATCCAACGTGCCGCACATTGCAAAACATCTACCGCCAACTGTATGCAACAGGTATGGTCGTAGCACGCAAACGGGTCCGCAACAGGCCCTTCACAGGAGAAGCGGGTGCAGTTGGTGTGTTAGCTGCTGTTGCCATGATCCCACACTTGAGTACACGGGACATTGCGAGAGCCGGTGGACTGAGTCAAAGTACTGTCATGCGCATACTGCATCGTCACCGCTTTCACCCGTTTCACGTGTCGCTACATCAGCAATTACATGGTGATGACTTTAATCATCGAGTGCAATTCTGTCAATGAGCATTAACAGATAATCCGTTGCAGTTCTACCAGTTTACCGACGAAGCGGGTTTCACAAACCACGGGGCAGTGAATCTACGGAACATGCATTACTGGTTCGTGGACAATCCTCGCTGGCTCAGACAGGTAGAGCGACAGCAACCGTGGACCGTAAATGTATGGTGCGGAATCATTGACGACCACCTCATTGGTCCTCACTTCATTGCAGGGGCCCAAACAGCTGCAACATACTTCGCGTTTCTACAGAATGATCTGCCAACGTTGCTCGAAAATGTCCCACTGGAAACGCGTCGACGTATGTGGTATCAGCATGATGGTGCACCTGCACATTCCGCAATTAACACTAGGCTGACCCTTGACGGGATGTTCGACGGGCGTTTCATAGGACGTGGAGGACGCATAAATTGGCCAGCCCGTTCTCCTTACACCTTTGGACTTCTTTCTGTGGGGTACGTTAAAGGAGAATGTGTACCGTGATGTCCCTACAACCCCAGAGGATATGAAACAACGTATTGTGGCAGCCTGCGGCGACATTACACCAGATGTACTGCGGCGTGTACGACATTCATTACGCTAGAGATTGCAATTGTGTGCAGCAAATGATGGCCACCACATTGAACATCTATTGGCCTGACATGTCGGGACACACTGTATTCCACTCCGTAATTGAAAACGGAAACCACATGTGTACGTGTACCTCACCCCTCATGGTAATGTACATGTGCGTCAGTGAAAAAGACCAATAAAAAGGTGTTAGCATGTGGTCGTAATGTGCTGTTCCAGTCTCTTCTGTACCTAAGGTCCATCACCGTTCCCTTTGGATTCCTACGTAATTCGGTGCTCTCCGATACACACGATCGAACAGCGGAGGAGTGGTACTCAAGCGTCAACTTTAGGTTACAATATCTCCGGATGTAATTAACATTTTACAATGCAACAAACGGCACTGATTACGTATTTGTTTATATGTTCAGATGTGCTAACAAAACTAACAGGGTTCCATTTGAAAAAACGTAGGTCTGTGTTAAAAACATACTTCCGTGCATTTCTTTATGGCTTGTATTAACCAATTACACTAGCCCCTCTCCTCACGTTCGGTCTGTGGAATCGATTCGTCAGTATTTGATGTGGTTTACGAAATATATCCAGCGGTAATGTTAGGTGACTCACCCTGTATTATACTAGAACTGACATGTGATGACATTTTCACGCAATTTGGGTGCATAGATCCTGAGAAATCAGTACCCAGAACAACCACCTCTGGCCGTAATAACGGCCTTGATACGCCTGGGCGTTGAGTCAGAGCTTTGATGGCGTGTACAGGTACAGCTGCCCATGCAGCTTCAACACGATACCACAGTTCATCAAGAGTGGTAACTGCCGTATTGTCACGAGCCAGTTGCTCGGCCACCATTGACCATACGTTTTCAATTGGTGAGACATCTGGCGAATGTGCTGGCCAGGGCAGCAGTCGAACATTTTCTGTATCCAGAAAGACCCGTACAGGACCTGCAACATGCGGTCGGCCATTATCCTGCTGAAATGTAGGGTTTCGCAGGGATCGAATGAAGGGTAGAGCCACGGGTCGTAAAACATCTGAAATGTGACGTCCACTGTTCAAAGTGCCGTCAATGTGAACAAGAGGTGACCGAGACGTGTAACCAATGACACCCCGTACCATGACGCCGGGTGATACGCCAGTATGGCGATGACGAATACACGCTTCAAATGTGCTTTCACCGCGATGTAGCCAAACACGGATGCGACCATCATGATGCTGTAAACAGAACCTGGATTCATCCGAAAAATGACTTTTTGCCATTCGTGCACCCAGGTTCGTCGTTGAGTACACCATCGCAGGCGCTCCTCTCTGTGATGCAGCGTCAAGGGTAACCGCAGCCTTGGTCTCTGAGCTGATAGTCCATCCTGCTGAAAATGTCGTCGAACTGTTCATGCAGATGGTTGTTGTCTTGCAAACGTCCAATTCTGTTGACTCAGGGATCGAGACGTGGCTGCACGATCGCTTACAGCCATGCAGATAAGATGCCTGTCATCTCGACTGCTAGTGATACGAGGCCGTTGGGATCCAGCACAGCGTTCCGTATTACCCTCCTGAACCCACCGATTCCATATTCTGCTAACAGTCATTGGATCTCGACCAACGCGAGCAGCAATGTCGCGATACGATATACCGCAATCGCGGTAGGCTACAAACCGACCTTTATCAAAGTCGGAAACGTGATGGTACGCATTTCTCCTCCTTACACGAGGCATTACAACAACGTTTCACCAGGCAACACCGGTCAACTGCTGTTTGTGTATGAGAAATCGGTTGGAAAGTTTCCTCATGTCAGCAAGTTGCAGGTGTCGCCAGCGGCGCCAACCTTGTGTGAATACCCTGAAAAGCTAATCATTTGCATATCACAGCATGTTCTTCCTGTCGGTTAAATTTCTGCGTCTGTAGCGCGTCATCTGTGTGTTGTAGCAATTTTAATGGCCAGTAGTGTACGTACGAGACGTGTATTGTCTCGTTTCTCATTAACCCTGCCGTATATTTTTAGGCAGCAAGTTTTTTAGTAACGTGTAACATAACGAAACGGAGAATAAATGTGATCATACCCCAAAAAAATAAAGAAAACTCACACTTGGACCAAACCAAACTGATTGGAGACAACACGGTGTCGAGTAGAGACTCCTGAGGAAAGCTAGCCCACGTGTACTAGCAACGACGACTCCACCAAGCAAATCTAATACACTTTTGGAACTGGTAGTGCCTGAGGATGGCGGTAGTGTGCCGCGGAAACTAGTCGTGTGAGACAATAAAGACATTCTCAAGATACGGCTGTGGCGGTACTTTTCCTCATATATATCATCAGCTGAAGTCTCTCGTCCACGCAACAGGATGTATATCCATAAACTGAATGAGGCACGATTCTTGAATTTGTTTGATTGGTAGTATGTGATGCTTTCAAATGTTGAGCAGTTTGTCACTTAGGCTTTCTTCCTCCACTGCCTCTTGCTTGAGGACGTCATCTGTAGGCATGTGGTTTTAGACCTTTAGAGTCACAGTTGACGTTACGTAATATGGTAGATTGCAAACTTTTTACAGGAATGCCAAAAGGAAGTGCGTATTTGCTTACGAAATTGAAGTTGAGTTTCCAGTTCTGAAATTAAATTTTCCACGTGATCCAAAAGTACTTTTTCAACCGACCTGGGAGCTCAATCTGACATTGTGCAACAGATTCATGTGAAGAAATGTTTTATGATCTGAAGGGAATAATAGGTTTAGTGTGGATCTGTGAGGGAAAGTAGTTATCACTAAGAGTCATTTTTAGGATACTTCTATTTGAGAACATCAAACTCCTGATTGAGATACATTATTATGCAATATATAACACAAGAGATTTTTCAGAGAATAACCACAGCGAAACTTCCAGGCCAGTAGAGAGTGGTAAATAAGTAACCTATGTGAGTTATAACCACTGCCTAACCTAGATAAAGACCTTATCTCGTTGAAGTGATATATGATGTTTGCATGTGACAACAGTAACACAACAAAATAATTATTCTATAAGCAATGCAAGGTATTACGATTTTTTCGAAGTTTTAGGAAACAAGTAGTATGATCTATGTAGTTGCAGCATAAAGCAAATATTTTCATACAAATCTACCACACAGATACAGTATCAACTTAATGTCCATTAATTTCAACTTCTGCTTTGTGTCACACATTTTCAGTTTAGAAATTTAGTCGCGCTAGTCTACGGCTTTGACGCTACTGAGTTTCTACAATACTCTCACTGAACATGAAAACAGACATCAGTTAATTCAAAAGACGAACAGCCACGTCGCTGAGATTGGAAGCGGATTGAATGCGCGGTAATGCTGACGTTACGAGAGATCAAAATGGACGTCGGACAGCCGGCAGTGCCCTTTTGTGGCCGCTTACGTAACGCAGGCACCTAGTTGCCGCTAATCGTAATTCGCGTTAATTACCTACCACTGGATGGTGAGGGGAGGCGCCAGATTTCTGCCCGCCACGCCGCGGCTCACAAATTCGGCAATTAGGGTCGTCGCTTTCAACGGACGAACGTCCCCAGTCGCCAGTTTCAGAGACAGGTTAGTGCTCGGTGCAAGCGGGCTAGTCGAAACCGGTGTTCGCGTCTACTGATCACTCACCATTCTGACAGAGCTCCAGTGTGGGCTGAAATGCGGTACACCGCGGCTGGTCAGTAATCTTACAGGTCGCTCTGATGCGTGCCAGGTAACCGCAGTAACGACTGCATCATTTATCACCAGGCCTGTTGTCTATCCACATTTACGTCCTCCTACTGCCAATAAGCCTTAGTGCGGCACTGAAGCGATTTTTTACCTTACTGCTGAACTTGTTTACTGTATTCATCTCTTGGTCTCTCTCTACGATTTCTACCCTCCCAGACTTTCCTCCAACACTAAATTTCGTAATGCCTTAATGCATCAGAATGTATCATATCAATCAATCCTTTATTTTACTCAAACTATGTCAGAAATTTATTTTCTCCTCGATTATCAGTACCTCCTCATTACTTACACGATCTACCCATATAATCTTCAGCATCCTTCCGTAGCACCGCATTTAAAAGCTTCTATTCTCTCCTTGTCTGAGTGTGGCACATTGCTTATCCTCAACGTTTTATTTCTGTACAAATCTACAGTACACACAAATACGTTCAGAAAATATTTTCTAATACTTATATTTATATTCCGCGATTATAAATTTTTATTCTTCAGAAAAGTTTTCCTCGCCATCGCCACTCAACTCGTTTATTAAGCTTCTCTCCACGATTCCGCTTTAGTAACTCCCCCCCCCCCCTCTCCACCATGAACCGTCGACCTTCCCATTGGTGGGGAGGCTTGCGTGCCTCAGCGATACAGATAGCCGTACCGTAGGTGCAACCACAACGGAGGGTTATCTGTTGAGAGGCCAGACAAACGTGTGGTTCCTGAAGAGAGGCAGCTGCATTTTCAGTAGTTGCAGGGGCAACAGTGTGGATGATTGACTGATCTGGCCTTGTAACACTAACCAAAACGGCCTTGTTGTGCTGGTACTGCGAAAGGCTGAAAGCAAGGAGAAACTACACCCGTAATTTTTCCCGAGGACATGCAGCTTTACTGTATGATTAAATGATGATGGCGTCTTCTTGGGTAAAATATTCCGGAGGTAAAATAGTCCCCCATGTGGATCTCCGGGAGGAGACTACTCAGGAGGACGTCTTTATCAGGAGAAACAAAACTGGCGTTCTACGGATCGGAGCGTGGAATGTCGGATTCCTTAATCGGGCAGGTAGGTTAGAAAATTTAAAAAGGGAAATGGATAGGTTACATTTAGATATAGTGGGAATTAGCGAAGTTCGGTGGAAGGAGGAGCAAGACTTCTGGTCAGGTGACTACAGGGTTATAAACACAAAATCAAATAGGGGTAATGCAGGAGTAGGTTTAATAATGAATAGGAAAACAGGAATGCGGGTAAGCTACTACAAACAGCATAGTGAACGCATTATTGTGGCCAAGATAGATACGAAGCCCACGCCTACCACAGTAGCACAAGATTATATGCCAACTAGCTCCGCATATGACGAAGAAATTGATGAAATGTATGATGACATAAAAGAAAATATTCAGGTAGTGAAGGGAGACGAAAATTTAATAGTCATGGGTGACTGGAATTCGAGAGTAGGAAAAGGGAGAGAAGGAAACATAGTAGGTGAATATGGATTGAGGGTAAGAAATGAAAGAGGAAGCCATCTGGTAGAATTTCGCACAGAGCATAACTTAATCAAAGCTAACACTTGGTTCAAGAATCATAAAAGAAAGTTGTATACATGAAAGAATCCTGGAGATACTAGAAGGTTGTTGTTGTTGTGGTCTTCAGTCCTGAGACTGGTTTGATGCAGCTCTCCATGCTACTTTATCCTGTGCAAGCTTCTTCATCTCCCAGTACCTACTGCAACCTACATCCTTCTGATCTGCTTAGTGTATTCATCTCTTGGTCTCACCCTACGATTTTTACCCTCCACGCTGCCCTCCAATACTAAATTGGTGATCCCTTGATGCCTCAGAACATGTCCTACCAACCGATCCCTTCTTCTGGTCAAGTTATACCACAAACTCCTCTTCTCCCCAATCCTATTCAGTACCTCCTCATTAGTTATGTGATCTACCCATCTAATGTTCAGCATTCTTCTGTAGCACCACATTTCGAAAGCTTCTATTCTCTTCTTGTCCAAACTATTTACCGTCCATGTTTCACTTCCATACATGGCTACACTCCATACAAATACTTTCAGAAATGACTTCCTGACACTTAAATCTATACTCGATGTTAACAAATTTCTCTTCTTCAGAAACGCTTTCCTTGCCATTGCCAGTCTACATTTTATATCCTCTCTACTTCGACCATCATCAGTTGTTTTGCTTCCCAAATAGCAAAACTCCTTTACTACTTTAAGTGTCTCATTTCTATCAGATAGATTATATACTGGTAAGACAGAGATTTAGGAACCAGGTTTTAAACTGTAACACATTTCCAGGGGCAGATGTGGACTCCGACCACAATCTATTGGTTATGAACTGTAGATTAAAACTGAAGAAACTCCAAAAAGGTGGGAATTTAAAAAATGGTACCTGGATAAATTGACCAAACCACAGGTTGTACAGAGTTTCGGGGAGAGCATAAGGGAACAATTGACAGGAATGCGGGAAAGAAATACAGTAGTAGAAGAATGGGTAGCTTTGAGGAACGAAATAGTGAAGGCAGCAGAGTATCACGTAGGTAAAAAGACGAGGGCTAGTAGAAATCCTTGGGTAACAGAAGATATATTGAATTTAATTGATGAAAGGAGAAAATATGAAAATGCAGTAAATGAAGCAGGCAAAAAGGAATACAAACGTCTCAAAAATGAGATTGACAGGAAGTGCAAAGTGGCTAAGCAGGGATGGCTAGACGACAAATGTAAAGATGTAGAGGATTATCTCATTGCGGGCAAGATAGATACTGCCTACAGTAAAATTAAAGAGACCTATGGAGAAAAGAGAGCCACTTGTATGAATATCAAGAGCTCAGATGGAAACCCAGTTCTGAGCAAATAAGGGAAAACAGAGAAATGGAAGGAGTATATAGAGGGTCTATACAAGGACGATGTACTTGAGGATTAAATGGAAGAGGATGTAGATGAAGATGAAATGGGAGATACGATACTGCGTGAAGAGCTTGACAGAGCACTGAAAGACCTGAGTCGAAACAAGGCCCCGGGAGTAGACAACATTCCATTAGAACTACTGCCGGCCTTGGGGGAGCCAGTCCTGACAAAACTCTAACATCTAGAGAGCAATATGTGTGAGACAGGAGTAATACCCTCAGACTTCAAGAAGAATATAATAATTCCAATCCCAAAGAAAGCAGGTGCGAAAATTAGCGAACTATCAGTTTAATAAGTCACAGCTGCAAAATACTAACGCGAATTCTTTACAGACGAATGGAAAAACTGGTAGAAGCCGACCTCGGGGAAGATCAGTTTGGATTCCGTAGAAATGTTGGAACACGTGAGGCAAATCTGACCTTACGACTTATCTTAGAAGATAGATTAAGGAAAGCAAACCTACGTTTCTAGAATTTGTAGACTAAGAGAAAGATTTTGACAATGTTGACTGGAATACTCTCTTTCAATTTCTAAAGGTGGGAGGGGTAAAATACAGGGGGTGAAAAGCTATTTACAATTTGTACAGAAACCAGATGACAGTTATAAGAGTTGAGGGACATGAAAGGGAAACAGTGGTTGGGAAGGGAGTGAGACAGGGTTGTAGCCTCTCCCCGATGTTATTCAATCTGTATATTGAGCAGGCAGTAAAGGGAACAAAAGAAAAATTCGGAGTAGGTATTAAAATCCTGGGAGAAGAAATAAAAATTTTGAGGTTCGCCGATGACACTGTAATTCTGTCAGAGACAGCAAAGGACTTGGTAGAGCAGTTGAACGGAATGGACAGTGTCTTGAAAGGAGGATATAATATGAACATCAACAAAATCAAAACGAGGATAATGGAATGTAGTCAAATTAAATTGGGTGATGCTGAGGGAATTAGATTAGGAAATGAGACACTTAAAGTAGTAAACGAGTTTTGCTATTTAGGGAGTAAAATAACTGATGATGGTCGAAGTAGAGAGGATATAAAATGTAGACTGGCAATGGCAAGGAAATCGTTTCTGAAGAAGAGAAATTTGTTAACATCGAGTATAGATTTAAGTGTCAGGAAGTCGTTTCTGAAAGTATTTGTATGGAGTGTAGCCATGTATGGAAGTGAAACATGGATGATAAATAGTTCGGACAAGAAGAGAATAGAAGCTTTCGAAATGTGGTGCTACAGAAGAATGCTGAAACTTAGATGGGTAGATCACATAACTAATGAGGAGGTATTGAATAGGATTGGGGAGAAGAGGAATTTGTGGTACAACTTGACAAGAAGAAGGGACCGGTTGGTAGGACATGTTCTGAGGCATCAGGGGATCACAGATTTATCATTGGAGGGCAGCGTGGAGGGTAAAAGTCGTAGAGGGAGACCAAGAGATGAATACACTAAGCAGATTCAGAAGGATGTAGGTTGCCGTTGGTACTGGGAGATGAAGAAGCTTGCACAGGATAGAGTAGCATGGAGAGCTGCACCAAGCCAGTCTCAGGACTGAAGACAACAACAACAACAACAACAACAACAACAACAACAGGTCGACTCTCTCAGCTGCGTGGAGCTGGAGCGCCCATCAGTTCCACATAACAGTAGGAACTTCAGCGTAAGACATGTTCATACTAGAGAAATGCTACGAACCAAATGTTGCTATTCAACCCAACTTACTAAACAGATTATGAGGGAGAAGTACCTCTGAAACCCCTCTTTTAGAGGTACAAGCAGAGTTTTAAAACTACCGTGGGCTACCGTAGGATACCGTGAGTTTACACTAGGGTAGTTTCCCTGTGGCCTTGGTCAGTTAAGGTCGTGCCGCCTGTATGTTAGGTGTGCTGCATAGCTATCGGCCGCTACCTCATAAATGATCTCTGTCTCTAGGTATGCGATATGTGTCTTGCTAGATTCCCTTAAAAACCGGAAGTGGTGAACCGTCTAGAAACTAAATGAGGATGTATAAAGGACGAACTGAACGGTCAATGTTTAATTTGGGTGTCATTCGAAAATTGTTGACGTGTGACGTGAAACAGAGGGTTGTTGCAGTAAAAATAAAGAAAACAATACAAGATTTATCATATAGCGCTAGAAAACTCAGTTTCCTCAACAGAAAGGTACAAAAAAAAAAAAAAAAAACGCAAAACAAAAGTACATCAAACATTGTTTCAATACTTCGTCGAAATTACATAAAACATGTTTCTGTTACCGATTAACATCTTTCGGATTTATCAGTAATAACAGGGAACTCTTGTCTTCGATCTTGACGAGGAACGTTCTATTGAGTACAAAATAGCAACAATTTTATATATGAAATGTTTGTGCATGTAAACCGTACTTTCATCAAACTTAGTTGCTTTGGTTACATAAATGCGAAGATGTTACGGGATCATCCAACTTTTATTACTTATAAAATGCACTTTATAATCTTTCAGGATATAAAATACATAGTAGACCAACACTGAATAACGCGTGGTTCTAATTATGTACAAAACAAGCAACCAAAGAAAGAAAAAAGAAAGAAAGGAAGGAAGGAAAGGATGTAGTTGGCTTCCATTTTCTCTAGTACACGTTCATTTTGTGTTTCTTTCCCTACCAATTCTACAAATACTGCCTGTATTCCTGCCATGTACTACGTCATTTATGCAGTCTACCGAAACTACCGAACCGTAGTTTTGATAGCGCGGAAGTCTCCGTACGACACTAGCAGTAGAAATTACTGCAGTTCCATTTGATAAGGGGAGGTTGATACCGATATCTCTGTAACATATATAGCTATGCGAAGAGACAATATGCAAGATAAGTCAGGACTTGTTCATAATTCACTTGGGTGACAACGGACCTACGACACTGATATTACAAACGGCTCAGGAAGTATCTGAGGAGAGCGGTATGCAGGCTGTCTCAGAACAGCCACACGACAGAACGACAGTTGAAGCAGCAAACTCTGACTTATATAAACGTGGGATCTGAAGTGCATACGTTACGAGTTTGATAGCAGAGAAGACGGCGTATCCCCGAATACTGATCATGCCACCTAGGACACCCTGTTTTTAGGATCAGCTACGATTTTTGTAAATGAAACCATATGCGCACCTCGTATTGTAAGACGCTTGGGAAACTACTTGAAGTGCACGTAGGTACTCATGTTTATGGAAGCAACTATTACGGATAAAAGTAGACAGCGCAAAACGGTGAACACAACGCCGGGGTCACTTGGCAGTGCTCACGCCGAAGTAGTCCATTCATGCCTTTCATCTTTAGTACATTTCACTGATTTTTTTGTGATATGTTTCGCACCTCTTTCTTCGCCTTGTCGACAGCTTGTAATACCTATTCTTGACCTAATTTGTATCTGTATCAATAATTATATGTCAGTTTGTAGTGTTCCTCACACAGAATGTTGTATTTATCATGGAAATTCCTCGAGAACATATACATATTTGAGTTGCTTGAACTTTTGAACGATGTTGTTTGAACTGTGCTTGTGAATTTAAATAACTGCTGAAATAATTTTTATGTAATTTACTGTAAATAACTTGGTCCACAGTTAGGAAATGTAGGGTTGAATGTAGAAGATGCGAGGAAGCCCCACAGCTACGGAGCAGAGTGGGAAAGGCGTGGTTGGGGAGCAGGTGGCAACTCGTCCCTTGTGACTGGTAAGGAGTGCGGGCTGAGCAGTGCTGTGGTTAACGCCTCGCAAGCAGTAGCGGATGATAGTGGCTCGTGCTATTCCTAGAGTTCTGAGGCCAGAGAAGCTTAAGACCAGTATTTATGGGCCTCGGATGCTGCATTTGGTGATAGCATTATCATGGCATGGTTTGTGGCTCTATAAAAATATTATAGATCAGTAATAGGGCGAGGCCAATAGTAGTGCCATGACCGCAGCGCCTCCAGCCACTGCAAATTACGCCACCACTACCATCAGCCTTTCATTAAATTATTTTGTGTTTGGCACTCTGTAAATGGACCAAGTATTCGTGAAATTTGGTCAACTTTAATAATAATTGCGGTGTTGCTAAAAACTCGCATCTTACACCCGTGATTATCCCAAATCACAAACCAAGAGAGGAATCCTATCCTAGTGATTTTAATTGCCAGTGTCGTAATTTATTATGAGAAAGAGGATGAACTTTAATTTAATGCTGTGTTGTCATTTGCACAGCCAATTATATTTTCGAGTAGGTCAAAAGACTGCTTATGAAAGCACATTTGTTATTTAAAGAGGTATAAACTGTTGTGCTTTACTTAATTAATAATTAATGATACGAATACTTACAATTTCTCATACATACTGGTGTAGTTTGGTTAATGAGCATGGTTCTTCATACCATGAACGTTTAACGGCCCTCATGTGCTAGACTAGTTAGTTAATGAAGCAATGAAAAGGCTCGTTCAGAGGCAGTGTAGTTAGATTTGCATTCTGTTTAGTTGAGACAAACCGAGTTTAAGATAGAACTACTTCAAAATGTTCAAATGTGTGTGGAATCTTATAGGATTTAACTGCTAAAGTCATCAGTCCCTAAGCTTACACACTACTTAACCTAAATCATCCTAAGGACAAACACAAACACACACACACACACACACACACACACACACACACACACACACACACACACACACACACACACACACACACACACACACACACACACACACACACACACTCTTGCCTGAGGGAGGACTCGAACCTCCGCCGGGACCAGCCGCACAGTCCATGACTGCAGCGTCTTAGACCCTCGGCTAAACCCGCGCGGCACAGAACTATTTACTGTTTTAAAGTTGGTTAATGCACAGGCATAGAGACCCTGTAGTAAGCAATGAAGTTATAGATTATAATCATTAGCAGACCCCTGATTTAAATTCAAAACCATTTCAAGCTTTTCCCTGATCAGTATTGCTACTACTTTCACATTTGTCGGTACCTGGTTTTATAAACTGTTACACGTAGTTCATTTAAGGTACGTGTTGTTGAGAGGCATATGTTACACTTCACTATTTCTTTGGCCATTTCGTTTTTAGTAACGCATTTATCTGCAAGGTTAGGTTACCGTGTTGTAGTATGATCAGATATAAGGAAATAGTTTAGTGTGTGGGTCAAGGAAGGTTAGGTTAGCCTTAGCACTGCCTTCTGCTTTCTCATTTTGATTGACACAAGAATGCCTGATTAGGCTGGCGACCGGTATCAATATGTAATGTTACGACTTGCTTTTGTACTGGGAGAGTGTCTGTTCCTAATCCACCTGTTAATTGTTGGTTATACTCTGCTGCACTGCTTCGGAAACGAATCCCAGTCTGATTGTTCTGTTTCCATTAGGTTAACTCACGGTTACAACTACTTAGAAATTCCTTGCAGAGGTATAACGTTAGCATCGATAGCCGTTTTAAGGTGATCGGTGGTACCATTAGAAGCTCCGCAACGTTCTTTCAAAGGGTACACTTTTTCATTAAAATATTAGTCACACTTGCTGTGGTGTCTCAGTTGACAAGAGCTAAAACTTTTATCCACACAGCAAAATCACGTGGCCCTCTGGCTAGCAGACATAGTTTGGCAAAATGCTTGATTCGATATCTCGAATCATGCAAGATTTTAAAGGAGTGCTAGTTTTAGATGACTGACGCTGTAAATCGTGCGATAGAGAACGTGAGAAAACCGTTCATCTACGCATCTATCGATGCGCACGAATGGCTAAAGATGTAGCTGTCTGGATTTGAAATCGGCAGCATGTGAACCGGGAAAAGAATAAATACCAGCCAAGTCTACAATGAAAAATAAACTTCAGTAAATCAGTTCATTGTTCTCAGACAAGCAGCAGCAACGGTGGGGCTAAATGAGTCGCTCGAAGAAAGACAATACGTCACGAAAATCAGCGACTGTCGTTGCAAGCTGCACCTGAACGAATGATAAATCAAGGAAACCAGTTGGTCCTAATACCTGGGAGAATGGCTGGAAGCCAGTCTTTCCGAAGAATATCAACAACTCGAAGAAACTAGCCAGAGTTGGCATGCCAACTGACCAAGGGTACCTACAACAAAATGTGTCTCTCCCTTAACACTACAGTGAAGCAGTACCAGAGAAGTATCATCCTTGAAGCCTTAAATGGCCCAGAATGTCTAGTACTCAACAGGAAGGGTCTGACAGACAAACTTGAGAGACAGGAGAGAAAGATAATGGGGACCAATCGAGAGAAGTAACGAATGTGAAACACGGTCAAACCAGGCGCTCTACAAAAAATTGTGAAAAAAGCATGGCCGTGGCTGGCCTTGTATGGACATGTCTACAGGATGCACTCCAGCAGACTGAACGGCCAGCTTCTCGCTTACTAGCAAAACAGGAATACCAGCTCACCGTGGTTGATGGAAGTCATCAAAGATCTGCCGCAAGAGGGAGATACAGCAAGAGACACAAAAGACCAGACGTATCTCAGGAGAATGCTTGAGCAAACGGGGTTTCAGGACAAACCATCAAGAAAGAAGGCAGGCGCAATCTGTACAAAGAAGGGGAAAGAACAGCACAGCCAGAGGATGCGCAACTACTGGGTGAACGATGGTTGGATGTCGTGGTCCTTAGCTGAAGGAGAAGAAGAAGAACAAGAAGATGCAAAAGAAACTTAAAAAAATGCAGCTGCAGCAGAATTTCTGTAAACTTTTACAAAAGGAAATTGACGTGCAGAAAAATTAAACGCAGTCAAAGGAAAGTACACTTCCAAAACACGACCAATGGTAAAAACAGTGATAATGCAGTGACGAGGACGAACCACGAGTTGAGACACACCCATCTCCAACCCATGAGCGATCAGCGAGCAAATACACGTCGCCCGGTAAGACGACCAACCAAGACCGTCCCTATTGAAACCATGTGTACCGGCAACTGTCGGGCGAGTCACGGCTATTCGAACCTCATTGCCGCTCCAACCCGACCGACTCCTGCCACGTCCCAACCGTCCTACTGCCAGATGCGAACTCCACTACTGATGCGCTGCAACTCAGTGCCACATACGAACTAACTTCTCAACATACGACAACCGGAAAATAACAACAAAAAATGGTTCAAATGGCTCTGAGCACTACGCGACTTAACTTCTGAGGTCATCAGTCGCCTAGAACTTAGAACTAATTAAACCTAACTAACCTAAGGACATCACACACATCCATGCCCGAGGCAGGATTTGAACCTGCGACCGTAGCGGTCGCTCGGCTCCAGACTGTACCGCCTAGAACCGCACGGCCACTCCAGCCGGCGGAAGTACAGTCCAGCAGAGTTAATACGGCGGGGCATATATCGATAAGCACTGCTGCTGCCCCTCACGGGCAGGCAAGGCTGCAACTAACACCAGTAATTGAATTAACAAAACGAGGTGGCAGTACAGCAAAAACAGAATGTAAAAAAGAGAAAGATGGCACGAACACGAGCCACTCACGGCTCAACATGTGATCTCATCTTCTAGCGTCGACAGCAATCTGAACAGCAACCGCTACACGTGAGAAGGGTGAGGGGAGAGAGGGGGTTTCAGAGCCCGACGCATTTCCCCTCATGCAGGCCGCTCCATATGCCATATTTCAACAGGACAGTGCCCAGCCACATGTGACCAGGAACGACTGGTATCACTACTTCCCTGGCCACCACGTTCACCCGGCAAGTCGCCCATAGAAGCCACGTCTGGCATACGGTCGGTCGGTAACTTGTTCTTTCTCGTCGTCCAACAACCACTATCGATGCTTTGAGGGCGTGCCTGAACACAGCATGTCCGGAACAGCCTGTCATTCCGTGCCACGACGTCTACAGAGTGACTGCACATGGTGGTTTCACACATATGGAAAAAACTGGTGATTTCTCAAACTGGCGAACAATCAAGAATGGGGTGCCACAAGGTTCGATCTTGGGTCCTCTGCTGTTCTTAACACATATGAATGACTTGCCATTCTATATTCACGAAGATGCAAAGCTGGTACTTTTTGCCGATGATACAAGTATAGCTATCACACCCGACAGACAAGAATTAACTGGTGAAATTGTAAATGATGTTTTTCAGAAAATCATTAAGTGGTTCTTTGCAAATGGGCTCTCATTAAACTGTGACAAAACACAGTATATACAGTTCCACACAGTAAATGGAATGACCCCATTAATAAATATAGACTTCGATCAGAAATAGGTAGCTAAGGTAGAATATTCAAAATTTCTGGGTGTATGCATTGATGAGGGGTTGAACTGGAAAAAACACACTGAGGATCCGCTGAAACGTTTGAGCTCAGCTACTTATGCTATTAGGGTCATTGCAAATTTTGGCGAAATATATCTCAGTAAATTAGCTTTCATTCAAAAAAATGGTTCAAATGGTTCTGAGCACTATGGGACTTAACATCTATGGTCATCAGTCCCCTAGAACTTAGAACTACTTAAACCTAACTACCCGAAGGACATCACACAACACCCAGTCATCATGAGGCAGAGAAAATCCCTGACCCCGCCGGGAATCGAACCCGGAAACCCGGGCGCGGGAAGCGAGAGCGCTACCGCACGACCACGAGCTGCGGACCCTATTTTCATTCTCTGTTTTGGTATGGCATCATATTCTGGGGTAACTCATCATTGAGTAAAAGAGTGTTCATTGTACAAAAGCGCGTAATCAGAATAATTGCTGGAGATCATCCAAGATCATCCTGCAGACACGTATTTAAAGAGCTGGGGATCTTCACTGTAGCCTCACAATATATATATTCACTTATAAAAATTGTTATTAACAATCCGAACGAATTCAAAAGTAATAGCAGTGTACATGGCTACAACACTAGGAGAAAGGATGATCTTCACTACTCAAGGTTAAATCTAACTTTGGCTCAGAAGGGGGTAAATTATGCTGCCACAAAAGTCTTTGGTCACTTACCTAATAGCATCAAAAGTCTGACAGATAGCCGTATAGCATTTAAAAGGAAATTAACAGAATTTCTGATTGGCAACTCCTCCTACTCATTAGATGAATTTTTGGATATAGTAAGTGGGTAATTTCCAAGCTCCACAAACAAACAAAAAATTATTGAGTGTCATGTAATATTTTGTCTGATGTAGTATCTTGTATAGACACCTTTTATTAACTTGACACGTTCCACATCATTACGAAGTGTCGTATTCATGATCTATGGGTCAAGTACTAATCTAATCTAATCTACTGTACTGAATTCTCACAGTCAATGTGCATGTACAGATACGTAATTCTAATCATTTGTGTATTACAGTTTTAAACATAGTTATCTCTCAGCAACCGCAAACAAGTTTCAACAAAGGTATCACACAGCCAACTGGTTGCAAAGAATTGTTTGGTACACTGACCTAGATTTCGACACCTCTAAGCATGTCGCCATCAGAATGAAATTTTAAGAAACGTTAAAGTTACATTGCGAGAAAGCAGTGGTTAGCACTCCTGGAAGAAAGGATATTGCTTTTCTTCCAGGAGTGCTAGTTGTGCAAGGTTCGCAGGAGAGCTTCTGCGAAGTTTGGAAAGTAGGAGACGAGGTACTGGCAGAAGTAAAGCTGTGAGGACGGGGAGTGGGTCGTCCTTGGGTAGCTCACATGGTAGAGCACTTGCCCGCAAAAGGCAAAGGTCTCTAGTTCGAGTCTCGGTCTGGCACACAGTTTTAATCTGCCAGGAAGTTTCAAAATACAGGGTGTTACAAAAAGGTACGGCCAAACTTTCAGGAAACATTCCTCACACACAAATAAAGAAAAGATTTTATGTGGACATGTGTCCGGAAACACCTAATTTCCATGTTAGACCTCATTTTAGTTTCGTCAGTATGTACTGTACTTGCTCGATTCACCGCCAGTTGGCACAATTGAAGGAAGGTAATGTTGACTTCGGTGCTTGTGTTGTCATGCGACTCATTGCTCTACAGTACTAGCATCAAGCACATCAGTACGTAGCATCAACAGGTTAGTGTTCATCACGAACGTGGTTTTGCAGTCAGTGCAATGTTTACAAATGCGGAGTTGGCAGATGCCCATTTGATGTATGGATTAGCACGGGCCAATAGCCGTGGCGCGGTACGGTTGTATCGAGACAGATTTCCAGAACGAAGGTGTCCCAACAGGAAGACGTTCGAAGCAATTGATCGGCGTCTTAGGGAGCACGGAACATTCCAGCCTATGACTCGCGACTGGGGAAGACCTAGAAAGACGAGGACACCTGCAATGGACGAGGCAATTCTTCGTGCACTTGACGATAACCCTAATGTGAGCGTCAGAGGCCGGCCGAAGTGGCCGCGCGGTTCTGGCGCTGCAGTCTGGAACCGCGAGACCGCTACGGTCGCAGGTTCGAATCCTGCCTCGGGCATGGATGTGTGTGATGTCCTTAGGTTAGTTAGGTTTAACTAGTTCTAAGTTCTAGGGGACTAATGACCTCAGCAGTTGAGTCCCATAGTGCTCAGAGCCATTTGAACCATTTTTTTGAGCGTCAGAGAAGTTGCTGCTGTACAAGGTAACGTTGACCACGTCACTGTATGGAGAGTGCTACGGGAGAACCAGTTGTTTCCGTACCATGTACAGCGTGTGCAGGCACTATCAGCAGCCGATTGGCCTCCACGGGTACACTTCTGCGAGTGGTTCATCCAACAGTGTGTCAATCCTCATTTCGCTGCAAATGTTCTCTTTACGGATGAGGCTTCATTCCAACGTGATCAAAATGTACATTTTCACAATCAACATGTGTGGGCTGACGAGAATCCGCACGCAATTGTGCAATCACGTCATAAACACAGATTTTCTGTGAACGTTTGGGCAGGCATTGTTGGTGATGTCTCGATTGGGCCCCATGTTCTTCCACCTACGCTCAATGGAGCACGTTATCATGATTTCATACGGGATACTCTACCTGTGTTGCTAGAACATGTGCCTTTACAAGTACGACACAACATGTGGTTCATGCACGATGGAGCTCCTGCACATTTCAGTCGAAGTGTTCGTACTCTTCTCAACAACAGATTCGGTGACCGATGGATTTGTAGAGGCGGACCAATTCCATAGCCTCCACGCTCTCCTGACCTCAACCCTCCTTTCATTTATGGGGGCATTTGAAAGCTCTTGTCTACGCAAGCCCGGTACCAAATGTAGAGACTCTTCGTGCTCGTATTGTGGACGGCTGTGATATAATACGCCATTCTCCAGGCTGCATCAGCGCATCAGGGATTCCATGCGACGGAGGGTGGATGTATGTATCCTCGCTAACGGAGGACATTTTGAACATTTCCTGTAACAAAGTGTTGGAAGTCACGCTGGTACGTTCTGTTGCTTTGTGTTTCCATTCCATGATTAATGTGACTTGAAGAGAAGTAATAAAATGAGCTCTAACATGGAAAGTAGGCGTTTCCGGACACATGTCCACATAACATATTTTCTTTCTTTGTGTGTGAGGAATGTTTCCTGAACGTTTGGCCGTACCTTTTGTAACACCCTGTATAAACTTCCCGCGATCTGGGAGGAAATGGATTGTGCGGAAGTGCAGAGAGGGAGAGAGAGGGTGTCCTCTGGAAGCTGCTGCTCGGCGCTGTGTTTACGATCGGGACCTGCGTCGTGGTGGTGCCGTAGCGGAGTCAGCGGCCGCTGCTGTCAGCGCCGTCAGCAGACAGGCGGCCCCGCTGACAGGCGCTGCACCAGGACACCGCCCTCGACACGGCTGACGGCTGACGGCTGACGGCTGCAGCGACGAGCGATGACGAGCAGGCGACCGGGGCGGCCATTACTCCACGTCTGCCGCTTCCTGCCCCGGAAACACCACCACTCTCTCTCTCTCTCTGTCTCTCTCTCTCTCTCTCTCTCTCTCTCTCTCTCTCTCTCTCTCTCTCTCTCTCTACTCTCATAGGAATTCATACAATAAGGCGTAGCCACCTATCGGCAGAAGCTTATCCCCACGAATCCGCATGGTTTTAGAAAGCGTCACTCGAGCGACACTCAGTTTGCCCTTTTCTCACATGATATACTGGAAACCATTGATGAAGGGCAACAGGCAGATTCCATATCTCTTGATATCCAGAAATCATTTCTAGATCTACATCTACATTTATACTCCGCAAGCCACCCAACGGTGTGTCGCGGAGGGCACTTTACGTGCCACTGTCATTACCTCCCTTTCCTGTTCCAGTCGCGTACAGTTCGCCGGAAGAACGACTGCCGGAAAGCCTCCGTGCGTGCTCGAATCTCTTTTACACTCGTGATCTCCTCGGGAGGTATATGTTGGGGAAGCAATGTATTCCATACCTCATCCAGAAACGCACCCTCTCGAAATCTGGACAGCTAGCTACACAGCGATGCAGAGCGCCTCTCTTGCAGAGTCTGCCACTTGAGTTTGTTAAACATCTCCGTAACGCTATCAAGCTTACCAAATAACGACGAAACGCGCCTATCTTCTTTGGATCTTCTCTATCCCCTCTGTCAACCCGATCTGGTACGGATCCGACACTGATGAGCAATACTCAAGCATAGGCCGAACGAGTGTTTTGTAAGCCACCTCCTCTGTTGATGGACTTCATCTTCGGAGGACTCTCCCAATGAATCTCAACCTGGCACCCGCCTTACCAACAATTAATTTTATATGATCATTCCACTTCAAATCGTTCCGTACCCCTACTCCCAGATATTTTACAGAACTAACTGTTATCAGTGTTTGTTCCACTATCATGTAATCATACAATAAAGGATCCTTCTTTTTATGTATTCGCAGTACATTACATTTGTCTATGTTAAGGGTCAGTTGCCACTCCCTGCACCAAGTGCCTATCCGCTGAAGATCTTCCTGCATTTCGCTACAATTTTCTAATGCTGCAACTTCTCTGTATACTACAGCATCATCCGCGAAAAGCTGCATGGAACTTCCGACACTATCTACTAGGTCATTTTTATATATTGTGAAAAGCAATGGTCCCATAACACTCCGCTGTGGCACGCCAGAGGTTGACACGGTACCCCATTGCAGGCTGTTATAGAATGTACTAGCATGTGGAATAAGTTGACAGATGTGTCAGTGGGTCCAAGACTTCTTAAATAATAGGACCCAGTACGTCGTCGTCGTCGACTAATGTTCACCAGAGAGAAGTGTGTCGTCAGGAGTACCACAGGGAAGTGTGACAGGACCGCGATAATTCCCTGCACACATAAATTATTTGGCGGACCGGGTGGTAAGGCGTCCAAGTTGAGTGACCCTAGGAAGACACAAGACGATATAGAGACAATTCCTAGTTGGTATGATGACTGGCAGCTGGATCTAAATGTTGCGGTTGAGTAGGAAGAACAAATCTGCACCCTTCGGATACTAGCGTCCTGCTTGACACAGTGAAGTCGTTTAAATATCTGGGCGTGACGTTGCAGAGTGATATGAAATGGAACGAACATGTGGGGACTGTGCGAGGAAAGGCGAATGGTCTACTTCGGTTTAATGGCCGCACCTTGTCGGATGAACTAGCGAAGTTTCGCACTCGTCAGACAGTGGACTCGCATTCGAAAGGACGACGGTTCAAACCGGCGTCCGGCCATCCTAATGTAGGTTCTCCGTGAGTACCCTAAATCGCCTCAGGCAAATGGCGGGATGCTTCCTTCGAAAGGGCACGGCCGACTCCCTTCCCCATTGTTCCCTTATCCGATTGGGCCGATGAGCTTGCTCTTTGGTCGCTTCCCCTAAATCAATCATCCAACCAACCAACCAGCCTGGTCGGATTAAATGAAGACATATAAGCAATAAGAGGCGGGCTGCTAGATGTATTGCTGGTGGGTTAGAATAAAACGCAAGTGTTACGAAGATGCTTCTGGATGTTCAAATGGGAACCCCGGGAAGAAGCCGACGTCCTTTTCGAGAAACACTATTGAGAAAATTCAGACAACCGGCATTTGAAGCTGACTGCACAACAATTCTGTTGCCTCCAACGAATATTGCGCCAGGGACCAAGAAGCTAAGATACCAGAAATTAGGCCTGTTATGGAGACATATAGAGCCGTTTTTCTCTCGTTCTCTTAGCGCGTGGAACAGGAAACGTAATGACTAGTAGCAGTACGGCGTACCCTCCGCCATACGCCGTGTTGCTTATGTATCACTAAGTCATTTTCTTTAACGTGGTTCATAATGTTCGAGTACAGTATATGCTTTAAATTGAGGTCAGTGATATGGGTCTGTAATTCAGTGGGTTACTCCTATTTCAGTTCTTGAATATTGGTGTGACCTGTGCTACTTTCCAGTCTTTAGGAACAGACCTTTCGTCAAGGGAGCGGTTGTATATGATTGCTAACAAAGGCAATACTGTGTCTGCATACTCGGAGAGGAACCTGATTGGTATACCATGTGGGCTGGAAGACTTGCCTTTCTTTAGTGATTTGAGTTGTTTCGCAACTGCTAAGATATCTACTTTTATGTCACTCACGCTAACAGCTGTTCCGGTTTCGAATTCGTCTTCTTTCGTGAAGGAATTACGGAAAATTGTGCTTAGTAACTCCGCTTTAGTGGCGCCACCATCATCGGCAACATTTCCATCGCTATCGCGCAGTGACGGTATTGACTGTTTTTTTTGGCACTGCCGTACTTTACATACGACTAGAATCTCTTTGGGTTTTCTGCCATAGTTTGTGACAATATTTCATAGTGGAAACTATTAAAAGCATCTCGCATTGACGTCCGCACTAAATTTCGAGCTTCCGTGAATTTTAACCAGCCTCGGGGATTTTGCCTTCTTCTGAATGTGGCATGCTTTTTTCGTTGCTTCTGCAACAGTGTTCTGAGTGTTCTGTGTACCATGGAGGATCAGTCCCGTCTCTTATTAACTTATGCAGTATGAATCTATCTACTGCTGTCGATACTGTATGTTCCAATTTCAGCCATTTCTGGTCTACATTTACTTAATTAGCTTCGAAAGAATGGAGACTCTCTCTTAGGAAGACATCAAGCGAATTATCTGCTGTTTTAAATAGATATATTTTGCGTTTATTTTTACTGCTTTTGGTTGATACGGTTTTAAACGTCGCTGCAATGACCTTGTGTTCACTAATCCCTGTATCCGTCATGACGCTCTCTATTAGGTCAGGATTATTTGTGGCTAAGAGGTCAAGTGTGTTTTCGCAAGCATTTACAATTCGTGTGGGCTCATGAACTAATTGTTCAAATGAATTCTCCGAGAAAGCATTTAGTACAATTTCGGAAGATGTTTTCTGCCTACCACCGGCTTTGAACATGTATTTTCGCCAACAAATCGAGTGTAGATTGAAGTCTCCACCAATTATAACTGTATGAGTGGGGTACTTATTTGTAATGTGATTCAAGTTTTCTTTGAACCGTTCAGCTATTATATCACCTGACTGGGGGGGTCGGTAGAAGGAGCCAATTATTATTTTGGTAGGGCTCTTGAGTATAACCTCTACCCACAGTAATTCGCAGGAACTATCTATTTCAACTTCACTAGAAGATAAACTACTACCAACAGACACAAACACAAAACCATCTACTTTATTTAATCCAGCCTTTCTGAACAAGGTTTGCGCCTCTGTAAAAATTTCGGCAGTATTTGTCTCCGGCTTTAGCCAGCTTTCTGTTCCTATAACAATTTTAGTTTGAGTGCTTTCTTTCAGCGCATGAACTTCTGGTACTTTTCGAACACGGCTTCGACAATTTACAGCTACAATACCGACTGTTGCTTGGTCGATTCTCGCCGTTTCTTTGCCCTGTACCATTTGAGACTGGAGCCCTTTTTGATCTTTCCAAAGACAGTCTAACCTAAAAACCAGCCCAGTCTACGCCACACAGCCCCTGCTACCCGTGTAGAAGCCTCCTGTGTGTGGTGGACACCTGACCTATTTAGCGGAACCCGAAACCGCACCACCCTATGGCGCAAGTCGAGGAATCTGCAGCCTGCATGGGCACAGAGCCGCCTGAGCCTCTGGTTCAGAACCTCCGCTCGGCTCTGTACCAAAGGTCCGCAATCGGTCCTAACGACGATGGTGCAGATGGTGAGCTCTGCCTTCATCTCGCTAGCAGGACTGGCAGTCTTCACCAACTCAGACAGCCGCCGATCCATAGCGACACACGTCATTAGTGCCGACATGAGCAGCTGGCTGCACCCTGTAACCTTCATGGCATCCGGAAGGACCCTTTCCACATCTTGGATGATTCCCCCCGATATACACACGGAGTGCACACTGGCTTTCTTCGCGTCCTTAGCTGCCATATCCCTAAGGGGTCCATCACCCGCCTGACATTGGAGCTCCCAATGATAAGCAATCCTACCCTCTGCGCTTGTCCGGACCTCTCAGGAAGACCGGCCACTGCCGCAACAGGCGAGGCCGCCCTTGCTGGCTCAGAAGAACTTTCAGCAGTGGGGGCAGGCAGTACCTCAAACCTGTTACGGAGGCGTAAGGGTACAGCCTTGCGGCCAGCACCAACTTTCGCCTTCCACCCAGGGATTCGCGACCCCGCCACGTTTCGCCAATCACCGTCAGGCAAGTGTAGGCCGGCAGGGACGTCCGAATCCGAGGGTGCAGTGGCATCAGAGATCCCAGGCGATGCTACAGGTTCCAGAGGCGCCAAAGCGCTCGCCTCGGGTGTCCCAATGGGTGTCAAATTGAGCCTGTCGACCACGGCCAACACAGCTTCCAGCTGTTTACGAAGGGTGGCCGATTCTCCTGAATCCCTACACAACAGGCGCAGTATTTATCCATCCATAACATTTTTTTCCTCTCTTTTATCTCACAAGCCGTTCAAAACAAACAGATGACTGATGACTACGCGAATTTACACTATATGGGTACTAAACCGCGATGCTACAACTCTCAAATACTATAATACGCCCGAAATTCACAATAATAAAAAAAGTAAAAAAAAAAAAAACATGGTGCAGGCATATATACAGAAAACAGAAATTTCAAATGACCAAACAGAAGAAAAACAAAAGAAGTGGACAGAAGAGGTAAAAGAAAGGCAGAGATTATACGCGAGGAAAGGGACAGACAAAAATACCATGAAATTTGACTCTGTCTTCGTGCGACTGCTACGGTCGCAGGTTCGAATCCTGCCTCGGGCATGGATGTGTGTGATGTCCTTAGGTTAGTTAGGTTTAAGTAGTTCTAAGTTCTAGGGGACTAATGACCACAGCAGTTGAGTCCCATAGTGCTCAGAGCCATTTGAACCATTTTTTTGACTCTGTCTTAGCGCTCTCCTTAATGAGCAATGAACAACAACAACAACAATAATAATAATAATACATTGCGTGTCCCAGGAGGAATGTTTAAAATTCTGGGATGTGACAGGAACGATCATTCGAAGCAAAAATGTCGAGTAAACATGGTCTCTGAATTGCATACCTTAACTACTACGAGCTCTTAATCATCTCCGCCAATGTGAAACATCTATTTTACTGAAAAAGTGCTCATTTCTCCTAAGGGTTTTTTTACAGCCCTTATTTACTGGACAGTTTAATTTCTTGTGTTTGACCACACTATCCCCACCCAAAATATGGAAAGCAAAGAGCTTGCAGTAGAAGAGGTTTGTTTTACAGCATCTAAGATGAAGCTCTGCTCGGAGCTGTTAAGGTATGCATTTCACAGTCCATGTTTTAGGCTTTTTTGCTTCTAATGACCGCTTTTGTCATATTCCTGCATACTGATCATTCCTGCTGGTACACGCTGTACAGACATGGTGTTTGCTTTAACTTGAGACAGCTAAATTTCTCAAAAATGACGCATCATGGCAAAAAGATGTTCTAGGTGAAAAGTTAATAACAGTAAAGGGGATATGAGTCTGTGCTACATCTGGCTACCACCTGGCTGCCCCTTCTGCGTGGGTGAAGTCAAATAGGTATTTTTGCGCATATTCATATTCTACGACTGCCAAACCACTGCTTCCCTTTTGTGATAGATGACGCTGGACAAATACGAAATGTGCTTGTCTTTGCAATTAAGAATCCACACATTTGATTCTACATTTCCTTTACAATGTAAATGTAATCTTTCATGTTCTGAGGGTTGATAATGATGCTCCTACGTCACTTGAGTGTTGCAAATGTGATTTTTCAATGAAAGTAATGGGCAAATAAGCTACTTGTATGGTAACATAGTTCGCTGTTTCCTGCAGGATTGAGTGTGGCGAGTTCCAAACCAGCCGGAATGCTTGATTTCAGTGGCCGCCCTCGAATCCCGCCGTCAGGGTGACTGATTTCGCTGCGTGTTTCCAATCAACCGCCGTTAACTCTCGCGCTGGCGTCTACGAATCTGCCGACGGAATACAAACCCTAACAGCTGTAATAAGGTTTACTGCCCATGAACTGATAGTGACACGCGCAACTGCCATGTATACTTACCGAAATCGAGCAGTCTCAGAAATCAAAGATCCCAATGGTGAGAGGCAAGGTGACTCACACAAATCAACCTCTCCAATGGTGAGAGGCAAGGTGACTCACACAAATCAACCTCTCCAATGGTGAGAGGCAAGGTGACTCACACAAATCAACCTCTCCAATGGTGAGAGGCAAGGTGACTCACACAAATCAACCTCTCCAATGGTGAGAGGCGAGGTGACTCACACAAATCAACCTCTCCAATGGTGAGAGGCGAGGTGACTCTCACAAATCAACCTCTCCAATGGTGAGAGGCGAGGTGACTCACACAAATCAACCTCTCCAATGGTGAGAGGCAATGTGACTCACACAAATCAACCTCTCCAATGGTGAGAGGCGAGGTGACTCACACAAATCAACCTCTCCAATGGTGAGAGGCGAGGTGACTCACACAAATCAACCTCTCCAATGGTGAGAGGCAAGGTGACTCTCACAAATCAACCTCTCCAATGGTGAGAGGTGAGGTGACTCACACAAATCAACCTCTCCAATGGTGAGAGGCTAGGGGACTCACACAAATCAACCTCTCCAATGGTGAGAGGCAAGGTGACTCACACAAATCAACCTCTCCAATGGTGAGAGGCAAGGTGACTCACACAAATCAACCTCTCCAATGGTGAGAGGCAAGGTGACTCACACAAATCAACCTCTCCAATGGTGAGAGGCCAGGTGACTCTCACAAATCAACCTCTCCAATGGTGAGAGGCAAGGTGACTCACACAAATCAACCTCTCCAATGGTGAGAGGCAAGGTGACTCACACAAATCAACCTCTCCAATGGTGAGAGGCGAGGTGACTCACACAAATCAACCTCTCCAATGGTGAGAGGCAAGGTGACTCTCACAAATCAACCTCTCCAATGGTGAGAGGCGAGGTGACTCACACAAATCAACCTCTCCAATGGTGAGAGGCGAGGTGACTCACACAAATCAACCTCTCCAATGGTGAGAGGCCAGGTGACTCACACAAATCAACCTCTCCAATGGTGAGAGGCAAGGTGACTCTCACAAATCAACCTCTCCAATGGTGAGAGGCAAGGTGACTCACACAAATCAACCTCTCCAATGGTGAGAGGCAAGGTGACTCACACGAATCAACCTCTCCAATGGTGAGAGGCTAGGGGACTCACAGAAATGCAGCACTCCGACGGTGGGAGGCCAGGGTACTCGCCGACACCACGGATCCCGATGGGAACAAATGGCTCTGAGCACTATGGGACTCAACTGCTGTGGTTATCAGTCCCGATGGGAACACAAAACTATTACACCCACGTCGCTGCTCATTGATTACGCTATACACATTTTATAACCAGACACAGAAACGGTTAACCATATTGTAGTACACAATGAAATTTGGAAAAGTCAAGTAACGTTTGAACATCAACAGTCAGAACACAAAGGTTTACATTCACATGGTAAATGAAATGTTGAATCAAGTGCGTCGATTCTTAATTGCAAAAGCAAGCACATCTGATATTCGTCGATTACAACGCCATCTCCCACGAATGGAAAGCAACGGTTTGAGTAAATCGCACTTATTTCTTGGCGTAGAATCCGGATATACAATTAACAATGGGGGGTTTTAATTTGAAAATGCAAAGCTGACGTCACCCACGCAGGACGGGGTGACAGATTTCCCATTTTCTATTATTAAGGGTGCGTCGTTTTCGAGATATCTAGCTGTCTCAAGTTAAAATGACCGCCCTGTATAAACTTTATTTCTTTGGAAGTGCTCGACTTTTCAATCACGCTTTACAATGAAGTATACGGCGGCAGCCCTGCTCTTGCTTTGAAATCTGTGTTTCTTCTGGAAGCGAAAAAATGGCCCGCGCGCGCGTGCGCGCGCGCGTGCGTGCGTGCGTGCGTGTGTGTGTGTGTGTGTGTGTGTGTGTGTGTGTGTGTGTGTGTGTGTGTGTGTGTTTGGAACACGTGTGGGTGGTAGCTCACAGCTCACTCGGCGCCCGCCCTGAGCGCAGACAGAGTCCAGTCTGACACACACACACACACACACACACACACACACACACACACACACACACACACACACGTTGTGCACTTGGCCGTGAAACCATGAATCAGCAGGCCGCAAGCTTTAAGGCGTCGTGAGTGACCCTGAACAGCTAGGCTACCGCTTATACAGGGTGTGAAGCTTCCCTCCCCAACGTTCAAGACACAGGGAATACATCCAGGTCCTGTTCACAGCTGCAACTCACGAGCGGCAGACATGTGGCTCCACAGAGCGATGTTTTCAGTTTCCGCACTTGCGCTTCAGTCTCTGGTGCAATGCTCTGCCGCAATAAGATCCTAAAGTACAGGGTGTCCGAAAAGTCTTTCCCTGATTACATAAATTGATAACTCAGGCTAGCAGTAAGATACAAATATGAAACTGGTGTGCCGGCCGAAGTGGCCGTGCGGTTAAAGGCGCTGCAGTCTGGAACCGCAAGACCGCTACGGTCGCAGGTTCGAATCCTGCCTCGGGCATGGATGTTTGTGATGTCCTTAGGTTAGTTAGGTTTAACTAGTTCTAAGTTCTAGGGGACTAATGACCTCAGCAGTTGAGTCCCATAGTGCTCAGAGCCATTTGAACCATTTTTTGAAACTGGTGTCTAATTGTTTACAAACTATCAAAGTTTTCTTCACACATCAGTAAACTTCCACATGAGCACCCTTGGTAGCACGTAGCACATCTAGGCGATATTCAATTCCCGTCCACACATTAGCCAACATCACTGGACGGATCGATTCAACGAGTGTGGTTATCCGTTGCCGCAGGGTTTCGAGATCTGGTACACGTGTTCGGTAGACCTCGTCCTTGACATAACCCCATAAAAAGAAGTCTAATGGGGTTATGTGAGGAGAGCGTGGAGGCCAAACCGTTGGCCCGTCACGACCAATCCACCGCCCAGGAAAGGTCATATCGAGATAGGCACGGACGTCCAAACCCCAATGAGGCGGTGCACCGTCTTGCTGAAACAAGACATCGGGGTGATACTGAAGCAGCTGAGGAACAGCATACAGCTGCAACATGTCCAGATACACTGCAGATGTGATGGTAGCCTCAGCGAAGAAGAATGGCCCGATAATTCGATCGTGCAATAGCGCGCACCAAACGTTCACCTTTGGACTGCTTCTGGTGCACTCCATGACCTCTCAAGGGGGTTGTGAACCCCAAATGCGCACATTATGGCGATTCGCTACTCCACTGACAAAAAAGGTCGCTTCGTCGGAAAAGGCAATTCGTCTGAGATGACCATCATCGTCCTCAATACGTGATAGCATTTCGACCTCAAAGTCATATCGACGTGTACTGTCATTGGGCAACAATGGAAGTTTACTGATGCGTGAAAAAAACTTTGATAGTTTGTAAACAATTAGACACCAGTTTCATATTTGTATCTTACTTCTAGCCTGAGTTATCAATTTATGTAATCAGGGAAAAACTTTTCGGACATCCTGAAATACGTCGTAGGCAGTGAGTGTGTAACCAACAGTTACCAACGACCGATGTGACGCAGTGGCTAGCACACTGGACTCGCATTCGGGAGGACGACGGTTCGAAAACCCGCGTCTGGCCATTCTGATTTAGGTTTTCCGTCATTTCCCTAAAATGCTTCGGGCAAATGCCGGGATGGTTCCTTTGATAACCAGCGGCCGACTTCCTTCCACATCCTTTCGTAATCTGATGGGACCGATGACCTCGCTGTTTGGTCCCCTTCCCCTGAATCAACCAACCTTTCAACCAAACAACCAACCAATCCACACTCGCCAGTTATTACCACTACTGAAAGGCTATCGGTGTATGGATTAGTACTCCGTTACCGAAAATGTGCGAAATGAAACAGAAGTAAAATAACTTCTCCGAGTTACAACTATGTAGACTATTTCTGAATGAAACTAATTTGGTCCTCTCTCACGCAAGAGAGGGCATGAAACCGAAGACAGTCGACTGGCAATTACTGATGGGCACATTACATTCTGTAAGAAAGAATAATCATACAACACAGTTCTATGTATTTCGATAACGAGGTTAAGTCATACATCACTCGGGTTATAAACTGTCAAAGCCATGCAGCCCTATCTGTCGAAGAAGCAAGCTTAGCAGCAGATGTAGTACGTTACCTTAGCCGCTCTGCCCAACAACTGCGAGATCCGAACTAGCTTCCTCTGGCAACTCACCTGCAAAGAAAAAAAAATGTTTATTCCACATGTCCTGTGCTGTAGTATACAAAAAACACGCAACGCTGGAATATTAATATATACTAGTACGTACAGAAATAGTGTATACACGTATGTAACTGACGATGTGTCATCAGTGCGTCTCTGGTATAAAAATCGGAATAAATCAGTATCGCCTTTTTTAAAAATATGCCCGATGCATATTAACTCATAAAAAGTGTCCTGAAACTTCGATGTAACGCGGAACAGACCTCTACGTGTCGCGAGAGCTGCATCAGCCCGTATAAAAGCAGTACTGCGTTGTCAGTAGAGAAATAGCAACAGCACAATAGATCGGTCATGAGAGTTCAGTGACTTCGAACGTGGACTAGTCACTGGGTGTCACCTGATTAATAGATCCATCAGGTATGTTTCAGCCCTTCTGAAGATGTCCAGGTCGACAGCTGATGACGCGAATGTGTTATGTGGATACGCGAAAAAATAACCACAGACCAGTCAGACATCATGTACTGGCGGACATGGACCGTCGACTACTGCAGAGGTTGCTCGTAAAAAAAAAAGTCACATGAAATCAGCGGAATGAACCGCTAGCGTCTTGCAGTGTAACAAGCACGCTGACTGAGCAGGGGGTTAAAAGGAATGAGATACAGCAACCGAGCAGCAGATTTATGTAGTCAGTGCTAAGCTTAGCTTTAGGTGGAGTAGGGACGTTGGAAGACTGGAGACGGGTGATTTGGAGTGATAAATCATCGTTGTTGTTGTTGTTGTCTTCAGTCCTGAGACTGGTTTGATGCAGCTCTCCATGCTACACTATCCTGTGCAAGCTTCATCATCTCCCAGTACGTACTGCAACCTACATCCTTCTGAATCTGCTTAGTGTATTCATCTCTTGGTCTCCCTCTACGATTTTTACCCTCCACGCTGACCTGCAATGCTACATTTGTGATTCCTTGATGCCTCAGAACATGTCCTACCAACCGGTCCCTTCTTCTTGTCAAGTTGAGCCACAAACTCCTCCCCAATTCTATTCAATACCTCCTCATTAGTTATGTGATCTACCCATCTAATGTTCAGCATTCTTCTGTAGCACCACATTTCGAAAGCTTCTATTCTCTTCTTGTCCAAACTATTTATCGTCCATGTTTCACTTCCATACATGGCTACACTCCATACAAATACTTTCAGAAACGACTTCCTGACACTTAAATCTATACTCGATGTTAACAAATTTCTCTTCTTCAGAAACGATTTCCTTGCCATTGCCAATCTACATTTTATATCCTCTCTACTTCGACCATCAGCAGTTATTTTGCTCCCCTAATAGCAAAACTCCTTTACTACTTTAAGTGTCCCATTTCCTAATCTAATTCCATCAGCATCACCCGACTTAACTCGACTACATTCCATTATCCTCGTTTTGCTTTTGTTGATGTTCATCTTATATCCTCCTTTCAAGACACTATCCATTCCGTTCAACTGCTCTTCCAAGTCCTTTGCTGTCTCTGACAGAATTACAATGTCATCGGCGAACCTCAAAGTTTTTATCTCTTCTCCATGCATTTTAATACCTACTCCAAATATTTCTTTTGTTTCCTTTACTGCTTGCTCAATATATACAGATTGAATAACATCGGGGACAGGCTACAACCCTGTCTCACTCCTTTCCTAACCACTGCTTCCCTTTCATGCCCCTCGACTCTTATAACTGCCATCTGGTTTCTGTACTAATTGTAAATAGCCTTTCGCCCCCTGTATTTTACCCCTGCCACCTTTAGAATTTGAAAGAGAGTTTTCCAGTCAACATTGTCAAAAGCTTTCTCTAAGTCTACAAATGCTAGAAATGTAGGTTTGCCTTTCCTAAATCTATTTTCTAAGATAAGTCGTAGGGTCAGTATTGCCTCACGTGTTCCAACATTTCTGCGGAATCCAAACTGATCTTTGCCGGGGTAGGCTTCTACCAGTTTTTCCATTCGTCTGTAAAGAATTCGCGTTAGTATTTTGCAGCTGTGACTTATTAAACTGATAGTTCGGTAATTTTCACATCTGTCAACACCTGCTTTCTTTGGGATTGGAATTATTATATTCTTCTTGAAGTCTGTGGGTATTTCGCCTGTCTCATAAATCTTGCTCACCAGATGGTAGAGTTTTGTCATGACTGGCTCCCCCAAGGCCGGCAGTAGTTCTAATGGAATGTTGTCTACTCCCGGGGCCTTGTTTCGACTCAGGTCTTTCAGTGCTCTGTCAAACTCCTCACGCAGTATCGTATCTCCCATTTCATCATCTACATCCTCTTCCATTTCCATAATATTGTCCTCAAGTACATCGTCCTTGTATAGACTCTCTATATACTACTTCCACCTCTCTGTTTTCCCTTATTTGCTCAGAACTGAGCTCTTGATATTCATACAAGTGGCTCTCTTTTCTCCATAGGTCTCTTTAATTTTACTGTAGGCAGTATCTATCTTGCCCGCAATGAGATAAGCCTCTACATCTTTACATTTGTCGTCTAGCCATCCCTGCTTAGCCACTTTGCACTTCCTGTCAATCTCATTTTTGAGACGTTTGTATTCCTTTTTGCCTGCTTCATTTCCTGCATTATCATATTTTCTCCTTTCATCAATTAAATTCAATATATCTTCTGTTACTCAAGGATTTCTACTAGCCCTCGTCTTTTTAATTACGTGATACTCTGCTGCCTTCACTATTTCATTCCTCAAAGCTACCCATTCTTCTTCTACTGTATTTCTTTCCCCCATTCCTGTCAATTGTCCCCTTATGCTCTCCCGGTCCCATCTCCTTAAATTCCCACCTTTTTGCAGTTTCTTCAGTTTTAATCTACAGTTCATAACCAATAGATTGTGGTCAGAGTCAACATCTGCCCCTGGAAATGTCTTACAATTTAAAACCTGGTTCCTACATCTCTGTCTTACCATTATATAATCTATCTGATACCTTCTAGTATCTCCAGGATTTTTCCATGTATACAACCTTCTTTTATGATTCTTGAACCAAGTGTTAGCTGTGATTAAGTTGTGCTCTGTGCAAAATTCTACCAGACGGCTTCCTCTTTCATTTCTCTCCCCCAATCCATATTCACCTACTACGTTTCATTCTCTCCCTTTTCGTACTCTCGAATTCCAGTCATTATTGACTATTAAATTTTCGTCTCCCTTCACTACCTGAATAATTTCTTTTATCTCATCATACATTTCATCGATTTCTTCATCATCTGCAGAGCTAGTTGGCATATAAACTTGTACTACTGTAGTAGGCATGGGCTTCGTGTCTATCTTGGCCACAATAATGCGTTCACTATACTGTTTGTACTAGCTTACCCGCACTCCTATTTTTTTATTCATTATTAAACCTACTCCTGCATTACCCCTATTTGATTTTGTATTTATAACCCTGTATTTTCCTGACCAGAAGTCTTGTTCCTCCTGCCACCGAACTTCACTAATACCCACTATATCTAACTTCAACCTATCCATTTCCCTTTTTAAATTTCCTAACCTATCTTCCCGATTAAGGGATCTGACATTCCACGCTCCGATCCGTAGAACGTCAGTCTTCTTTCTCCTGATAACGACGTACTCCTGAGTAGTCCCCGCCCGAAGATCCGAATGGCGGACTATTTTACCTCCGGAAAATTTTACCCAAGAGGACGCCATCATCATTTAACCATACAGAAAAGCTGTATGCCCTCGGGAAAAATTACGGCTGACCCCGCGGCAATCCGCTAGAAGGGTTCGCGTCTGGTTCAAAATGGTTCAAATGGCTCTGAGCACTATGGAACTTAACTTCTGAGGTCATCAGTCCCCTAGACTAAGAAGTACTTAAGCCTAACTAACCTAAGGACACCACACACATCCATGCCCGAGGCGGGATTCGAACCTGCGACCGTTGCAGAAGCGCAGTTCCGGACTGAAGCGCCTAGAACCGCTCGGCCACAGCGGCCGGCGGGGAGGTGCTCTGAACACAGAGGAAGTGTGCTGAGCACGGAGGAAGTCTTAGGTGCAATACGGCGCATGGTGTTAAAGCCATCCTCACAGTGGAGGAAGCAGCTGATGACGACTTGAACAGGACGCCAAAGCCAAACGTATGAGAGACGGCGCCCGTATAACGTGGGAAGTGTTGGTTAATGTGATTTGCGAGTGAAGTGCTCTCCAGTGGCAGCTGTCGGTTGTATCTGGCCTGCAAATCATACAGCTTGTTTACGAAATTGATGGACGTAAAATTTCTATTTTATCCCTGTTAAACCACACATCTTATCCTTTGTCCACATGTTAGTCATGTCGCTGGGTCTGTAGTACACATTAATAAAAACTTCAGTATCTAAGAGCATTTTATAACGCAAAAAGGAAAGTTCCAGTTACGACATTACTTTATAAAACTTTTAGTTCAAATATTGCGAGGACAGCTTACGACTGTACGTGCTCTGCACACAGCTGTGAGCTGTTCACCAGGAACTGTCCTGGCGTCCAGATGAATGGACTTATGAAAACAATGGAACATCGAAAAGAACGTGGACAGAAGCAGATTTCACTCGCTCAAAAGTAAAATCTTCCGGGTTTTTAGGTCAGGCCGCAGTCCTTTTAAGCTCCTCGAAAACTCGAGGTTGTGACACCACAGATGGAATCTTCAGTCTTCTCCAAGTTCCCGGGTGTGTGTATACTAGCAAAGCCGGTGTCACATGTATGGTACTTTTTCAAAAAAGAGGAGTTTTTCGATAGATGTCGTGAGTCTACCACTGATGGGTCATCTTCGTTGCCGAAGTACTTATAACAGACAGCGACAAAGAGGGGGAAGGTTTTCCAAAATACTACTGCCGTCGTGTGCCGTACACGAGGCTGTCTGACCGCGGTCTATTGTTCCTCGTGGACCTTGATTGGGGAGTTAAGACACTGGTGATGGGAAATTGGGAACTCAAAAATCTGACAGCCATTTCAGTTTCGCCCCTCTCGGACAAAAAATATTGTATCAGTTTTAGATATATTCACACAAAGTTACGGTATTACATCTCTGATTTCTGAAAGAAAAGGCGAAAAAAGAAAACCAGAATGTTTTCTCTATGTTTTGTCGTGTGATGTGGTTTTTCACTTTATTTCTTAGTCGGCAATTTTTTTGTTATTTTTCTTTCCTCAGCTGTCAAACTTTTTCCTGTTACATGATCTTCTACTATACTTAAGCTGCACATGGTTACCTGGTTTTCTCCTCTGTACGTTTTTGTTTTTGGTCGACATAAGTATCTTTCTCCTCTGGTCGATAGTTAATTACCGTTTTTTTGGCTTCTATTTTCCTTCATTTCTCTAACGTTGTCTCTCCATTTATTTCCACACTCGTTAATCTGTTTATTAATACTTTGACTCTCGTACGGTTGATGTGTTCCCCGTTTGGTTTCGCACTTGTAGCCAGCTGCCGTTCTTAAGAATCCTGATCTGACCTTCCCGGCTGGTACTTTATGGCCATTTCAAGACAGTGCCCATGTCCCGCTGTCACATAGCTTGGATTGTACTGTCTTTATTAGGATCCCTTACCTTATAATTTTTATCAGTTTCCTGTGTTGATAGTGTTTAATATTTCATCATTTTTCTCTCAAATTTAAGAGCAGATGGCAGCCTTGATGGACTGATGGCAGATTATATTTTGTAGCCTTGTTCTATTGTGCACAGCGACTCACTGACATAACTGTTACTTTATGGTTTCAAAAAGCTTTGTATCGGTAGGGATGGACAGCCTCCAGACACTTAATAAACGTAAACGTGGTATATAGTAGGCTGTAACGACATTTTTATTAATCGTGCTTTCAGCTTATTTCGACTACGCGTCACTGTAAAGCACGTTTGTAACATCTGTTCCCTGTCTCATTTTCAGTTCACTCTTAATTAAAAGTAAAAAACCGAATATGGCTACATTTTACTTGTAATTAAGAGTGATTTGAAAATCACATGAAATACAGATGTTACAAATTTGCTTCACAGTGACGCGTAGTCGAAATCAGTTGACCGCACGATTAAATAAAATTTGCGTTGCAGCCGACTATGGACCATGTTTACGTTTATTAAGTTTATGGTTTCAGTTACTTCATTCATAGAGTAACATACAACAACGATAATGAAAAGTGTGTACTCATCCACATGCATACTAAAATAAATTAGCTGAATTTCATTTATACAGCAGCAAACAACAATAACAACGAGGACTATGCAGTCACCTAGACGAATACTAAAAGAATTCGCGACGAATCATACAACTATGAAGGCCATCAATGCAACAAAATACATAGGGATTACAACTACGAATAAGTTACACTGGACGATCACATAGATGACGTCGTGGGGTAAGTGAACCAAAGACTGCCTTTTTAATTGGCAGAACACTTGGCTGAGGCAACAGGACTAGGAAAGAGGGTGCCCACACACTGCTTTTCCGTTCTCTGCCACAGTACTGCTGCGCAGTAAGAGATCCGATTCAGATGGCATTAACGGAGGACATCGAAACAGTTGAAAAAAGAGAAGCTCGTGTTGTATTATCGCGGAATAGGGAAGAGAGTCTCACGGATATAATATGTTAGTTGAGATGACAATCACTAAAACAAAGGCATATTTCCTTGGGACTGATGACCATAGATGTTAAGTCCCATAGTGCTCAGAGCCATATTTCCTTGTGGTAGGATTTTTTTTCACGTAATTTCAGTTGTCAACTATCTCCTCCGAATGTGAAAATATATTGTTGGCGTCCACCTACGTAGTGAGAAATGGTCATCATACTAAAATAAGAGATATCAGGGCCTTAGTGTGCGTTCTGCTGCGAGTACGCTTGTACGCTTGTTCGCCCACTGCTTGAATACTGCTCGGCAGTGTGGGATCCATACCAGATAGGGTCGATAGAAGAGATAGAGAAGATCCAACGGAGAGCAGCGCGCTTCGTTACAGGATCATTTAGTAATCGCGAAAGCGTTACGGAGATGATAGGTAAACTCCAGTGGAAGACTCTGCAGGAGAGACGCTCAGTAGCTCGGTACGGGCTTTTGTTGAAGTTTCGAGAACATACCTTCATCGAGGAGTCAAGCAGTGTATTGATCCCTCCTACGTATATCTCGCGAAGAGACCATGAGGATAAAATCAGAGAGATTAGAGCCCACACAGGGGCATACCGACAATCCTTCTTTCCACGAACAATACGAGACTGGAATAGAAGGGAGAACCGGTAGAGGTACTCAAGGTATCCTCCGCCACACACCGTCAGGTGGCTTGCTGAGTATGGATGTAGATGTAGATGTAGAGCTGTTCGAGACTGAAACGGAAGAGAGGTGGTGAGAATGCAGTTCGATGAACCCACTGCCAGGCACTTAACCATGAATTGCAGAGCAGTGATATAGATGAAGATGTACAAATGGTTGAAAACAACATTAGGCTACAGACGGAGATGTTTCTCAGCGGAAGGCGTAGAAAACGTTTTATATTGCAGGAAGGGGAGATGTAAAAGACCTCGTTTATTTCGCATACATAGATTAAACGAGGACGTTTGAAAGTTAATGAACGCAGACGCACACGAACCAGCTGACAGTGTTCGGCTCCACATGTCACTTTAGGAGCACAGTGGCAGTAAGAACACTGACAACGAAGAGACTCCAGTGGACTTCCGACAGTGGCCCAGACACTCGCAGCTGGTAGCACGTGTGGTGAACGGGCGCCTTTAAATACTCCTCTCTCTCTCTCTCTCTCTCTCTCTCTCTCTCTCTCTCTCTGGCGTGTCAGTGGATAAAAAGAGTGTGTGGGGCCGTCTGGTCCCGGAACGGATCCTTCGTCGCTTCGCTGCAGATCCATAATTAAGGCGCCCACCAACGAGAATAGAACGGAGCCACACGACCAGCACCGCCGCTCTGTCTCAGCTGAGGGAGCTGCAGCTACCGATGCCGTCCGATGTGTCTGCGTTGTGGTACAAACTTGTTAACAACACACTGCCCACCAATCAGTGTTTAGCCGACATTCAGCTTCTCGCCTCCCCCAACTGTGGCAGGTGTGGCGTGCCTGACACCAGCGAACACCGCCTGCAATGTCATGCTGTTTCCGATGTGTGGAGGACTTTCCAGTCATTGAACTACGCCGGCCCAAGTCCGTGTTGACAGTATTTCCCACGTGCAAAACACAATACTGCTGTGTGGTTGTTGGGACATACTGCCTACGCCCTCATCGATCGGCAAATTCACGATGGACTCGCCTTTCTGACTTACATTTGGGAACAACAATCTAAGATCAAAAACAGTGGAAAACACCATGAATATTTTCCCAATTTCTTATCAGCTGCATTGCACCATGCATATGCGAAACAACTCTAAGATGTGTGCGAGCTCTTCTTATTTCCCTCATTTGTCCATTTAGTCTCGCAATCGAGTTTCGATGATTCGCACACTGATCTCATTCTTGCGTCGTACATGTTGTTCTAGCAAAAATAAGTCTTGATATCTACTTAGCGTCAGGTGGTGAGGTAGAATCAGTCTCTATGTACCTATATATATATATATATATATATATATATATATATATATATATATATATATATTAGGGGAAAAAAAGACCGAACGTCAGAGAGAGTAACTGAGTAATAGGATGCGGTTCCACTTGGAGAGTATGTAAATAAAAAAATGAAGAAATAAAATAAAAGATGCAGTTCTTGACCTGGGTTTTTTCCCAATAGCTCCATTACTTAAAAAAATAAGTTTATTAAATTTCAAGTAATTCTGAACGTGCTTATATTGCTTATTGTGCATTTTACTTTCTTTGACACTGTAATCACCAACGGCCTGGCTGCAATGTGAATACCGGTTCCCGTCAGATCACTGACGTTAAGCGCTTTCGGGCTTGGCTAGTACTTTTGATGGGTGACCGTCCGATCTGCCGAGCGCTGTTGGCAAGCAGGGTGCACTCAGCCCTTGTAAGGCAAACTGAGGAGCTACTTGACTGAGAAGTAGCGGCTCCGGTCTCGTAAGCAGAAATACGGCCTGGAGGGCAGTGTGCTCACCATATGCGCCTTCATATCCGCATCTAGTGACGCCTGTGGGTTGAGGATGACACGGCGGCAGGTCGGTACCGTTTGGCCTTCAAAGACTGTACGGACGGAGTAATTGCATTATAATCCAATTCAGCACTTAGCATCAGGCATAAAATTACAAACCTATATCACTCACGTACGAGGTGCCGCAGAATTATCGGAAACGCTTTATGCTCGGATACTGTGACCCATCCTGCGAGCGCTTTTACGCTGCTTTGGTTCTGGGAGGCTCGCCGGTCCCGAGTCCAATCCACCCAGTCAGCAAGCCGAACTCTTTAACGTGACCACGCAACGGTCGCTTCGTGACATCATCATCCTAAGATCGCGGAGTTGCGCCGACGTATGTTATGGAGATTGTAGTCGAAAACGAAACGTTAGGCTGAGACCTATGCCTCGGACCACGGACTTATGTCCGTAAATCAAACATCAGTAGCTAGCGCTGTACCTGGCGCTGCTCTGGTATGTATTTATTCCAGTCGTCTGTTAGTTCATCCCCTCCTTCCCCTTTTCTCTTTCCACCCCAATCACCCACCCCCTCTCTCTGTCCACCACCTTCACTCTCCCCATTCTCTGTCCACCTCCTCGTCTCCTCTCCCTGTGTCAATCTGCTCCTCCTCCCTCTCTCCATCTACTCCTTCTTCCTCTTTTCATCTGCTTATTTCCCCTCTAATATCATCTCCTCCTTCTGTCCATTTTCTCCTCCCGCTATTTCTCTTCATATCGTCCTCTTCATCTCTCCGTCTACCTCCCTCATCGCCGTCTCTGTCCACCCGCTTCACTTTCCTTTCTCTGTCCAAGTCTTCCTATTCCCCCTCTCTGTCCATTTCTCCCTCCTCCTTGCTGTCTGTCCACCTCCCCGCCCTCCTTTCTCTCTCCATGTTATCACACTAACCCCCATATTAGGCTGGTGGTTCTTACCTCTACGTTAGTTCTTTCCAGATCGTAACTAATATGCGTACCAAATTTCATTGAAATCGTTCCAGGAATTTAGGATGAGCTTTTTGCCTATGGCTCTGGACGCATACGCACGTGTTAAACACAAGGGAAGAACAAACCGCCTTCAGTCACAAGTTGCGTTTATTTACTGCACTATGCATTTCGGGCCATGGAGGCTCATCTTCAGGTGCTTTTTAGTGATTTACATCAGGTTTTTCACCTGTTTGCCTGTTGATATTACATTTTTGTGTTACAACATGGTATGTTGTAGATATAAGTTTAACAGCGTTAATAATATGAAACTAACTTACAGTTTAACATTGTATGAAGTCAGCTTCTGTTGTGCAGTTGGTATACACAATACAGTATGTATTGCAAAATTAAAGATGTGTATTGTATATACCAACTGCACAACAGAAGCTGACATCATACAATGTTAAACTGTAAAAAATGGTTCAAATGGCTCTGAGCATTATGGGACTTAACTTCTAAGGTCATCAGTCCCCTAGAACTTAGAACTACTTAAACCTAACCAACCTAAGGACATCACACACATCCATGCCCGAGGCAGGATTCGAACCTGCGACCGTAGCAGTCGCGCGGTTCCAGACTGTAGCGCCTAGAACCGCTCGGCCACTCCGGCCGGCTGTTAAACTGTGTTAGTTTCATATTATTACCGCTGTTAAACTTATATCTACAATATATCATGTTCTAACATAAAAATGTAATATCAAAAACCTGATGTAAATCACTAAAAAGCACCTGAAGATGAGCCTCCAGGGCTCGAAATGCATAGTGCAGTAAATAAACACAACTTGTGACTGAAGGCGGTTTGTTCTTCATTTTACGAAAGTAAAACAGTCGCGGACGAAACACTGGAAAACAATGGATAAAATTAAGAAATACAAGGTGTTCGGAAATTCCTGTTAAAAATTCTAGGACTAGTAGAGGGGAGTGAGTACATAATATTTTGAATAGGATCCAATGTCCGGAAACTTACCTTTTACGTGGTGCAGCCAATTGAAAATATGTTGATAACGCGACCACTTTTACAAGCAACTTATTAGGCGTGACCCAGTACATCACTCATTTTACAATTGCACTCGTTAGTAACCAAGGAAACGAAATGGAAACGGCCCAAGTTTGCACAAACATCACAAACACTCTTCCAATTCGGGTGTGCGACATCTCCTTGGAGCACCACAGTCACGCCTGCCGACTCTTGAACCACCCCTTTCTCGAAGCCGTTGCGTAACTCTGGCGAAAAGGGTTTTCGATGTAGTCAGACATGGTGGATAACGATCTTGATGAATGCGAGGAGCAGCTCTTCCGTTACCGTCAGCTTCACCGTAGGTAAGGATCGTGTCGGTGTATTCTGCAAACATGTACTAGACCGTGTTGCTCTAACACTCACAGGCACGCGAGTGAGGCTCGAACCAGGCGAGAGAGGTAGCATCAGCCGATCTGACGTAGACATCCCTCTTCCCCCTAACTATACCGTATCCAAATTACCTAGGGAAATTGTTTTCAAACAGCTGTAACACGGAAACGGTACGTTACCGGACATGGGTTCCAGCTAAAAATACTATCTACTCACACCTCTCTACAACTCCTAGAAGTCTGCAATGGGAATTTCGGAACACCCTATACATTTTACACATATACAGGGTGGCCAATTGATCGTGACCGGGCCAAATATCACATCAAATAAACGTCAAACGAAAAACACCAAAGAACGAAAATTGTTTAGCTTGAAGGGGGAAACCAGATGGCGCTATGGTTAGACCGCTAGATGGCGCTGCCATAGGTCAAACGGATATCAACTGCGTTTTTTTAAATAGGAACCCCCATTTTTGATTATATATTCGTACAGTACGTAAAGAAATATGAATGTTTTAGTTGGACCACTCTTTTCGCTTTGTGATATATGGCGCAGTAATAGTCCAAACATATGGCTCATAATTTTAGACGAACAGTTGGTAACAGGTAGGTTTTTTAAATTAAAATACGGAACGTAGGTACGTTTGAACATTTTATTTCGGTTGTTCCAATGTGATAGATGTACCTTTGTGAACTTATCATTTCTGAGAACGCATGCTGTTACAGCGTGATTACCTGTAAATACCACATTAATGCAATAAATGCTCAAAATGATGTCCGTCAACGTCAAAGCATTTGGAAATACGTGTAACGACATTCTTCTCAACAGCGAGTGGTTCGCCTTCCGTAATGTTCGGACATGCATTGACAATGCGCTGACGCATGTTGTCAGGCGTCGTCGGTGGATCACGATAGCAAATATCCTTCAACTTTCCCCACAGAAAGATATCCGGGGACGTCAGATCCGGTGAACGTGCGGGCCATGGTATGGTGCTTCGACGACCAATCCACCTGTCATGAAATATGCTATTCAATACCACTTCAACCGCATGCGAGCTATGGTTCAAATGGCTCTGAGCACTATGCGACTTAACATCTGAGGTCATCAGTCCCCTAGAACTTAGAACTACTTAAAGCTAACTAACCTAATGACATCACACACATCCATTCCCGAGGCAGGATTCGAACCTGCGACCGTAGCGGTCACGCGGTTCCAGACTGTAGCGCCTAGAACCGCTCGGCCACCACGGCCAGCCGTGGTATTGTTACTACGTCTGTATTGTGCTTGAAAAGTGTTAAGTTTGGATCGAAATGTAAACGCAGTTAGTTTTTGCATGACGTGCACAAAAGACTTTCCTTTAATTTCCCTGAAAGGGGAGTTTTAATTAATAATAATTACGAAATAGCCGACGAAGGCAGTAGCGCAAGAGAGCGACAAGGTACTGAAAATCTCGCGTGACGCGCGTACACTGTAAGTTAGGTGGCTTTTGTAGGTCCGTTTTTGGTAGTTTCTTGGCTTGACAGACTACAATTGTCTTCCATCATATTGTTCCTTGGTCTCTACTTCCCCTACACCAGTGTGGTACGTTGTGAACAGTATCGTGCATGCGTGTAGGTCACGTACAGTATTTGAGTTGACGAGAATCGGCAGAAATGAGTTCTCCTGTGTAACGTGTGAATAACGCAAGGTTATCGAGATCAGATTGGGTTCTTAGGCAACGAGTTGACGACAGAAAAACTATTGACGTAAAGACGCAGGGACTGGCGGTGTCATAATGCTGAACGAGCTACGAAACACCGGGACCGGGATACCGAGGCGAATGTGCGAACCTTGGAGACTGTGTACGTGAGTATCGTGTGCGTGCGCACCGCTATGTGGGTGGGCCGCACAAACAAGCGGGGAGCTGCATCTGTCGCGGCCGTAATTGCCCTCCTCGCGCTTTTTTGCTCCTCTGCCGGGACAAGGCGTCCACGTGACGTCTCAGCCACTGTGCGCTCTGCCTCAGCCGCGCCCACGCTGCTTCCTGCACAGTGGTTCGTTTACCCACTACAACGAGGCAGCATTACAGGCGGCACTCATTCTGCTTTCTGGTCATCAGCATTTCTGAGCGCTGATTAATTCTCATGGCGAGCATGGTTTCGTTGTCCTGAAGACTGTGCAAACAGGCACTCGTAAGCTGTAAACCGCAAACAAGTTCTTCCAACTATAGTATAGGTAGCTGCGTCCTAGAATACTGTTCCGTCTGGACTGCAGTTTTCACTAGGACTATAGTCGTGTGCCTGCAAGCAAGCACCAAAATTAATTACGTAACTTCATTTTTTGTTCGACAATATCGCCGTTTAACAATCAGAGCAGTGTCTGAGTTAACAGGAGTTTCCAGGATGTCAGGACAAATCATTCTTCGGCGTTCCTTCTGTTGAATTGTGAGACACTTTGGAACCATTTTTGAACACACTTTTTTCACGTTGAAACTTTCATGAAGAATCTGCCTAACACTTTCCTTGTCAACTCCTGTTAACTCAGACACTGCTCTGATTGTTAAACGGCGATCTTGTTGAACAAGTTTACCGATTTTTTCAATGTTTGCATCAGTTTTTGCTGACAATGGTCTGCCAGTGCGAGTGTCATCACTGGTGTCTTCGCGGCCATCTTTAAATCGTTTAAACCACTCAAACACTTGTGTTCGCGATAAACAATCATCGCCGTACACTTGTTGTAACATTACAAACGTTTCACTTGCAGATTTTCCTAGTTTGAAACAAAATTTGATGTTAACACGCTGTTCTTTCTGTACACTCAACATTTTCCGACGCACAGACAAAACGTCAACTACTTAAAACAGACGCCACGGGCAGACTGAGTGCAGGAGGCAGATGAAACTCGAGCAGTAGGCGGAGCGAGAGTCACGTGACAGGCCACGCGACTTTCAGCCTTATTGCATTCGTTTTATTGTTTCACCAGTACTAGTCCGGTTTTTTTCTAGCCACACCTCGTACACTTTATGTTTGCATGTAGTAGTAATGTTCGTCTGTTACGCTTTTAACGGATGTGGATGCAATGTATTTTCAAATGGCTAAATATATTTATTGTATAACATAATTCGAATTTAACATGTTTCAAACTTTTTACATTAATCGTACGATGAGGCCTTGCTTGTTCCCGAATCACATGGTTCTACGTCAACGGGAAGTGGGTTTGTGAGTTCCAAAATGTGACACAAACGGACGAGTCGTTTCATCGCACTAACTTAGAACTTAAATTTTTTCAAAAAATGGTTCAAATGGCTCTAAGCACTATTCGAATTAACATCTGAGGTCATCAGTCCCCTAGAACTTACAAATAGTTAAACCTAACTAGCCTAAGGACATCACACACATCCATGCCCGAAGCAGGATTCGAATCTGCGACAGTAGCAGTCACGCGGTTGCGGACTGAAGCGCCTAGAACCGCTCGGCTACCGCAGCTGGCTTAAATTTTTTACACCGCCAAGGAGACATAGACTTCAGAATATGACATAATATAAATTTGAACCTGATACGCCAACCTGTTCCAAAGAAAAAGCGCTCTTAACAGAAGAGCAGAAAGCCAGATGGATAAACACGACAAAAAATAATTTTTCGTGTCATGTAATTACAAATTAACAATTCTTTTTTCCTTGCTTCTTCCCGAATTTCATGGCTCTAGAGCAACGGGAAGCACCCTATAGGTTTTTATCACTGTGTATTCGAGTGTCAAAATGTGACAAATCTCCATATCTTTTGACTGAAGTGACTTATAAGATGAAAATTTTTACACCGCCAAGGGGCAGTAAGTCTTAATATGTGACATAAATTTGAAGTTAATACGTCTGCACCATCCTGAGAAAGAAGGTTCTTAACCGTCGGACAGACGGACACAGAAAGGGACAGACAACGAAGCAATCCTAGTAGGGTTCCGTTTCTACAGATCAGACATGGAACCCTAAAAATACACGGGACTAACACCGGGGGGAGAGGTCTGATCAACGTACTGCACCTCCCCGACCACTCCACTGCCCATTGAATGTCAGTGTGGCGTGTTCTCAGGCATTTCGGAAGAAAATAGGCTGGCGTTCTGCAGCCGGTGTCGCAGCGACGGGGCGAGAGTTCGATAGTCGCTGTGAAAAAGGGCTGAATAACTGGGCAGACGGTACGCTGCGTTCTGGGTATTTTTCCCAACATACAGGACAGCAGGGCCTCGACGGTTGTCTCCATTTGCAAGACCACAAAAGAAGATCGTGTGCGCCATTTCCCGTGTGAAATAACAAGCTTCAATTACGCTGGTAAGTGCAAAGATAAAACTACATTGTAAAAGCATTTCATAAACCTACCAAAAGACAAACTGGTTCCATTGGAGCTCACGCACGCGCTGCACTTACGATTTACAGTAACAGCCCCACCCGTTGTCTACCGCATGCTGTATCCACGGACAATCATACGAAAATCTGCCGTCACTAGTTTACTGCCTTCTGTAGATCGTTCGTAAAAGGGAAGAGCTTGCAGTAGAAGAGATTTGTTTGACAGCAGCGAAGCTGAAATAGTGATCGTCGCTCTTATGCCATGCACTTTAGAGACGTCTTTTACCGGACTTTTTCGCTTCGAATGATGGTTCATAAGATATCCCTGAATATTGCCCATTTCTCCTGTATGTGAATGTAGATCACATTTCGGAAACGTGCAAATTCATACTGACATTTTTTCATCTTAAAATGAGCATAGTGATTACCGCAATGAGAAGAGCACAAAAAAAAGTCAATGCCGGCAGTTTTGTGTTCCTTTACTTTTCTTAATCTACTTGTTTCATTTACATATCCGGTATTTATGGTGTGTGCTCAACAGGCAGGTTGGTTGCAGTACCACTTCCAGCCGCGGTGCTACGGGACGCGGTATAGCTTGCCTTCCCACGAACCAAGCCATTAACTGTTTCTCAGTCCGTGTGCGTAAATGTGTCCGGCTCTACGCGTGGTTTGTTTTGCTAAGCGACTAGGACCACTTGTGATTCTACCGTCCCATGACGACTGTGGAAATATTTGCGTTACGGCTCAGTGTAGTGTGGTGTACTGTCGGAGCTAAATGCATGGAATGAGTGAGTAACTGCTGCTACTGCTGCTGTTGGCTGTTTGGCCGCAAACGTTTGCCGCCGAGTTCCGTTCCGTTGACCTCACCTGACCGAGCGACTCGTACGGCCCGTGTGACGAGATCACAAGCGGCTGAATGATTCGCAACACCCACTGACGCTCGTCCCACAAACTAATATCATTTATACAATCCGTTTTAACGTACAGTAGTTCAAATGGTTCAAATGGCTCTGAACACTATGGGACTTAACTTCTAAGGTCATCAGTCCCCTAGAATTTAGAATTACTTAAACGTAACTAACCTAAGGACATCATACATATCCATGCCCGAGGCAGGATTCGAACATTGAATCGTAGCAGTCGCGTGGTTCCTGACTGTAGCGCCTAGAACCGCTCGGCCACCCGGCCGCCCGTACAATAGTGCTATAGTGTGTAATGTCAGGAGAAATCTATTGCACAGAGCCGTGATATAACGCAGCGGGATTATTTTCCACGTAATCGCTGTGAACGCCTGCTGCCGAGTTTTCGACTCAAGGATCCGGAACGCAATGGCGTTCTAGCTGATGCAAAAGACGTCTGCTGACAACTGTCAGATCATATCAGAACTACACAGGGTGAACTAGAACTCTACCGACAAACTTTCACAGGTGTGACAAGCCGTCTTTAAATCCTTCATTTCTGTGGCCATATTGTCCGTAGTTGCTTTACAATTCTTGAGGGTGTTTTTGTTCTCTCGTTTTTATTTCTTTTCATACACGCATTTCGCTTTATTGAGGTAAAGCATCATCAGTGGTCTGCACAAGTTATTTACGTTATGATTTGTTGGAAGATAGATCGTTAACAAGATGTTGGTTTGTACTTACGACGATTTTCGCTTGATTTCTCGCTTACACCGGCAACGGCCCTGCCGCAGAGGATACACCGATTCCCGTCAGATCACCGAAGTTAAGCGCTGTCGGGCGTGGCCGGCACTTGGATGGGTGACCATCCAGCCCCCATGCGCTGTTGCCATTTTTCGGGGTGCACTCAGCCTCGTGATGCCAATTGAGGAGCTACTCGACCGAATAGTAGCGGCTGCGGTCAAAGAAACCCATCATAACGACCAGGAGAGCGCTGTTGCTGACCACACGCCCCTCCTATCCGCATCCTCAACTGAGGATGACAAGGCGGTCGGATGGTCCCGGTGGGCCACATATGGCCTGATGACGGAGTGCTTTTGGAGTGCTTCTCGCTTACACCGGGAAATGCCGTCTGCTAGCACACCGTTGATGTTTTTCTTCTTTAACACTGATAATTGTGGTCTAATTTTTAGTTCTCCTGCAGCACTAGGCATTTTTTACAGCATAATTTTTCGCACACCACTGTTTTCTCTTTGTTTTGATACTTCCATCCTGCCTTTCCAAATGTAGGCGACAAATTAAGCGAAAATCACCCCAAGTACAAACCAACGCATTGTTAACGGGCTGTTTTTCGATCTTAAAGCAAATCAAAATGTAAACAGATCAGACAACGGCCTTGCCGCAGTCGTAACACCGGTTGCCGTCAGATCACCGAAGTTGGGCGCTGTCGGGCTGGGCTAGAACTTGGATGGCTGACCATCCGGTCTGCGGAGCGTTGTGGGCAAGCGGGGTGCACTCAGCCCTTGTGGGGCAAACTGAGGAGCTACTCGACTGAGAAGTAGCGGCTCCGGTCTCGTAAACTGACATACGGTCGGGAGATCGGTGTGTTGACCACATGGCCCTCCCTATCAGCATCCAGTGACGCCTGTGGGCTGAGGATGGCACGGCGGCCGGTCGGTACCGTTGGGTCTTCATGGCTTGTTCGGGCGGAGGGAGTTTTAACTACAGGTCACTGTAGTCTTAATATTTTTTTTTCTTTTGTGCATTACCTTGTCATAGTATGTATGTATCATTTATTTCAACTATTCTTTATTTGTTAATACGTCACGTTGTTTCTTCATTCATTTTGCTACTGCTTTATATTTTATATTGCACGAATATGAATGTTCTGGTTCTATATGCTTTGTAAATCTTTGGTTAGGCTGGGAGAAGTACCGTGAGAGAGAGAGAGAGAGAGAGAGAGAGAGAGAGCGAGAGAGCGAACGACTATCGATAGAGAGCGTGCGAGTTGTTGTTGTTGTTGTTGTTGTACGTGGCCGGTTCGCGGATGGATAAACTTGGAAAAGTTCGGCGTGAAAGACGGTGATACGGCGAGGAACAATTAATTACAGTGCGTCCGCTGTGTTAATAGGAGATCGTGCATTATTAAGTAAACAGTAAAACCTGAAAAGTATATCGAGTGTTTGCGGTGACGATTTTACAAACTGTGTGCGCTTGTGACAATTAGCCATGAATCAGACACCATTGTAGTGTGGAGACACTAACTGTTAGAATTGCGTGAAAGTGGAAGAAACCAAAATGTTAAATTAAAGAACAGTGCTGTGATTTGATCAAGAAACATTTACTGTATCGTCCAAACTGTCTTAAAGACGGCGACGTAAATGGAACTGATGTTTAACGGACTGTTATAGTGATAAACAAATGTGACTGTTTTCCTGTGACAACACGGTGAAAGAACTGTGCGAAGTATTGGCATTAACCGGCTATGTATCGTAAATACTAAAGACATTGCATAATTCTGACCTACCAGCACAGCGTGATTAATAAACTTTTAGTAATAAAACGTCGCGCGCGTAACGACAACGCACACACTGGAACTATTATTATCGCGCCAGTGCTGCCAGCTGATTCGACTACAACGGAGACGTGGACCACCGCCGTAACTGGAATATTAATGGAACAGGAGGATCCACCATTATCTTCACCCCACGAACCGGGATTAGCTTCACACATCGTCCGCGCGGACCACCGCTGACGTCATCGCACTGCCTGCAGCAACAGTTGAGACATTAAAAGAAAATTATTACGCTCTCTCTCATTTCAAAATTAAAGACAATTGCAGTTAAATTGTCTATTTTAAAAATACTGTCACAATATCTCAATTTTCTTTAGTTCCAATAGATATTCTTTCCATTATTTCGTCTTGTTGACAGTGTTGAAAACCCACCAAATTAAAGTTCAATTAATAATTTTCTTTCAAAATTCTTCTCAGACATTTTGCTGCTCATTATAATTTTATTTTAATGTTTGTAACTTCTTTTGGAGGCAGTACATATTTTATTTTTTGTGTAGTAAAATTAGCTACCATAAAATTACGTATATTACCAGCTGCTGTTGTCCGCCATTACTGCTTGAAAACTGCACCTATTTTCTCGTTGGCTGTCAGCTTAAAAACAAAATTACGTATTTCGTGGGCATCCAGCAGATGCGCGATGTCTATGAAGGCCCCTACAATAATTTGTTCTTACTTTTGCAGGTTTACTGGAATTATATTCACTTTCATTGTTCATTTGGCCCCCGTTAAAGTGATTTATCGCATCTATATAATAATTGTACTGAATTACCTAATTTATTTTTTTATTACGTAAACATTGGCATACCATATTTAGATTAAAATTGACCTCTTGTTGGCCTCACATAACATTCTGCCCGTTCTGATAGAGACTAATCCAATTTTCTTTTTTTTCGACCATGACTAACAGGGGTAATCAGATTCCTTGTATGGGTCATGTTTTATTATTTAAAAGTTTTTTTTTTTTGAAGTAGAGAACCAGTTTCTTTACAACTGATGATGCCTTAGCTCAACAAATACCCTCAAGAATTTGACAAGCTGTTCACAGACACGTTCTCAGTATTTTGGGATAAGCGACCCACGGTCTCCGGTGGCTTGTTGCAGAGTAGTTACGTTGTGTTGTTGTAGTGGTCTTCAGTCCTGAGACTGGTTTGAAGCAGCTCTCCATGCTACTCTATCCTGTGCAAGCTTGTACATCTCCCAGTACCTACTGCAGCCTACATCCTTCTGAATCTGCTTAGTTTATTCATCTCTTGGTCACCCTCTACGATTTTTACCCGCCACGCTGCCCTCCAGTACTAAATTGGTGATACCTTGGTGCCTCAGAACATGTCCTACCAACCGATCCCTTCTTCTAGTCAAGTTGTGCCACAAACTACTCTTCTCCCAATTCTATTCAATACCTCCTTATTAGTTATGTGACCTACCCATCTAATCTTCAGCATTCTTCTGTAGCACCACATTTCGAAAGCTTCTATTCTCTTCTTGTCTACACTATTTATCGTCCACGTTTCACTTCGATACATGGCTACACCCCATACAAATACTTTCAGAAACGACTTCCTGACACTTAACTCAATACTCGATGTTAACAAATTTCTCTTCTTCAGAAACGCTTTCCTTGCCATTGCCAGTCTACATTTTATATCCTCTCTACTTCGACCATCATGAGTTATTTTGCTCCCCAAATAGCAAAACTCCTTTACTACTTTAAGTGTCTCATTTCCTTATCAAATTCCCTCAGCATCACCCGACTAAATTCGACTACATTCCATTATCCTCGTTTTGCTTTTGTTGATGTTCATCTTATATCCTCCTTTCAAGACACTTTACATTCCGTTCAACTGCTCTTACAAGTCCTTCGCTGTCTCTGACAGAATTACAATGTCATCGGCGAGCATCAACATCTTTATTTCTTCTCCATGGATTTTAATGCCTAGTCCGAACTTTTGCTTCCTTTACTGCTTGCTCAATATGCAGATTAAATAGGATCGGGGAGAGCCAACAACCCTGTCTCACTCCCTTCCCAACCACTGCTTCCCTTTCATGTCCCTCGATTCTTATAACTGCCATCTCCTTTCTGTACAAATTGTGAATAGCCTTTCGCTCCCTGTATTTTACCCCTGCCACCTTCAGAATTTGAAAGAGAGTATTCCAGTCAACATTGTGAAAAGCTTTCTCTAAGTCTACAAATGCTAGAAACGTAGGTTTGCCTTTCCTGAATCTTTCTTCTAAGATAAGTCGTAGGGTCAGTATTGCCTCACGTGTTCCAACATTTCTACGGAATCCAAACTGATATTCCCCAAGGTCGGCTTCTATTTGTTTATCCATTCGTCTGTTAAGAATTCGCGTTAGTATTTTGCATCTGTGACGTATTAAACTGATAGATCGGTAATTTTCACATCTGTCAACACCTGATTTCTTTGGGACTGGAATTATTATATTCTTCTTGAAGTCTGAGGGTATTTCTCCTGTCTCATACATCTTGCTCACCAGATGGTAGAGTTTTGTCAGGACTGGCTCTCCCAAGGCTGTCAGTAGTTCTAATGGAATGTTGTTTACTCCCGGGGCCTTGTTTCGACTCAGGTCTTTCAGTGCTCTGTCAAACTCTTCACGCAGTATCTTATATCCCATTTCGTCTTCATCTACATCCTCTTCCATTTCCAGAATACTGTCCTCAAGTACATCGCCCTTGTACAGACCCTCTATATACTCCTTCCACCCTTCTGCTTTCCCTTCTTTGCTGAGAACTGGGTTTCCATCTGAGCTTTTGATATTCATGCAAGTGGTTCTCTTTTCTCCAAAGGTCTCTTTAATTTTCCTGTAGGCAGTATCTATCTTACCCCTAGTGAGATAAGCCTCTACATCCTTACATTTGTCCTCTAGCCATCCCTGCTTAGCCATTTTGCACTTCCTGTCGATCTCATTTTTGAAACGTTTGTATGCCTTTTTGCCTGCTTCATTTACTGCATTTTTGTATATTCTCCTTTCATCAATTAAATTCAGTATCTCTTCTGTTACCCAAGGATTTCTACTAGCCCTCGTCTTTTTACCTACTTGATCCTCTGCTGCCTTCACTATTTCATCCCTCAAAGCTACCCATTTATCTTCTACTGTATTTCTTTACCCCATTCCTGTCAATTGTTCCCTTATGCTCTCCCTGAAACTCTGTTCAACCTCTGGTTTAGTCAGTTAATCCAGGTCCCATCTCCTTAAATTGCAATCACACTTTTTACTGTGATAATGCGCTCACAAGAGAGGAGAAGCCTGTAAAGTGTTATAATCGAAACGTAACACCTCTCGCACGAATCACTTTGCAGAAATGTGGTTACCGTTACCGTGGGAACATGTCAGCGTGAGTGTCGTCGTTACGTCCTTCCGTTGCATTCACGAGTTGATGAAGCCTCTAAACAGGTGCTCAACGCAGATGGCTCTACAACACAGCTCACATTCCACAGAATCCGTGATCAACAGGCCTGATGGTCTCCTTGGCAGTTCAAAATCGTGCATTTAAGTGCGAGGGGGACGCCAGCCCGCTGTAGCCACTGCCGCTGGACAGGACCTCGCTACGGGCTGTGATCTGACAAAGAGGAAGGACGCGTCATAGATGATTATCAATAAACCTGATCAGTAAACCTATCCATTTAACTGTGTATAACTCTTAACGCACAATTAACACTGTTGGAAAACCAACCCGCAAAAGAACCGAGTAGAGCTGAGTATAACCTTGAACGAAAAGAATAAAATGGGTACTATAGTTGTACCGCGACTGACTGTTAACACGACATACACCGAGACTGTCGACATTTGCAATGTATTTCCAGTGCTTTACAGATAAAAAGGTAACTGGGAGAAGAAACCAAACGAAACACAATAACTCTGCAGCGGTTCCTTTATGCCAAAATACTCCGAAGGTATCCCTGAAAAACCTCTCAAAGTTTGTTGGTGGAATTTCGGTTTACCCTGAACAAGGCCAGAACTTCATGCTGGCGGTTGCACCAAATCCACACAGTGCATTGTTTTGTCTGACCTAGGATCACAGCGTTTGGACTACGGCAGAGTCTATAACACTTCCGTCTGCTACTGCTATACCATAACCTCAAAACTGGATGCAATTTGCAAATCAGAATTATTTTGTTAGAGTGATAATGGTACAAAGCAACAGAGCAGTGTTACCCTCTGAGAGGAATCTTGTTATGTTGATCGTGTTGTACCTAACGGGGTGGCTTATCGGAAGTGAAAGTCAGAGTTACGTAAATATTGGAACAGTAACAAACAATATTTTGCCTATCTGCACTGTTTAACTGATAAAGAAAACGGTCGCCAGCCTAACTAGGCAAGAGAATGGCTAACATTCTCGTTCAATCGTTCAAGAAAATAGTTATTAGTAACTCTAATGGATAAACACAACCTATACTTGGCCACACGCGAGTGCAATAAACTCTGACACATACATATATTTACGTTAAGACTGAAGGTAACAACTGGAGCAGCACAAACTATTTGCAAAATTATAACAGATACCGAAACACACTATTACTTTCAGGGCTTGTTCAAACTGAATGGTCTTTATAACATTACGATTAACATTCATTGCAGAATCATTAAGTGGATATAGGTTAAGTCTCTCTCAGTTAAATACTTTACTATTTAAAATGAAAGTTAATTGGAATCCACTGAAAGGTTGCTTCTCACTATCATTTGAAGAAAGAAATTGTGATTTTCATAATTAATGGTCTTTCCGTTACTTGTTACTCATCATTAACACACTCCAGGGTGAATGGCGGACAGTGGTGGGCTCGCGCGTGCCTGGCCGAAAGGCGAAGGTGGGATCTGGCCGCGTGGCAGCTGCCTTACCCCTTTCCAACAGGTACGGGGTGCTTCCTAGTGGTGATGACATCGTTTCCGAGCCACCACAGGATGCCTCGCCTGTTGGGCCAGTGGCCGATTCTCCGGCAAGGTCCCGACAGTCACAGAGGGCGGGCCTATTAGTTATAGGGAGCTCCAACGTTAGGCGGGTTATGGAGCCCCTCAGGAAAATAGCGGGTAGGTCGGGGAAGAATGCCAGTGTGCACTCGGTGTGCTTGCCGGGGGGTCTCGTCCGTAATGTGGAGGAGGCCCTTCCGGCAGCTATTGAACGCACTGGGTGTGACCGGCTGCAGATAGTAGCACATGTCGGAACGAATGACGCCTGCCGCTTGGGTTCTGAGGCCATCCTTGGTTCCTTCCGGCGGCTGGCTGATTTGGTGAAGACAACCAGCATCGCACGCGGAGTGCAAGCTGAGCTTAATATCTGCAGCATAGTGCCCAGTCGATCGCGGTCCTCTGGTTTGGAGCCGTGTGGAGGGTCTAAACCAGAGGCTCAGACGACTCTGCGACCATAATGGTTGCAAATTCATCGACCTCCGTTATTGGGTGGAGAACTGTAGGGCCCCCCTAGACAGGTCAGGCGTGCACTACACACCGGAAGCAGCTACTAGGGTAGCAGAGTACGTGTGGCGTGCACACGGGGGTTTTTTAGGTTAGAGGGACCCCCCCTTGGTCGAAACGATAAAATACCTGACGGCTTACCAGAGAGAACATTATCATCGTTGATAAAGAACGTCCGTCCTCAGAGACCAAAAACAGGAAAAGTTAACGTAATATTGGTAAACTGCAGGAGTATCCAGGGCAAGGTTCCTGAATTAATATCTCTTATTGAAGGAAATAGTGCGCATATAGTATTAAGAACGGAAAGTTGGTTAAAACCGGAAGTGAACAGTAACGAAATCCTAGACACAGAATGGAATATATACCGCAAGGATAGGATAAACGCCAATGGTGGAGGAGTATTTATAGCAGTAAAGAATTCAATAATATCCAGTGAAGTTATTAGCGAATGCGAATGTGAAATAATCTGGGTTAAGTTAAGTATCAAAGGTGGGTCAGATATGATAGTCGGATGCTTCTATAGACCACCTGCATCAGCAACCGTAGTAGTTGAGCGCCTCAGAGAGAACCTGCAGAACGTCGTGAAGAAGTTTCGTGATCATACTATTGTAATAGGGGGAGACTTCAATCTACCAGGTATAGAATGGGATAGTCACACAATCAGAACTGGAGCCAGGGACAGAGACTCTTGTGACATTATCCTGACTGCCTTGTCCGAGAATTACTTCGAGCAGATAGTTAGAGAACCAACTCGTGAAGCTAACGTTTTAGACCTCATAGCAACAAATAGACCGAAACTTTTCGACTCCGTGAATGTAGAAGAGGGTATCAGTGATCATAAGTCAGTGGTTGCATCAATGACTACAAGTGTAATAAGAAATGCCAAGAAAGGAAGGAAAAAATATTTGCTTAACAAGAGTGATAGGGCACAAATCGCAGAATATCTGAGTGACCACCATCAAACGTTCATTTCTGAGGAAGAGGATGTGGAACAAAAATGGAACAAATTCAGAAACATCGTCCAGTACGCCTTGGATAAGTTCGTGCCGACTAAGGTCCAAAGCGAGGGGAAAGATCCACCGTGGTATAACAATCATGTACGAAAGGTGCTACGGAAACAAAGAAAGCTTCATCATAGGTTTAAGAGTAGTCGAATCATAGCTGATAAGGAAAAGCTGAACGAAGCGAAAAAGAGCGTAAAGAGAGCAATGAGAGAAGCATTCAACGAATTCGAACATAAAACATTGGCAAACAATCTAAACAAGAACCCTAAAAAGTTTTGGTCATATGTAAAATCGGTAAGCGGATCTAAATCCCCTATTCAGTCACTCGTTGACCACGATGGCACCGAAACAGAGGACGACCGAAGAAAGGCAGAAATACTGAATTCAGTGTTCCGAAACTGTTTCACTGCGGAAAATCGTAACACGGTCCCTGACTTCAGCCGTCGCACGGACGCCAAAATGGAAAATATTGAAATAAACGATATCGGAATTGAAAAACAACTGCTATCACTTAGTAGCGGAAAAGCATCCGGACCAGACGAGATACCCTTAAAATTCTACAGTGATTATGCTAAAGAACTTGCCCCCTTTCTATCAGCAATTTATCGTAGATCTCTGGAAGAACGTAAAATACCTAGCGACTGGAAGAAAGCGCAGGTCGTTCCCATTTTCAAGAAGGGTCATAAATCAGATGCGAATAATTATAGGCCTATTTCGCTTACGTCAATCTGTTGTAGAATAATGGAACATGTTTTATGTTCTCGTATTATGACGTTCTTAGATAATACAAATCTCCTTCATCATAACCAACATGGATTCCGCAAACAGAGATCATGTGAAACTCAGCTCGCCCTATTTGTCCAAGAAATTCACAGTGCCGTAGACACTGGCGAGCAGATTGATGCCGTATTCCTGGACTTCAGGAAGGCATTTGATACGGTTCCGCACTTACGTTTAGTGAAAAAAATACGAGCTTACGGAATATCGGACGAGGTTTGTGATTGGATTCAGGATTTCCTAGAAGAAAGAACACAACATGTCATTCTTAACGGTTCAAAATCTGCAGATGTAGAGGTAATTTCGGGAGTACCGCAAGGAAGCGTGATAGGACCTTTATTGTTTACAATATACATAAATGACTTAGTTGACAACATCGGTAGCTCCGTGAGGCTATTTGCAGATGACACGGTTGTCTACAAGAAGGTAGCAACATCAGAAGACTCGTACGTACTCCAGGAAGACCTGCAGAGGATTAATGAATGGTGCGACAGCTGGCAGCTTTCCCTAAACGTAGATAAATGTAATATAATGCGCATACATAGGGGCAGAAATCCATTCCAGTACGATTATGCCATAGGTGGTAAATCATTGGAAGTGGTAACGACCGTAAAATACTTAGGAGTTACTATCCGGAGCGATCTGAAGTGGAATGATCACATAAAACAAATAGTGGGAAAAGCAGGCGCCAGGTTGAGATTCATAGGAAGAATTCTAAGAAAATGTGACTCATCGACGAAAGAAGTAGCTTACAAAACGCTTGTTCGTCCGATTCTTGAGTATTGCTCATCAGTATGGGACCCTTACCAGGTTGGATTAATAGAAGAGATAGACATGATCCAGCGAAAAGCAGCGCGATTCGTCATGGGGACATTTAGTCAGCGTTACGGAGATGCTGAACAAGCTCCAGTGGCGGACACTTCAAGAAAGGCGTTACGCAATACGGAGAGGTTTATTATCGAAATTACGAGAGAGCACATTCCGGGAAGAGATGGGCAACATATTACTACCGCCCACATATATATCGCGTAATGATCACAACGAAAAGATCCGAGAAATTAGAGCAAATACGGAGACTTACAAGCAGTCGTTCTTCCCACGCACAATTCGTGAATGGAACAGGGAAGGGGGGATCAGATAGTGGTACAATAAGTACCCTCCGCCATACACCGTAAGGTGGCTCGCGGAGTATAGATGTAGATGTAGAATAGACAAACTGTGGATCCAATTATACGATTAATATGCACTTCCAATACACAAGAGAGACAAACATTTAGCAATCATGAACATATAATTTCCTACTAGTGCAGTTTTCCACTTTTACTACAGCGAAACACAATGTTGACAAAATTGCAAGAAACTGACTCACCTTTCTGAATTTACTACAGATATCAAGGTGATCATTTGCTAAGCAAAACTTTGTAAGCCTCAGTCTTAAGATGCCCGCATCTCGTGGTCGTGCGGTAGCGTTCTCGCTTCCCACGCCCGGGTTCCCGGGTTCGATTCCCGGCGGGGTCAGGGATTTTCTCTGCCTCGTGATGGCTGGGTGTTGTGTGCTGTCCTTAGGTTAGTTAGGTTTAAGTAGTTCTAAGTTCTAGGGGACTTATGACCACAGCAGTTGAGTCCCATAGTGCTCAGAGCCATTTGAACCATTTTTTTCAGTCTTAAGAACTTTTAATTTTGCAGTTGGCAACAGCACTTTAATAAGCAGTTTTAATAGGAAAATTATTTTCAGCAAACAACATTTACTTTAACTCACTCTCTTGCCACATTAACTTTAACTTTCTTTTTACTAAGTTCAAGACGCATTAATTAGCATAACACTGGGCTGTAATGTACTTTCAGTAAGGACACTCGGAAATCACTTTAGTTCAAACGGAGAGGAACCTGAGAGGTGTTATATTAAGGAGGAAAATCAAGGTAGGTACATAAATTCAGATATAAATTACCTTATATTTGAGCACACTACACATCCATTAAGCTGATCCTTCACTGTACATCATTGTAGCATTCCGATGTAATGATTGCGCAATAAGGTGGCGATTGCATGTTGGCAGGTGGAATTGCAGGTAGATTTGCTGGACTCTGTCATTTCTTGGTGGCGATGATAGATACAAATTCCAGAATAGTTCCAGCTATTTATTCATCCATCCGAGGCATTGGAAAGTAGCAGAAAAAGCCTCTCTCGGAACCAGCACAATATGCATCTTTTACATGGCAGTGCACAGTCTCGTAGCTTGTCCCCGACTGACTCTTGTTCCACCTTTTCTACCTAGGCCAACCCCAATTTGCGCGCGCTACACAGTTCCGTTCCCGAGGGGAACCACACTACCTTTTACATACAAACTAACTAAGAACCCTAAGTGAGGATCAGCAGTTTACATAACAGTAACCAAATACATTAAATAAAACAGAACATTTGCACATATTGACATTTCTACAAAAATTATTCACACAGAAATTACAATTACATACAGTAAGTTTTGTTCCCTCCAAATGGGACAAAGAATGACAGATACACTACTTTGCATAGAACCAAACCATGACATCAAAGTTTGTATAAAGAAAGCAGTATACAATTTTGTGTTATCTATTCAATCAAACATATTTACAGAAGCTCAACGATGTAATTTTAAATAAAACAAAAGCAAAATAAATCAGTAGAGTATTAGAGCTATGGTGTTACAAGTCAACAGATGAGTGTTTGAAAAGTGACACTTGCGTTTAATTTTTCATCTCCCTGACAACTGGTCCCCTAACCCAGACTTCGAAAAATTACTTTACAGCAGCGAACTTAAGCCAAGGAAAACTGGAAAGAAAAGAGTGTATGGTTACATGAATAAAGGAGGTTGGTAATGAACTGTCCTTAGCAGTGTGGGCTGTTATGTTACCGTAGCTCCTTCACTTCTGTTACACACTGCCCCACTGCTTGTTATATTATAATGAAAGTTAAGCCGTGTCAGAGGTGAGCTGATAGCTCTGGAATGCGAAATTAATTAAATATTGTATAACATTGTCGCCACAACGCTTTACATTAGTATCTAGAGAAAAAAAAAGTTCTACTGCCCAACGCTATGATCTCAACTGGCGAAAGTTGATAAGTTATGGTTCAAATGGCTCTGAGCACTATGGGACTTATGTACTGAGGTCATCAGTCCCCTAGAACGTAGAACTACTTAAACCGAAATCACCTAAGGACATCACACACATCCACGCCCGAGACACAGCAAACATTCATACACATTTAATTTAGGTATATTTGTTACCACGTACTGACAGAAACATCTAAAATAATAAAACAGATAAATACACTCATGTTGGGAAAAAAAAACAAAACGTCTTGAAAGGCTAGAGATAGGACTTTCATATTTACAGGACATGTATATTAGTATGTTCTGCAGGAACGATTAGCATTTGAACCGTGTCGACCGGCGGGTTCAAGGCCAACATCGATATCGCGGCGCACCACGGCCTACCGGTAAAATGTGCCTGCGGCTCTCGTTGTCCCCGTAAACTGAAGGTGATGGACCAGTGTGACTTGAGCAGACGGGCAGGACGCCTCGCGGACGTATGCGCAAACCGTACACTCAAATCAGTGAGTTTCAAAGAGGGCGCATCATTGGTATGAGAGAAGTGATGCATCCATCCGGGAAATAGCTGCTGGTGTGGGACGAAGTGTTTCGGCAGCGCAACGGTTGTGTGCAGAATGGTTCACGGAAGGCCGCAGAACACTGCGAGTGGGTCACGTCGCACCAGCCAGACCACTCCCGACAAAATCGACACCTCATCTGAATTGCAGGACGGATCTGCGTCCTCTCCTGCTCTGGCGGAACAGTGTGTGACAGGGGTGACAGTCCGCTGCCATTTGTTACGGCATGGGTTACGTGCGAGTCGTCCACTTCTCCGCCTACCTTTGACGAATGTCCATAAACTTGCGAGATGGCAATGATGTAGGGACGACGCCACTGGGGAGAGTAATAGCATCAGATAGTGTTTTCGGGCGAGCACAGGTTCTGTTTGTTTGGAAATGATGACCGCATCTTAGTTCGCACAGACAGAGGGAGCGGCATCACAGTGACTGCATTCGCACAAGACATGCAGCGTAAACTCAGTGCCTTACGGTGTGAGGTGCTGCTGGGTACAGCCACAAACCACAGCTGGTGCGTGTCCAGGACACTGTGACCTACTTTAATTACATCCTGCGACCCGTAACCATATCCTTCCTGTACAACACCCCAGACGCCATTTTTCAGCAAGACAGTGCACGACCATATGCTGCTACACAAACACGTGCCTTCTCGGTGTCGCAGGCCCGCCATATCACCAGACTTGTCGCCAATCGAAAATGTGTGGGATATGGTGAAACGAAGAGTGCAGTTCTGTGATCCAATACCAACCACTTCAGCTTAGCTTTGGAAGCAGGTGAACGCAGCGTGGATGGCTGTACCACAGGGCGCCATTGACACCTAATACGCGTCGATGCCGTCACGCATGGAACAAATTATCAGGGCCCGTAGTAGACCCAGGGTATACTAGGCAACAGGACACACGCTGAACTGAGGCGACTGAAATGCTAATCATTTCTGCAGAACATACTAACGTACACGTCCTGTCAATATGAAAGTCCAATCTCTTGTCGTTCAAGAGGTTCTGTTTTTTTGTGAACATGAGTGTATATAGCAGACGATTGTCTACACATCTGATCCTAGATACGCATTCGTATGTGCAACCGCACTTCCATCGCGTTTCCACTCAGTCTATCTCGAGGATGAGCCACGTCACGTCGTTCGTCTTTGTCAGCCCGCAGCCCGTAGCGAGGTCCTGCTCAGCGGGGTGGCGTCCGCCTCGCACGTAACTGCACGATTCTGAACTGCCACGGAGATCATCAGATCTGTTGATCACAGATTTCTGTTGAGTCTTAGGTATGTTGTAGGCGGACCTGTCTTGAATCTCTGGTTAGCGACTTTTCATGCGACGGCCCTAGTTTCCGAGAAAAACAGATGTCGTAGTTTCATGCCTACTTCCTGTATCTGTACCTGCAGATCCCGCCGGAGGTTCGAGTCCTCCCTCGGACATGTGTGTGTGTGTGTGTGTGTGTGTGTGTGTGTGTGTGTGTGTGTGTGTGTGTGTGTGTGTGTGTGTGTGTGTGTGTGTGTTTGTTCTTAGGATAATTTAGGTGAAGTAGTGTGTAAGCTTAGGGACTGATGACCCATGAGATTTCACTCACACACACACACACACACACACACACACACACACACACACACGCACGCACGGACACCTGTACCTGCGCTGACGGTACAGGTTCAAATATACCCCTGTACTTTTTTTTCTGTTACATTGTACACAGTATCATTAAATAGCATATGTATTTGCGGAAGGTTTCCAGATACAGACGAAAGTACTAATCCCTAATTTTGACCTCGGCTATGCAGTTAACATACGGATCAATCCGGCTGCCAGTAAGTCAACGTACAACAGATGCTTTGTGAAACGAGGAGGGAAAATGTTTCTGTGCATATAGAAGATTCAGTACAGTCTACTCATCCGTTCAAGGCACGAGTGCGGAAAGATATTCCCTTCTGTTTTGTCTTACGTATGAGAGAACAATATGGGGAAATTTGGTCCGATTGTTCAAAAAAAAAAAATGGCGAATTGATTCATCAGTTACAAAATGTAACTGTGATCTGACCAAATTAGAAAAGTTGATGAAAGTGCTATGCGAAGACTTTTTAAAATCTGACATTCTTCCATACGTGGGAAAAGAAAAATTCGTTTCTACATTTTACATATGCACGGAGGGCAGACTGATCAGAAACATTACGAGCAAATATTTGTAGATGAAATAAAGGCATGCACCTGCTCCGTAAAGATTATCCCATCAAAATGTACTCTACTTTGCCATTCCTGTGATGTTTACTTTTACACGCTATTGCAGCGTCTGTGTTGTTCAAGTGGTTCAAATCGCTCTGAGCACTATGGGACTTAAATTTTGAGGTCATCAGTCCCCTATAACTTAGTACTACTTAAACCTAATTAACCTAAGGACATCACACACATCCATGACCGACGCAGGATTCGAACCTGCGACCGTAGCGGTCGCGCGCTTCCAGACTGTAGCGCCTAGAACCGCTCGGCCAGGCAACACCGGCCGGCGTCTGTGTTGTTAAGACGGAGGATACAATTTTGCTACGCATATGCGCGCATGTCCGAGGAAACTTTTCACCGAGGTTCAGAATAACGCAGGCACTGCAATATCGTATTTATCCGCCGACACCGGGCAAGCGAGTTTTAATTAAAATGTTTCCCGTGTACGGGAATATATGAAATGGATGTACGAGTGTAGGTTGTAGGCTGCCGGTTGAGACAAGGTGGACTGCGTCTGGTCGTGAAGCGTGCGTGCATAGCAAAAGCGGTTAAGGCGACCGCTCGTGACAAGGGGAAATCGGGGTTCGAGTCACGGTCTTGCACAGGTTTTCATTGTAGTCAGTCCACTATACAGCTAATGATTGTCCGTATTCGCAGTTACGAATACATTTCATGTACTTCGTGACGACTGCAGTCGCCGCAGGGCCCGTTCCTTCGGACGTCTGCTTTCGGCAGGCGAGCAGCGAGAACCTAGGCCGTCCCCTCCGCTGCGAGCCAAGAGCGGAAGCGACCGGTGAGCAAACTTGATGGCAACAGCAGCTCCGACAAGAAGTCGGATGTAATATTGACGTAACGATGGCATCCCCCTTACGCAAGGGCACTGTGAAATTTACTTTTGACGACGACTATTCAAGACCAAGTTCTTTCGAAGTAGAGATGCTTTTGCGAGATGTGGTGAAACTAACGTTCCACGAAACGATTGGCATACACATAGCTAGCCGCACGGTGATAAGCACAGAATGCTGTGAAGAAACAGACATCGCCTCAGCGGGAGGACAATTTAAACGGAACCACTGTGACGGGAACATGGGGCAACTAACGACAGAAATGGCGGGATTATAGATAAAGGCCGTATGGATCTTTGAATTTCGCTTCCAAGTATCTCCATAGCAAAGCAGACCAGTTCTAAACACGTACGGCACCGTCTTGAGTAACACTGCCGAAAAAGGGACACGTTTCCAAACCTTCCGTGTCCTAAATGGTCTCGGATGTATTGAGATTCACCTCCTGCGACATGTTCCCTCATATACAGGCTGTATCAAAAAGAATCATCCGATTTGGCACATCTGTATTTCTTAAACTAATAAACGTATACAATGAATTTGATGAAGAGGAAACTCAAAATTTTTATAATACCTTTTCATGATGCATTGCATATGTCAATGGCGTATTCAGATTGTTCCCACACTGCAGCGACCATGTCTTGAGTTACAGCTTCCACCCATGCTGTTATACGGTGTCTCAGTTCATTTATTGTTGTTGGTAACAGAGCCACATAAACGTAGTCTTTTATAAACCCCGACAAGAAATGAGCACATAAAGTGAGGTCCGGCGACCTTGGAGGCCAGTGATGTAAGGCTGTATCATTTGGTCCAGTGCGACCGATCCATTGTTCAGAAATCCTTTGATTAAAAAATTCCCGCACTTCCACATGCCAGTGTGGCGGTGCCCCATCGTGTTGGCAAATGAAGTCGCTCGAATCAGCCCCCAAATGTGGCAAAAGAAAGTTCTAAAGCATATCGAGATATGTGCTTCCTGTAATTGTGTTCTTGGAAAAGAAAAATGGACCATACACCTTTTCCCGTGAAACTGCACAAAACACATTAAATTTTCGAGTATCCCTCTCACGTTGTAAAACTTCATGTCGTTGTTCCGCACCCCATATTCCCACACTATGACGGTTCGCCTTCCCATTTAAATGGAATGTTGCCTCGTCAATAAACACTAAGCGTGGAAGAAAACTTATCTTCCATCTTGCCAAGAACGAAATTACCAAACTATACCAGTTTCTTTGGCGCTTCAGTGTATAACATGGTATCCGTGTCTTTTCGATACTTGAGAACACGTGAATGGCGACTGGCCAGGATTTACACATGCCTCGAATCACTCAGCAAGCAGAGTTGCCGCATTTACGTGGCACCAGTCTTAAGCCACAAAATTTTTCAGACAGAGATATGGCATACAATTTTTTTTTCTAGCTATGCGGTGTACGTTTGTACAATCAATCTCCAAAGACAAGGGACGTACCGTGGGAGGGAATACAGTAAGTTGAATGTCTCGCATTTGGACGAATGGGAATGCCACGAAATATCCCACATCACCTGGACAGCTTGTGAAAGTAAGTTCCTTCAATATTACGGTACGATGACAATTTTTACTTAACTACACCCGAATGAAACACAATTTTCGTGCCATACCCGTTTCCGCTTTATTCTCTGCAAGACATCTTCAGTGGCACGTTCCGTGTATCCAGAACATCATCCACTGAACCTGCCACTGAAGATGCCTGGCAAAGAGTAAATGCGAAAGGCGAATGGCACGAAAATTGTGTTTCATTCAGTTGTAGTTAGACGGTCCAAAAGTAAAAATTATCAACATAGCGTAGTATTACACGCAGGTGAGGACGACACGACTAGGAAAGTTGAAGATGCTTCCTCAGTATGCCTTGGCGCTAGGGTGGTGGTTAAATTGTGCAAAACAGCCGATCGAAAGGCCCTCATGAGATACTCTTGTGAGAGAGTGGAATGGTGAAAATGCACGGCGAACTTCTGTTTCAAGGGCCTCCGGGACTTATTCCGGCCAGCCGCATCGGTCGCCAATAATCACCAGGAAATAGAACGGGCCAAGGTCACGATTACAGAGTCAACACAGAAAAAAAAAAATGGAAGGGTGTCGGATTCGACTCGGTGTTCAGAGCGAACATCTTTCCATACATTGGGTGATCAAAGAGCGGATAGGTGGCCGCAGGAATCTCTTCACTGAACTACCAACGGCGGACGGATAACCACTGCTGCAACAGCTGAGAGATCAGAGCTGAGCTGAAGAGATACTCAGAGACGCCTCACGCCGCAGCGCCTCTGGACCGCTCGGCGATGGAAGACCTGCTGTCGGAAATGAACCGCTGCACCTGTCAGGCGGAGGAAATTAGTTTTCTGGCTGGAGAGGCGGAAAAGGAAGCGACGATGCGCTGCTGAAAGGCCCAGAGAGCAAGTCACCTATACCGGTGGAATTCTACCGCAGATTTAAACGTTACTGAAACTAACGTGCATACGCCAACACAGCCAAACACATCCCACAGAATTTTAACGAAGACATGATTGTATCGGTTCCTAACACGCCAGTGAGGAAATCAGCTCAACATCATTGTCCGTTAACGCTTTCGAATAGGGATTACAGCTTATTTGTTAGGATTATAGCTGGGAGGCTAGAACCGGTAATGAAAACATTCACAGACCGGAACAAACCAATGGTGGAGTAAAGATCGCCACATTCAAGGTCCCCCGTTGTGATAATCGAGACAGAATCGCTACCGCCGCACCCCGTCACATCCAGTGCGCCATAGTCACGCTGAAGACTAATAAAAAAATACCATCGAGGGAAGATTCCATAAAACAGCATTCTTTTACAAGTTTCTGGACCTGGTTTCACACGAATGGTCACATACGCGTGGTTCGCATCGATGTTGATCGAAGAAACAACAATCGTTTTTATTTTGAACGACATGTGTTTCCGATTCCGATTCTGAAAAATGTGTGTGCCTGCAAGGCGCTAGCTTTCATTGAATGTTCCTCGTACAGTGTGTTTCTGTTGTTTCTACGATAAATATCACTCAAAATTCTGTTCTAGTATAACAAGCGGTGCCAACGATACGGAGCAAGACGATTCTGTAATTCAAACAAAGTGTGATTTAATGAAATTACCACGGAAGAATGACTATTTCCGAATAATTTTTCGTGACATATGTTATTTAATGATACAATGCACCATAAAATTGGAAAAATAGAAGGAAAACTACAGAGGTGGAACTGCAATCTATCGTCGGCTTGGTAGCCGTGGACCTTATACATTGTACTTCGATCGCTTGGTCGAAATATGATTAACGTTACGGGTGTACGAGGCACGCATAAAACTTCAACCTCGATTTCTCAGCAACTAGAGGCCGTCACATGAAAATCTGCTACCCAAGTACTCAGGGCTTGTTCCCGTGCAACACACTTAAGAGCCGAGCCATCAAAATCCGTGAATAACGGGTCTGATGAATGATTCCCTCGCGAGACAGATGGCGCACCGCAAGTCAGTTCACCTCCCACTGTTTCAAAACACTGACTTACGGTGTAACAGCCATACATTGCAGATCTCTCTCTCATATGAGTGGTGGATTAAAAACAACGGGCCAACTAACGACCACGTAGCAATTTCAGTTCCATATTCCTCCTCCTTTCCTTCCAGTTCTCCTTCATCTGTTCCCTACGTTTTCTCTGCCCGTCTTCTGACTACATCGTACCAGTTTTTTCACTCTTCCAATTTGAACTCCTTCCATATTCAATACTTTTTCCCTAAACACTTCTCTGGCAGTTGCTTCGTCACCTTGTGCATTTTTCTTTCTAAATCCTTCTTTACTTCATCGATCCAACTTTTTGTTGAGTTCTTATCCGACATACATTTGACGTTCTCTTTGCTTCATTTACAGTCTTGCATTCGATATAAATGTCCAAAAAACACGGGACTGGAAACTTAACTGGCAGATTAAATTGCGTGCCGGACCGAGACTCGAACTCAGGGTCTTTGCCTTTCGCAGGCAAGTCCTCTACCACCTGAGCTACCAAAGCACGACTCACGCCCCGTCCTCACAGCTCTACTTCCTCCAGTACCTCGTCTCCTACCTTCCAAATTGCACAGATCTCCTGCGAACCTTGCAGAACTAGCACTCCTAGATGAAAGGATACTGCGGAGATATAGCTCAGCCACAGCCTGGGGGACGTTTCCAGAATGACATGTTCGCTCTGCGCTCTGCGCTGATATGAAATTTACTGGCAGGTTAAAGGTCCAGAGTTCGAGTCTCGGTCCGGTACACAGTTTTTATCTGCCAGTAAGTTACATATCAGCGCATACTCCGCTGCAGACTGAAAATTTCATTCTGAAAATAAGAGACTTCTTTCTATCATCACTTCTGATTTGTTTTCTATGTTTAGATAACTTTCGCGATTACTAGGTAATTTTAAGCCTCCCATAGATTTTTATGATTCGTCTTCGTAGCGTTTCTAATTTATCTAAGCTACAGTTTAATGCTAGGCATTCGCTTGTATATAAATATTCTGACTTCACTACTGTATTGTTAAGCCTTATTTTTACATTTTTAGACTGCCATTTTTGTCGTAATAGTCCTTAATTATACCATATACCCTTCCAATTTTTTGTGTCGCGGTCACAGTCCACTTCGCTCTATCCTGCGTACTACTGCAGTCTCCTATCACTGTCAGTGTCTCCCTCTTGTTCTCTCGTACTATTAATACCTCATTCCTTCCGTCCTACTGCCCCTGTCCCTCCTCACGGTCTCTTCCTCCCTGTCACTGTCATATACTCCGTCTCTTATTATTACTGGATCTAACCCACTTCCAGTTCCTGTTTATCTTTATTCCTCGCTCGACCTCACTGTCTCCTTCACTCTTTTCCTAGCACTGTTCTGTTACTGTCACCTATGTCCCACTATCTCTCTCTCTCTCTCTCTCTCTCTCTCTCTCTCTCTCCCTCTCCCTCCACCATTGCTTTCCTCGCTGTTTCTGTAGTTCAAGCACTTCCTACCATCTTCCAGTGTGTTTTACTTTTCCGTCTCCTTGCCGCTGCCCCTCTCTTCTTCTCTGAGGTGCTGTGGACGGTAGAATCAAGCATCTGGTTTCCTTCTTCCCAGTTAAAGTCTTTTAAATAAACAAGAACAAACTCGCATTTTTTGTGCTCCGAGATGAGCATTTTTCTGCTGGTTCGTTTCTTTTTCAACCTGCAGCAGGGCATCTAACCCATGTGAAAACAAATGTATTGGGCAGTTTACTTATTTGAAATTGAAATGACGTACAAAAAAATTTTGAATGTGCTTCAGTACTACAACATGGGGTTCCCAGATGATAACGGAGATAGTTTGCAGCATATTTATCCATGCTACGTCACTTTATAAACTACGTTTTCGACTCACACCACATTTAATGTGGCGCTTGGTCGTTTATCAAAAACCGACGTATGCTTACAGCCCTGTGAACGCTTCTCTTTTCATTTTGCGATTGTGCATCGCATATTCGTCTTGGGGATGTAGAACAAACGGCGACACTTGGCCAAGGGTGGTTTACAGACACACGGCGATCTGAATGAGTGGGTGCAAGTCATGGTGCTAAAAACAGCCTCAAAACCAACTACTAATTATTAGTTTAAAACGCGCCTATGATATGATAACAGGCCGTTTCGAGAAATATATCCCTGTTGAGAGGTTTCTAGATCAGCCATTTCCTTAACTTCTATGGCAAATGGCCGGCCGGTGTAGCCGAGCGGCTCTAGGCGCTTCAGTCTGGAACCGCGCAACCGCTACAACCGCGCAATCGCTACGGTCGCAGGTTCGAATCCTGCCTCGGACATGGATGTGCGTGATGTCCTTAGGTTAGGTTTAAGTAGTTCTATGTTCTTGGGGGCTGATGACGTGAAATCTTAAGTCCCATAGTGCTCAGAGCCATTTATTTTTATGCGAGTTTCCTTCATTTTCCCTATCTTTAGCACCTTATACTTTCGGTGCATTTAGCTGGGGTAAAGAGTCACCAGCTGAATGTGTCCTTATCAGCCACGTTTGCACATCTGCAGTCGTGCGTGTTTTGCATCTGTTTTATACCTGTATTTGTAAATTCTTTAAGTAGCTATATTTCCTCGACCTTCCACACCGTTGTTAATGGTTTTTAACATTGTATTCCTATGCTTCTTTCTCATTCGTCCCCTCCTTCAAAAGAAAGAGTGAGTGAATGCATCTGTGTATTGGGTTTCATAGTGTTTGTTTGTGGATCAACTTGCCGTCCTCTGCTGTAGCAGTTTAACCCACTCTTGCGAGCTATTAAGAATGAGGCAAGGTGGTTTATTTCCTCCTCGTCGAAGCTCCATGGGGCTCAAGTAGGCAGGATATGGAAAGGATTTCTCTGACGACGTATGTTACACACGTGTCGACCGGAGCTCTTAACTCGTTTCAGCAACTTTGGACGGTGAAGTTCGTCGTCGGATTTCGTCTACGGTAATTTTAATATGGTGTTTGAAACTGTGTTAGTTTCAGCATAGTTAAGTATTAATCCATTTCTTTCGCAACTGTAAGTCTTGATAATCATGTGATATAGCTTATGCAGTCTAGGGAATGCTAGGGTATTTTTCAGTTACTCGATATTGGTACTTATTTACTTTCTTGAGCCGGAACTCAGTAGCGTGGTGGACGAACTATGCGTGATTTCGGCCAGTATTCTAGTTTTCTCAGCGTGAATGTGCGTGTGTTTACGTTCTTGCAATTTCAATTATTCTCTTCCGTTACATTCATTTTATTCTGCAACTTCTATCCGCTTCGTATGTGTGCCTGTGCCTGCTCAATCCCCAGTGTTCGTATATCGCTTGGAAAGTCTTCATTTCTGTAACTCTGTTTTATTTTGAATTTACGTTGTGATAATTTTCTGAGGTGTGTCAATCGTTTTTCGAACAAAGCAATTTCCAGGAACTTAATGTTTTCTCTTGTTGGAACTGCTTTGTGAAACGTGAACTACGTGTTTGAAAAAGGCAAAGCCTTCATCTCCTCGTTTTTCAGCTCACTTCTTTACCGGTAGCCTTTAAATTAAATTCCAGTCCCATGTGTGTTATTTCTGACTGTTTGTTATTTTCCGCAATATGCTTGAGATAGTGGTTATTTCAGCATCTTAGTTTCATTGACGTTTGCATTTTCTTGTTTACCCTCCCTTTTATTACTTCGAAACTGTGGAATTCCTGCAGTTTAATCTACACGTTAACTTGTTTGGCCATGTTGGTCTAGTCCGGTTCGTTTGTAGGAATTCGCACTTCTGTTTGCAACTGAGTCGCTATTTCTGACCCAAATTGCATTTCGTTCCGTAATTTTTCATTCCATTTGCGGTAAGAATTTTCTGTGCTCGTCACTGATGAGTTAGGCTGGTGCAGCGTAACTTTCTGCTGACTATATGTGTTTGTGGCGATTCTCGTAATTTTTCTTGTTCCTTTTTCTTTCTTCAGTGTGATGATAGCGTAAATATCGAGGTGTGTGCATAATACCTTTACTTTTAGATTCCAGGACTGCAGAAATCACGTGGTTTCGATGCGAAGAACTCGTCGAACAATGAAACTTTCTGGCAGATTAAAACTGTGCCGGACGGAGACTCGAACTCGGGACCTTTGCCTTTCGCGGGCAAGCTCTCTACCACGTGAACTACCCTATCACGAGTCACGCCGCGTCCTCACAGCTTTAATGCCGCCACTACCTAGTCTCCTACCTTCCAAACTTCATAGAAGCTCTCCTGCGAAGGTCCCTAGTTCGAGTCTCGGTCCGGCACACAGTTTTAATCTGCCAGAAAGTTTCATATCAGCGCACACTCCGCTGCAGAGTGAAAATCTCATTTGTCGAACAATGTTCGGAGCGCAGTTTCATCCGGAAAAGAAGTTCCTCGAAGACTGTTCTATAGAGAGCGAAAAAGCTGAAAACGGACGGCGCAAGATCAGGTGAATAAGGTGGGTGGTAAGTAACTTCCCAACCAGACTCCTGTGCAGCGTTTTTTGTCCGTCTGGTAGAATGCAGGCGGGCGTTAACGTGGAGTAGCATCACTTCAGGCAGTCTTCCTGGTCGTTGTTCTTAGACTGCATCTGCAGGAAGTCTGTGTTGTTGGCAATAAATGTCAGTACTGCTGGTTAAACCGTAAATCTTGGTACACCACACCGTCCATGCTCCACCAGATACGTTACAATATCTTATGTGGATGCGTGCAGGTCTTTTTAGGGGGACTTGCTGCTCTCTTCGGGCTGAGCCAGTCCTTTTTCTTTCTCGTGTTAGTATGAAGACACCATTTGTCGTCACCAGTAACGACACAGGACAGGAATGGTCGGTGCTGTTCACGTGCCAGCTGATGACGACCGAGCAGAGATGCACGTATGGGCACCTGCTGATTGTTGTGATTCTGGCATAGAGCATGTGTACCCATACACCTGATTTTTTTAACCTTCCTCGTAGCATTCAAATATTGCACGATGGTGGAATGATCACAGTTCATCACATTTGCCAGTTCTCGAGCAGCCGGCCGTTGTGGCCGAGTGGTTCTAGGTGCTTCAGTCTAGAACCGCGCCTCGGGCATGGATATGTGTTTGTTGTTCTTAGGTTAGTTAGATTTAAGTAGTTCTAAGCTCTAGGGGACTGATGACCTCCGATGTTAAGTCGCATAGTGCTCAGAGCCATTTGAACCATTTAGTTCTCGAGCACACTGACTTCGATAGTTACGGATTAATGCTTTCAAACGATCTGCATCAAACCCTCGGGGTCTTCCTAAACGTGGCGAGTCACTAATGTCAAAACTATCCTCCTTAGAAAGAGAAAACCACTTCCTTGCCGTGCTCTGTCCAGTGGTATTATCCCCATGTAAGGCGCAAATGTTTTTGGCTGTTTCCGCTGTTACACCTCTACTGAACACAAACATAAGAATACATCGGAAATGTTCCGATTTCTCCTCCTGGCACACCATTTTCTAGCGTCCACAGCTCCACTCGCTATATTTAAATGACAAAATTTAAACTCAAGTAGCAACAGTGAATTACAAAAATAAAAAATGACAACTGCTAAATCAACGCATAGCAACCGGAATACCAACACGCAAAACAATAACGCTAGGTACTTATGTACCAACCAAATATATACCGAAGAATACCTTGTAAATGGCGATCATGAAGTATACGTTTTATATCAGCAAATATGTTTTACCGGAGCAGGTAATCTTTTACTGCCCCTACAGAGCTCTCTCTGCAGCTACCGGAAGCGTGTAACAACAGTAAGCGCGAAAAGTCTCGCGCGCACCTAAACGCTACAGCCCAGAAGCGTCGGCGGGCTACAAAGCTTGCAAAAGATCTGCGTTATGAAAATACACAGACCGTAAATCAAGAGTGTGTGTGACGCTTGAGTCGTCCAGCGCCTAGACACTGATGCAATAACTGTCAGACTGCCCACAAAACTCGCCCGCGAAGTTCGCCTCTTAAGACGTTCTCTTTATCCACAGCAGCTATATTACATCTCACCCTGACACAAAATCTGTGGTCACAGCACTCCTGGAACCCTAAATGTACATTTGAAGACCAGTCCGCGGATATTATTCCTAGTTGCTCTGGTTGCCACATTGCTATTTCATGCATTTCTACTTGGGGAGAAATTACAATGATCGGCGGAAAGGTGCAGTATGACTTAACACATTCAGTGAGTAGTAGCGAAAATATCATCTTCTCGTCGATCTGATCAAATCGTACTGGACTACTACGGTGAGCTATAGTCTCGCACATTGCAGCATAGTTAAACACTATAAAACTTTTTTGTAAATGAACTGTATGACTGGAAGCGTTCATTTTTACAAAACTTATTTGCAGTGCTTAGTACTTCGTGTACTGAACAACATTACATCAGTGTTTACTTCATTTGCAGACTAATAATGAGAGCTGTTAGGAGTAAAATTTTTTTTGGTTGGTTAATTCCTTGGTTTAAGCAAGGCATTAATGTTTATTTTCCACGAGGTAGCAAATAGGTATTGAAGTGTGGACGTAAAACAGGTAGCGTATACTGACAGGCGTAGCCCACTTCGGTGCAGAAAAATTAGGTAAGAAATTATGTGATGTGTCTGTTAGATGCAGAAAAAAAAACAAGTGCTGTGGTGAATTGTGTGTGTATTAAGGTACCAGTTATCACAGTATCTGTGCTTATACGATAATACCCCGTATAGAGTCGTCAGATGCATTTTCTTTGGTGCTTGAGCAGACATTTGCAGTTTCGGTTTTGTACCATGTAGTTGGAATCATCCGAAAAAAATGCTGCTCCTCATGTCTTCGATTTGTTTCCATTACAAATAACATGTTTTTTAAATCGGAATTTTACACGATCATTCTATAGAGCGCTACCAAATTAGTCTAGCGCGTCATTCGTTACAAAAAAGATGGTTGAAATGGCTCTGAGCACTAATGGGACCGTAGCGGTCGCGCGGTTCCAGACTGAAGCGCCTAGGACCGCTCGGCCACCCCGGGCAGTGCCCTTAATGTTTTCTTGTTGAAATTCATACTAGTTTACTGGGGTACGCAGTATCACGGCACGTGGTTAACAGACCCTGTTAGTTTGGCGGAGTCAGCCAACCCAGGGCCGGTGACTACTAAAAGACGCCTAGCGCCGCTGAGAAGGGTCACCCAGTATTTTGTCTCTTAACAGAAGTTTCTCTCTCTGACGTGATGCATCACCGCTAGACGTTAGAGCCAAGGACTGTGAAACATCCTGTATAATGAACGTTCCTGGCTGATTAAAACTGTGTGCCGGACCGAGACTCGAACTCCGGACCTTTGCTCATTAATTAAAACTTCCGGGCTGAATTGCCGTGGACCATATATAAAACTTTATCTCCTTCCTGACGCTTCGTTACCTACTGCGGGCAACATCTTCTGAGGTGAAGGAGAAGAAATTTTATATATGGAGCGCGGCAATTCAGCCCGGAAGTTTTAATTAATGAAGACGCCGGCCGTAAAAGCTTACATGTTATGATTGGGACCTTTGCCTTCCTCGGTTGGTTGGAGGCCCTCCACTAGCCTCCTCCTAATCAACACAGGGTCATCACTGGCGCAGAGGCAGAACCAAATTTCATCAAAAAACACTCAGACCTCCATCTGTCCCTGCAGTCAGCCCTCGCTTGACATTACTAAAGTCACACATGGTGGTGGTTTGCGGTCAGTGGAATCCACGTTACAGGGTGTCTGACTCGGAGCTGTCTTTGAAGTAACCGATTTGTAACAGTTCGTTGTGTCGCTGTGGTGTCAACTACTGACATAATATGCTGCATATGCAGTACGATGCTCCACATCCACAGCCATATGCAGAAGACTATGGTCTCTACTCTCGGTAGTGCCAAGTGGCCGTCCAGAGCCCGGTCTTCTTGCGACTGTCCATTCTCCTGACCACTGCTGCCAACAATCACGTACAGTGGCTACATTCCTGCCAAGTCTTTGCGCAACATCACAGAATGAATGTCCTGAATGTCCAGCTTCGGGTAGCCCTATTACATAACCCCATTCAAACTCAGTGAGGTGCTGATCATGGCGTTTTTCTCGCCTTAAAGGCACTCTTGACTAAAATCAAGTCACGACGTCCAATCTCAAAGGTAACTAACGCCCACGACCAATAGTGGATGGATGTAAAGCACACCTGATTTGCATCCTCAGCGCCACTCGTACGCAACTGTCACAAAACTTGAATGGACATCGACTTTCAGATGTAGAAATAGCCCTACGAATTTCCGTTTATGTCGCACAACCCCTCCTTGGTGCTGCGACCTGTTTCTGTCAGTCTTTGATCCAGTGCATATTATAATTACCCGAAAGACGTTGTCAAGTGAACAAATTATCTCGACTCTAACGTCTCCAAAATATTACCCAGAAATGCATCATACAGCCCATTCAATTTTATTTGATTTTGTTATATTTCACCAAAGTATACAGCTTGTGTATTTATATGGAATTGGTTGACTGTAACTCCTCAATCATAAAATGGCCTACCACGGAACAAGAGTTATCCACCAGCCGTTCGGATCAGTGACTGAACACACAAGATCAAAGATACACACTCTCTGCCGCAACGTGGCATCAGAGCTCAAACAGGTCACCAGCTCGTGGTGTGCGCTAACTTCCCACACTAACGATTCAGCACGGAGCCGCGCAACTTCACCGTGATCCGCTGCCCGCAAGCAGCTGCCGCTGTGGAAACTGCTCCGCCTCTACCGTTGGAGAGCCGCCAAACTCATCAAGAAGCGGTTGACTGCAGTGCACTACTCGCACCATTTCAAATAATTCGCGATGGCGCCCCCGTACTGTATAATCCTACCTTGCATGTCTACAGTACGACAAAACAATATTGGCTTTCACACTGACAGTTAATTACACGCACAATTTAAAAATGTGCTGTGTTCCCACAGGAATCAAACCACTAGCGTCAAAATAACAATAATCTCTCTCTAAAGACACGCGTGACTTCGAGTATTCCACCGAAGCACGTCTCTCGATCACGTCGCGTGCAGTACTCACAACCGCGTCCCGCCACATGCAGACATCCGCAAACGCCTCTCCTTGCCCTGATTCCCTGACTACTGTAGTTCAAAAAATCTCAATCTTCTTCCCTCTTTTCGATATTTTCGCACTACCTCGGTTCATGTACAGGGTTATTACAAATGATTGAAGCGATTTCACAGCTCTACAATAACTTCATTATTTGAGATATTTTCACAATGCTTTGCACACACATACAAAAACTCAAAAAGTTTTTTTAGACTTTCACAAATGTTCGATATGTGCCCCTTTAGTGATTCGGCAGACATCAAGCCGATAATCAAGTTCCTCCCACACTCGGCGCAGCATGTCCCCATCAATGAGTTCGAAAGCATCGTTGATGCGAGCTCGCAGTTCTGGCACGTTTCTTGGTAGAGGAGGTTTAAACACTGAATCTTTCACATAACCCCACAGAAAGAAATCGCATGGGGTTAAGTCGGGAGAGCGTGGAGGCCATGACATGAATTGCTGATCATGATCTCCACCACGACCGATCCATCGGTTTTCTAGTCTCTTGTTTAAGAAATGCTGAACATCATGATGGAAGTGCGGTGGAGCACCATCCTGTTGAAAGATGAAGTCGGCGCTGTCGGTCTCCAGTTGTGGCATGAGCCAATTTTCCAGCATGTCCAGATACACGTGTCCTGTAACGTTTTTTTTTCGCAGAAAAAAAAGGGGCCGTAAACTTTAAACCGTGAGATTGCACAAAACACGTTAACTTTTGGTGAATTGCGAATTTGCTGCACGAATGCGTGAGGATTCTCTACCGCCCAGATTCGCACATTGTGTCTGTTCACTTCACCATTAAGAAAAAATGTTGCTTCATTACTGAAAACAAGTTTCACACTGAACGCATCCTCTTCCATGAGCTGTTGCAACCGCGCTGAAAATTCAAAGCGTTTGACTTTGTCATCGGGTGTCAGGGCTTGTAGCAATTGTAAACGGTAAGGCTTCTGCTTTAGCCTTTTCCGTAAGATTTTCCAAACCGTCGGCTGTGGTACGTTCAACCGTTTCTTCGCTCACTGCAGGCCGACCCGTTGATTTCCCCTTACAGAGGCATGCAGCAGCTTTAAACTGGGCATACCATCGCCGAATGGAGTTAGCAGTTGGTGGATCTTTGTTGAACTTCGTCCTGAAGTGTCGTTGCACTGTTATGACTGACTGATGTGAGTGCATTTCAAGCACGATATACGCTTTCTCGGCTCCTGCCGCCATTTTGTCTCACTGCGCTCTCGAGCGCTCTGGCGGCAGAAACCTGAAGTGGGGCTTCAGCCGAACAAAACTTTATGAGTTTTTCTACGTATTTGTAGTGTGTCGTGACCATATGTCAATGAATGGACCTACAGTGAATTTATGAAATCGCTTCAATCATTTGTAAAAGCCCTGTAGCATTGGCAGGATTAGGCATTTTACCCCATCCAATGAGGAGACTTCCCTCCGACATAACTTCCCGTCAAAAATTCGCATCTTCTCCAAGATGTAATCAAACAAAAATATCGTCTCCCACAACTAAAATTAAGGGCGCCCAGATTGAAGAGAGTGACATTACAAGCTCTGCACCAATGACTCCCTTGCGTCCGTTCAATGTTTTAGCCTCTCATCCAGTCCCTGGCGTATAAACGTCACTGCACTGGGTCCGAGGCTACACTGCCGTTTGCACCCATCTCCAGCCCCCCCCCTCCTCCTACCCCCCCTCCCCACACACACACACACACACACACACACACACACACACACACACACACACACACACAGCGAGTCGAGCTACCGAGCCACCTAAAAGTACCCCTGTTGCCTCAGCTCAGCCTGGCGCAGTCAATTCGCCTGGCCAGTTCCCCACACAACAGGCCAGAACAATGCGTTTCAGGTCTCTAGGGACCAACCGGATGCCTGCCGACATGGCAGTACACCAGCTGCTCGGGATTCTCCGCAGGGCGGCCAGCAGCAAGATTTGCATCTCCTCCCATGGCAGGCAACAGCTGCCTAGCCTCCAGCGACAAAACTCACATGCAATGGAATCTGATTCTGCCACCACCAGTTAGTACAAAATACAAGAAGGTAAATTTATTGTCCAGTTGCTGTTCCAGTATATTCACCGCTGCAATTAGAATCCGATCAGTAGCTAATTAATAACAAAGGCTACATGACCAAAACAGTAGAAAAAGGTATTACATGAATGTGAAAATTGGCTGGCAATGAGCATCACGCCTTTCAGCTGTCAGTCACCGTAGACGCTTCCCCTAATATGGCAGCAGAGGAAGGCACAATGAGTGTAAGACGTCGCGGTCTCCTGACCATTGCTTACATATTCCGCCCTCACAGTCGTATTCCGCACATCAAGACACTTCATTCGAACCCGAACTCGATAAGATAAAGTTAACGTTGTATGAATTCATGTAAACGATATGCAAATAACAAGTGCGCACCGGGGTTGAAATACTCGAGGCTGGCGTACACACATACATTCCAGACACGACGGTCACATGAGCTTTTAGTTTGAGAGAGGCAGACCACACTCCGGGAGGCCAGTCCCTTCAGAGGACGACTCAACCTCGGCCGCCCGTGGAGCAGACAGGGTGTGCCCGAGTGAAAGGGGGAACGACACCCGTGTTCGGCTTAAAACCAAATTCCGCTACATTGTGTGGGAGCGTCCAACCTACGCATTCTTTACACATAGCACGCAGTTTCAGAGATTTTCACAGGGAGACAGCAAACGCCAAACGCCGATACTACAGATTTCCAGATTGGTCGCCTTAAAAGAAACGTCATTCTCCCGTTTTAGAAGAGCAATGCTGATTGTCAGACGATATTTCTGACGCCTTGAGCTGAAGGAGTAATGGAAGAGACCGAAAGATATACCCCTTCACGTCTGGCGTGGAGAGGCGCCGTTCCGTTGTCGCTCTTGGGGCAAGGAACAAGTCTCCCTCAGTACTTAATTGGGAGAGCACCTCTGCCGAGAGCGAATCGAAGTGCGACTCTATATTGAGTCCTTGCGATTAAGCGTTGTTCACTGTGTTGGCCGACACACTTACTGTGCGGTGTGAACGGACAGAGTTATAGTTAAACGCCTGCGAGCGAATTTTGAGTGGCATCGCGGTGGACTGGTTATCTGACCGGTGTACCACGCCAATAGTTAGAGTAGGGGCGAATAGGGAACCCTTGACTTCATCAAGGCATAGGGAGAGTTTGATTGGCGAAGGTCAATCCAGATAGAACGAGTTATCTTATTTGTCAGCAGCGAGCGGCACAGACAGCAGTCAAAAAAATGGTTAAAATGGCTCTGAGCACTATGGGACTCAACTGCTGTGGTCATAAGTCCCCTAGAACTTAGAACTACTTAAACCTAACTAACCTAAGGACAGCACACAACACCCAGCCATCACGAGGCAGAGAAAATCCCTGACCCCGCCGGGAATCGAACCCGGGAACCCGGGCGTGGGAAGCGAGAACGCTACCGCACGACCACGAGATGCGGGCAGACAGCAGTCATCGCAGCTTACGGTAATGTGCGCTACAGCTCTTGCGAGCCCCATATTTCCTCCACAACAGTACACTTCACTGCATTTCACACGCGACAGCCTCGACCGTACCTAGTAACATTCTAAAGGATAATTATTCAAGTTGAGTAGGCGCGCCTCTCAGCCATTCTGCCAAGTCAATAACAATCTTAAACTTTGTATAAAAATTTCATTAGCGGACCCTATCCTTGAGAGGTAACTTCACATTCCGAAAAGAACCAGGATATAACTTGTTCAATTCATAACTAAAAGTGCCACTGTGATTTCTCAGAATTTTTGCAAAATAAATAATAATTTTCGTTAGTTCCATGTTTTTCTTACACTACCTAGCACTACTCCAGCACCCAAGTATCTCACTAATGTAAGAAATTTTGTGAATTTTTGTGTCATTTCCTTACAGCGGACGACTCCAGAAGATATTTATTGCTGAAAGTTTTTCAGGCATTTCTCTTTAGAACGTTATGATTGTCTGTCTGACTTCTGTAGTAGTGTGTGGGTGGAAACTGCATCTTGCAGGAGCCACAGGGTAAAGGGTACATGTCAGATTAATCCGTTGCGCAGAATAACAGAATAGCACATCAACCCCACGCTCACATGAGGATGGCGCACCCGAACAATACTGGACACAGGAGTGGCACCAAACCGTCTTGTCAGACGACTTACAGTTACGCTAACGTCACGATGGATGCATCCGTGTGCGGAGGTCCCAAGCAGAAGCAGTATTGCCAGACTGCCGGTGCTAGTTAGTTGATTTAGGGGAGAGGACCGAACAGCGAGCCCATTGGTCCCATCCAATTAGGGAACCATGGACCTTGCCGTTGGTGGGGAGGCTTGCGTGCCTCAGCGATACAGATGGCCGTACCGTAGGTGCAACCACAACGGAGGGGTATCTGTTGAGAGGCCAGACAAACATGTGGTTCCTGAAGAGGGGCAGCAGCCTTTTCAGTAGTTGCAGGGGCAACAGTCTGGATGATTGACTGATCTGGCCTTGTAACATTAACCAAAACGGCCTTGCTGTGCTGGTACTGCGAACGGCTGAAAGCAAGGGGAAACTACAGCCGTAATTTTTCCCGAGGACATGCAGCTTTACTGTATGATTAAATGATGATGGCGTCCTCTTGGGTAAAATATTCCGGAGGTAAAATAGTCCCCCATTCGGATCTCCGGGCGGGGACTACTCAAGAGGACGTCGTTATCAGGAGAAAGAAAACTGGCGTTCTGCGGATCGGAGCGTGGAATGTCAGATCACTTAATCGGGCAGGTAGGTTAGAAAATTTGAAAAGGGAAATGGATAGGTTAAAGTTAGATATAGTGGGAATTAGTGAAGTTCGGTGGCAGGAGGAACAAGACTTTTGGTCAGGTGATTACAGGGTTATAAATACAAAATCAAATAGGGGTAATGCAGGAGTAGGTTTAATAATGAATAAAAAAATAGGAGTGCGGGTTAGCTACTACAAACAGCATAGTGAACGCATTATTGTGGCCAAGATAGACACAAAGCCCATGCCTACTACAGTAGTACAAGTTTATATGCCAACTAGCTCTGCAGATGATGAAGAAATAGATGAAATGTATGACGAGATAAAAGAAATTATTCAGGTAGTGAAGGGAGACGAAAATTTAATAGTCATGGGTGACTGGAATTCATCAGTAGGAAAAGGGAGAGAAGGAAACATAGTAGGTGAATATGGATTGGGGGGAAGGAATGAAAGAGGAAGCCGCCTTGTAGAATTTTGCACAGAGCATAGCTTAATCATAGCTAACACTTGGTTCAAGAATCATGAAAGGAGGCTGTATACATGGAAGAAGCCTGGAGATACTGACAGGTTTCAGATAGATTATATAATGGTAAGACAGAGATTTAGGAACCAGGTTTTAAATTGTAAGACATTTCCTGGGGCAGATGTGGATTCTGACCACAATCTATTGGTTATGAACTGCAGATTGAAACTGAAGAAACTGCAAAAAGGTGGGAATTTAAGGAGATGGGACCTGGATAAACTGAAAGAACCAGAGGTTGTAGAGAGTTTCAGGGAGAGCATAAGGGAACAATTGACAGGAATGGGGGAAAGAAATACAGTAGAAGAAGAATGGGTAGCTCTGAGGGATGAAGTGGTGAAGGCAGCAGACGATCAAGTAGGTAAAAAGACGAGGGCTAGTAGAAATCCTTGGGTAACAGAAGAAATATTGAATTTAATTGATGAAAGGAGAAAATATAAAAATGCAGTAAATGAAGCAGGCAAAAAGGAATACAAACGTCTCAAAAATGAAATCGACAGGAAGTGCAAAATGGCTAAGCAGGGATGGCTAGAGGACAAATGTAAGGATGTAGAGGCTTCTCTCACTAGGGGTAAGATAGATACTGCCTACAGGAAAATTAAAGAGACATTTGGAGAGAAGAGAACCACTTGTATGAATATCAAGAGCTCAGATGGCAACCCAGTTCTAAGCAAAGAAGGGAAGGCAGAAAGGTGGAAGGAGTATATAGAGGGTTTATACAAGGGCGATGTACTTGAGGACAATATTATGGAAATGGAAGAGGATGTAGATGAAGACGAAATGGGAGATAAGATACTGCGTGAAGAGTTTGACAGAGCACTGAAAGACCTGAGTCGAAACAAGGCCCCGGGAGTAGACAACATTCCATTAGAACTACTGATGGCCTTGGGAGAGCCAGTCATGACAAAACTCTACCATCTGGTGAGCAAGATGTATGAGACAGGCGAAATACCCTCAGACTTCAAGAAGAATATAATAATTCCAATCCCAAAGAAAGCAGGTGTTGACAGATGTGAAAATTACCGAACTATCAGTTTAATAAGTCACAGCTGCAAAATACTAACGCGAATTATTTACAGACGAATGGAAAAACTGGTAGAAGCCGACCTCGGGGAAGATCAGTTTGGATTCCGTAGAAATGTTGGAACACGTGAGGCAATACTGACCTTACGACTTATCTTGGAAGAAAGATTAAGAAAAGGCAAACCTACGTTTCTAGCATTTGTAGACTTAGAGAAAGCTTTTGACAATGTCGACTGGAATGCTCTCTTTCAAATTCTGAAGGTGGCAAGGGTAAAATACAGGGAGCGAAAGGCTATTTACAATTTGTACAGAAACCAGATGGCAGTTATAAGAGTCGAGGGCCATGAAAGGGAAGCAGTGGTTGGGAAAGGAGTGAGACAGGGTTGTAGCCTCTCCCCGATGTTATTCAATCTGTATATTGAGCAAGCAGTAAAGGAAACAAAAGAAAAATTCGGAGTAGGTATTAAAATTCATGGAGAAGAAGTAAAAACTTTGAGGTTCGCCGATGACATTGTAATTCTGTCAGAGACAGCAAAGGATTTGGAAGAGCAGTTGAACGGAATGGACAGTGTCTTGAAAGGAGGATATAAGATGAACATCAACAAAAGCAAAACGAGGATAATGGAATGTGGTCGAATTAAGTCGGGTGATGCTGAGGGAATTAGATTAGGAAATGAGACACTTAAAGTAGTAAAGGAGTTTTGCTATTTAGGGAGTAAAATAACCGATGATGGTCGAAGTAGAGAGGATATAAAATGTAGACTGGCAATGGCAAGGAAAGCGTTTCTCAAGAAGAGAAATTTGTTAACATCGAGTATAGATTTAGGTGTCAGGAAGTCGTTTCTGAAAGTATTTGTATGGAGTGTAGCCATGTATGGAAGTGAGACATGGACGATAACTAGTTTGGACAAGAAGAGAATAGAAGCTTTCGAAATGTGGTGCTACAGAAGAATGATGAAGATAAGGTGGGTAGATCACGTAACTAATGAGGAGGTATTGAATAGGATTGGGGAGAAGAGAAGTTTGTGGCACAACTTGACTAGAAGAAGGGATCGGTTGGTAGGACATGTTTTGAGGCATCAAGGCATCACAAATTTAGCATTGGAGGGCAGCGTGGAGGGTAAAAATCGTAGAGGGAGACCAAGAGATGAATACACTAAGCAGATTCAGAAGGATGTAGGTTGCAGTAGGTACTGGGAGATGAAGAAGCTTGCACAGGATAGAGTAGCATGGAGAGCTGCATCAAACCAGTCTCAGGACTGAAGACCACAACAACAACAACAACAACGGGATAGGAAGTCGGCTATGCCCTTTCAGAGGAACCATCCAGTAATTTGCCTGAAGCGATTTAAGGAAATTATGGAAAACATAAATCAGGATGGTGGGACGCAGTTTGGACCGTCGTCCTCCCGAATGCGAGGCCAGTACGCTAACCACTGCGCCACCTCGCTCGGTTCCACACGCCATTATTCTACAGGCCCAACTCCTGGTGTGACGTATGGGATGCCACTGGGCTTCACACCACCGATAATTTGAACAGCAGCCTTTACATTTTTGACGTTCTTAGTACTGTGGCCTTGCCCTGTCTCTGACGCCTTTCAACAGGATAACGCAACACCTCGTTTTGTCAGTGCTGTCCCGTCCTACTTCGATACAGAAGTTGTTCGAGTGTCGCTCTAGCCAGCATGTTCTCCAAATCTGTCACCCGTTGAAGACATCTGGTCATGTACTGCCGAGGGCTGGCACACCAAATTTCCCACCCACTACGATCGATGAACTCTAACACAGCTGTAGAAGAATGAGAAGACGTACCGATGCCTGTCATACAAGTTTAGTCGGACTCAATGTCGAGTCGGGTTAGAACAGTTCTTGGTGTCAGAGGTCGCACAACATTTCACACGGGATATACCCACAAACCAACTAGATATTCGATCACATGCTCTTCGTAACAAACTGCATACGCACAAGAAGTACAGTTTCGTTATTTGTTGTCCTTCCTTGTGTGGCAGGTGAATATAAGGTCGCTCTTTCTCCTTCCAACTAATTACTGCTTACAGCTAAAACTATTGTTTTAATTGTTTCCCTCCCACAAGAATGGCATGCAATGTGTGTCGGTGGAATTGATAATAATTAATAACCTAAAAGGGGCGACTGAGCTGCCCCTACCGAAGGATTTATGCAAACCGCAACGTCATCCAAAAACCATGCGCGAGGTTTTGATACTCTCTCGCTCACTACATGCAAAGTATTAGTTCTACAGAAAAAATGACCAGGTCCTTTTTGTAGGAAAATTAATGTAGCTACATTTTGCACAGGGATACGTTTTCGCTGTAGGCCGCATTTTTTGAGTTATTGAAGAAAAACGCGTTTGAAAGTCACTTTTGTACTTTTTGCTTGAATAAATCGAAAACAAAGTCCTCTAGCAAAAACATATCCCAATAGAAAGTGAATCGTTCGACATCTGAATAGGAGCGATTGCAATACTGGCCGGTTATGGCAGGAATGGTTGAACCAAGGCCGAGCACAGCATCAAGAAGAAACTGATTGACAGAGACTACATTAAATTTTCTAAGAAAGCTCCTGTTTGTTTTGTCTGTAGGACCAACAGTTTGCACATAGTAAGGGACGGAATATGAAAATCTTGTGTGTGCAATGTGAAGGCGTTGTGGGCTGCATACGACACATCGATAGGGATCAACTCAGTCAGCCTGTATACTTATAAAAATTAATGTATGTGTATGGGGTAGGGAAAACTACGGAAACACGAAAGACGCGAAACATTGCTATGCCTAATACAATGCGGAAAAACCATTGCCATTCAAAACAGGTTCCATTCTTCTCGGAATGGGTTACTGCAGTCCATTATCGCTTTCAACTGAGTCTTAGAACATTCTTCCAGCAAAATGGCGGCAAGTCCAGGCAACAGTGCTGGGGGTGGACAGTGATCACGCAGCGTTCTCTCCAAGTAGACCAAAAATGCTTCACAATATTCAGATCTGGTGACTAGTGGCCAGAGTAGATGTAACAACTAACCAACCGCTGCGCGGGATTAGCCGAGCGGTCTCAGGTTCTGCAGTCATGGACTTTGCGGCTGGTCCCGGCGGAGGTTCGAGTCCTCCCTCGGGCATGGGTGTGTGTGTTTGTCCTTAGGATGATTTAGGTTAAATAGTGTGTAAGCTTCGGGACTGATGACTTTATTAGTTAAGTCCCATAAGATTGCACACACATTTGAACATTTGAACTCACCAACCTCGAGCCGGGTGGCGCAGTGATTAGTACACTGGTCTCGCAGTCGGGACGACGGTTCAAACCCGCGCCCAGCCATCCTGATTTAGGTTTTCAGTGATTTCCCTAAATCTATTCAGTCAAATTTCGGGATAGTCTCTTTGAAAGGGCCGGCCGATTTCCTTCCTCATCCTTCCCTAATCTAATGGGACCATGACCTCGCTGTTTGGTCTCCTTCCCCAAATGAAACGACCAGTCATCATCTAGCTAACAAAACCAGTCCTGGACGATGCCAGCTGTGTGAAGAGAGACCTTTGGGGAATGAATATTGCACCGATGTCCGCCTGCTGAGCTGACTGGTAACGTGTTTGCCTACCGTGCAGCAGACCCGGGTTCGATTCGCGACCGGGTTGGATATTTTCTCTGCCCTTGGACTGTGTGTTGTGTTGTGATCATCACCACCACCACCACCACCACCACCACCACCACCACCACCACCACCATCACCATCATACCACCACCACCGACGCGCAAGGCGGCCAACGTGGCGTCGCCTGAAATAAGACTTGCACCCAGATGCCTGGCCAACAACGACACACGATTTCATTGAACCACTAGTTTCACGTGATCAGCCAAAATGGTCACGTTATTCTTGGCAGTAATGCGACCTTGTCCAGTACCAATGCGTCCCGTGGAATACCACAATACTGGGGACCCAAATCGTCATCGAACCCCACGCCACGTTTCACTCTTGGGACGTAAACTCGGCCAGAAGTCGGAATCAGTGTGCAACAAGACTCCTGCGACCAAATGACTTAGTTCCACTGCCCCATACTCCAGCGCAGCTTTTGCGGCTCGGCACCAAGTTTGCATCCCTGATGAGCGGTTTTGGAACTCCACCTCACCGTGTAAGTCGCTACTTATGCAGCTACCGTCGTGTTGTTTCGATGCTGACGGGATTTGCGGGTGATACATTCAGTTCTAGATTGACTATGTAGCTGTAGGCGTCTTATTTATCGTCACAATCCTTGTCATTTTCCGCGGGTCTCGAACACTCATCATACACTTTCGCCAGCGTCGCGAATTAGCGGATGCACTTTCCCTGTGCTCGGTATAAATCTTCGATACGGCACCTCTTGAAACGCCAAACATTTCGGCTACATTGGTTACGGAAGCATTCACCATACGAGCACAAACAATTTGCCCACGCTCCAATTCACTTCGCTCCGACATAATGCACTCGCAAGCTCACAGAGCACTGTTCTTGCTGTGTCCCTCCTACAACACAGCAACCCGCAACACATTCCCGAGACGCGGGTGGCCAAGCTTCAAGCGTCCTCAGCCGTAACAGCCCTAAGTACAGTTGCGCCCTACCAAAACTACGGTTCGGTAGTTCCGGTACAGTACGACATAAGTGACGTAGCAAATGGTGGTAAATTCCAGGGATGAACTTTTGTTTGCATGGTTATTAATAAACATCTTTTATATTGTTTGCTTGGGCAGTGTTGTAATAGCTCCTTAAGTGGCGCAACACGCATCAGTTCTGATCGCTACCGACACTTGTGACTGAACACATGACCTTCATAGTCAGATACAAAGCGCAACGTGCAGGCTTCACTATCATCTGCATTTATATTCAAACGTGCAATTCCTTATTATTGACCAAACTCTATATTTATGTGCGTTGAACATCATCTCCTAAACCAACCACTCGATTTCAACCAAACATGGTACACATGGCACTATCTAGAAAGAATCACTGTGGGGGTAAAAACACACCTGCAGGGGTGTTGGTGAGAAACAGATAATTGCAGTTTCAGAAAAATTGGACGATTTATTCTATTGAAGGAGCTTCACATACTGAGCAAGTCAATAACACGTTAGTATGGCTCTGAGCACTATGGGACTTAACATCTTTGGTTATCAGTCCCCTAGAACTTAGAACTACTTAAACCTAAGTAACCTAAGGACATCACACAACACCCAGTCATCACGAGGCAGAGAAAATCCCCGACCCCGCCGGCAATCGAACCCGGGAACCCGGGCGCGGGAAGCGAGAACGCTACCGCACGACCACGAGCTGCGGACACTATAACGCGTTAGTCCACATCTGGTCCTTACGCAAGCAGTTACCTGGCCTCACCTTGATTGACAGAGTATTGGGTTACTCCTGAGGAGTACCGTACCAAATTCTGTCCAACTGGCGAGTTATATCTTCAAAATCGCCAGCTGGTTTGAAGGCGCAGCCCAAACGGAGAGATTCGGCTACCTCGCCGATCTGCTGATCTCCGTAGGGTTTGGGAAGCATGTAGACAAGCAGTAGGAACTCTCGCCGTGTCCAGTCGGGCATTATCTTGCAGAAATGTAAGCCCAGGATGGCTTGCTATCAGGGGCAACAAATTGGGGTGCAGAACATCGTCTACGCACTGCTGTGCTGTGGGGGCGTCGCGGAGCACAAACAAGCGGTTCCGCCGTGATATGAAATGGCACTCCAGACCACAACTGCTGGTTGTCTGGCTGTACGGCGCGTGACAGACAGGTTGGTATCCCACCACTGTTTGGCGCGTCTCCACACACATCTTTGCTGGTCATCGGGACTCATCACTGAAGACAATTCTACTCCAGTGAAAAAGATTCGAAGCTGCACGTGCCCCACAGGACTGCAAACAGGTGTATTGGTGTGTAGAGGTAATGTCAGACGCCTTTCTGTGAATCAAAACAAGACATGGTTGTCTCACTGGGAGGTCCGCGATCGTTCATAAAGTAAAATATGGCGTTTCAGTCTTCGATCACTAGTCTTTATTCTCAATAACCGGTTTCGGGCTAGCTGCCCATCTTCAGATCATATGTTGTAGTTACAGAGTAACTTGTACGTACAGAACACACAGTTCACTGTCATACTTATGACAGTGAACTGTGTGTTCTGTACGGACAAGTTACTCTGTAACTACAACATATGATCTGAAGATGGGCAGCTAGCCCGAAACCGGTTATTGAGAATAAAGACTAGCGATCGAAGACTGAAACGCCATATTTTGCCTTTCTGTGAGTTGCCTATTAATGGTCCTTGTGATCACTGAAGCACCAGTTGCACGTTGGATCGATGATGATGATGATGATGATGAATCTGGGGCTCTGAGTGCCCCTCTGACGATTTCTCGGTCCTCCCGTTCCGCCTCCTGTCTCTGGCAATCAGTTCCTTCCTGATACTGTGTTCGGCGTCGGTTCAACCATTCCTGCCAACATCGTCCAGTATTGAAATCGCTTCTATTCAGATGTCGAACGATTCACTGATTACTCCAACCAGTTTCTTTGGGCTCAGCTACACATTCTCTGTCAAATCCTGACATCTGCGTATATTGTTTACGCCTCTGTCTGGTGGCACAGTTACTGTCCAACCGAGTACACGGAATAAAATTCGGGGAGACTGTATGCCCTGCTATCGATGTGTGCCCCCCCCCCCCCCCCCCGTTTCCTATCCTTGCCAGCTGTGCGGCGAAATTGCACTTTAGCGTCACACATTCATCCATCAGCCGCCGAAGTCTACAGTTTGCGTCGATACCTGAACGATTATTAATTTGTGACCACTCCTTCGTGATGCGCCTTTTCTCGTCTGAGTGAATGTGTAAAGCTAACTAATTATGATTATAGCACATTGCAATCTGGAAACCAGCGTTTCCGTCACCTAGATAGGACACACACACACACACACACACACACACACACACACACACACACACACACACACACGTACGCTGCCCAGAAAGCCGTCCCGGAAACTGCTCCTGCAGCTGGACCGGCCTCGGTACTCGACCCCAACGGAGCCGCGCAGTACTCCGCGACCCGGATCGGCCGACACGGGAAAACACTTGGCGACAGCCGTCCAAGAAGGAACTGACGGTGGCTGCGGGAGGTGAGAGGGTGTCCTGGCTGCGGGGGTGGCGGCGCACTCCATCACCCCGCGAGACGCCGCGCCAGGGGGTGGGGCCGCCGGTAGAGGATGGGAGGCCTTCGATAGTCCGCGGGTGGCGCGGAATTTGGGGGTGCGACGTCGTTAGCGGCCGTCCCGACTCTCGCGCCAGGGGGTGCGCCACCCCCTACCCTCCCCCACTCTCCGCCACTCCCACCCCGGCAGGATTTAATGCCCTGCCCGGCCCGGCCACTTCTTTTCCCTCCTCCCGTGGGGGATGACAAATCTCTTATCTCATTGGCGAAAATAAACGGGAGAAATTATATAACAGCTGTAAAAAAAAAAAAAAAAAAAAAAAAAAAAAGGAAGGGGAAGTGAGGGAAAGGGGCGGAATTGCGAGAGACCTCATCCGCTCTGATACTGGAGACGAGCGCCGTAAAAACAAGTTTGCTGGTCCGCCGTTGTCCCCGGTGTCTGGTGGGGGGCAGACAACTCCTCACTTGGAAGAGCCGCCTGCGTCTGGCCGCCTCTTAGTCCTTCTGCGCTCCGTCCACGGCCAGCAGCTCAGTCCAGTCTAAACAAGTGCGGCCGGTGTTTGGCGACGGCGTAAACGATTCTGGGAAGCGCCGCCTCTGCAGTGTCCCGCAGACGGCGCGCCTACTGCGGGCCTCGTTAAACAAAGCAGCGGGACGACTGAAGAGGGAGGGGAGGGACCGGGAAAATAACTAGTCCGCAGCGGCCGTTCTGACTGTGGCTTCAGTCGCTACAGCTGCTCTAGCAATGGATGTCCGTCGAGAACAAAGCCCCGGTCACGCTGCACTAGGGGTGATGGCGTTTATCGCTGAAACAACTAGTTATCTGCATATAGTTTTTTTTCCATTCCAGTTTAACCCGGGAGTGAAAACCGCTCAAAATAACCGGCATCTGAAATAAATGATTTTCAGTTTTTTATTCTGATTATTTCCTGTAATTAACGTAGAAATCGAATAAAGACTGAAAAAATCTACTCTTTCTGTTTCAAGATACTTAGAACCAAAATATTAAGTTAAATAGGAAAGTTAAAGAAAACTCAGTTAGTCCACCTTTTCCTCCATTGTTCGCAAAGTGGTTGAATACTACAAAAATTTACAAGTATTGTCTCACAGAATCGATTTTTTTTAAACTTTGCTCCAAATTCACGTTGTAATTTTGGACCGTGCCACGGTTTTGTCATTACGAACAGACGTGAAAACTGAGACTGAAGAACTCTGTTTTGTGCGTTAATTTGTCTGTTGTCAAGCCCTACAAGTAGACAAAAGCCTATTATCTAGACACAGGCAGCTCATCAGCTACTTTCTATGTCTATTGTGTATGAGTGAATTGTTAACTTTTTTATTTACTACTGTTATCGTAATTTCCTTCCTCTTTTATTATTTCATAGAAATGGCAGACAAATCTTTAGTCTTTAACACTAAGCGGACCGGCATGAGCGAACTCCCTAGAAGGAACGCTACAGGCCATTTACATCAGTGAAGATTTTCTTCTTTGCCTTCAGTTTTACTTCTTAAGTTACTTCAGTACGGTGTCTCAATACGTCAGTAGTTCTTTAGTCTTGTCATGCAAATGTGTTACGCTTAAAAATTTCTGTAGAAAGTATATCTAATTAAATGAAAAATATCGAAGTAAGGAATATATTGTAAATACAAAATCAATTTAAATTAAACATACAAATGCAAATAAACATATGATTTTACAATAACATTTTTATCGACATTACTTGTCCTCAGTCAAAGCCCCAGACAGGTCGTAAATGTATATTTAGTACGAAAAATAAAGAAAAATGGATACCCATTGCTGTAGCAATAATTAAAAAAATGACTTTTCTCTCACAACGACGTCTTTTCAATCAAAAACAACCTTTTTGTCTAAAATCTTCGCACACATGTACTGAACACTTTCAGCACATGGACAACATACGGATTTTTACGGATTTCTTGCCCTGCACACAGATTTTTAGTTTTGTTCGAACTTCTGTATCCTTCTATGTGGCAGGACTTCCATACCAGTACCTTATGTGTTTCAGTGGCCACAGTGAACATATGAACAGATCCTTTCCTTGATGGTACATACAGAGAGAAGCGTTTTTCTGCTAATTTGAAAACAAACATTCGCCGGCTAACTTTCTGCCCTGTTGTCTCGCTTTAAAGGATCATTGCATTATTCCAGAAATGTCTAGGACGTTGAAAAACACGCGTATAGCCCATCGGGACAATCAAATTTGACAATTTACAAATGGTTCAAATGGCTCTGAGCACTATGGGACTTAACATCTGTGGTCATCAGTCCCCTAGAACTTAGAACTACTTAAACCTAACTAACCTAAGGACATCACACACACCCATGGCCGAGGCAGGATTCGAACCTGCGACCGTAGCAGTCGCGCGGTTCCGGACTGAGCGCCTAGAACCGCTAGACCACCGCGGCCGGCGACAATTTACAGATGAGACATCTGGTACGAAATATCAACTCCAAATTTAGTGGAATTGTGGACGCCCTGATGCAATTCTAGTCCACACTGTTTCGTCGGCTGCAGTCTCTGCACTTCCAACTTCCAGATGCTGAGATGGATGCCATTTTTTCCGAGTTTTCTTTTCTTTTTCCTTATTTTCTCGGCTGCGAGTAGGAATTTGTGGTACCACTAGGAATCGAAAGTGTAAGCAGTATGTTGTTGTACAGGTTCTGAACATACATCTTCCGACTCGATTGATTTGCCTAGTTCTGTTTCATGGGGCTGATATTCTGTCACCTTTATACTCTTTGTCATCTTTATCATACAACTCATCAATTCAAAAATATTTTCTTCAGAACCTTCTTCTGGGAAACTGTTCACGTAATTCAGTAATCCTTCAGCACAACGAAAACATTGGCGCAACACAATAATGAGGAGTTGTAACTTCTGCAGAGCACAAAATCATATTGACAGAGAACAACAACAAAAGTACGTCCACTCTTCCAAAAAATAAAGTAAAATTCAAAGAGAGAGAGAGAGAGAGGGAATGAGATCACAACAATGACATAAAGTAAGCTAAGCGGATGAAAAAAACCGTTGTTTCGCCTTTACAGACATGAAACGTAAAGTATACCTCACCGATCACAATGACGGGCTGCGGACCTTTAAGGCAAAAATATTTATAATTCGTTCAGTTTTTGCAACAGATGTTTGTCTTTTACAGAAATTGTAAACCACCAAAGTAAATTAAATTCATTAAACGTTACACAACGCTCAACCGTCAGATTGACCAGTACTCTCCTTCAAGTGTTAAAAAGGAAATGAAGCATTGTACTTCATTGATATGTCACTTCATAAAAATACTTCCAGCCTAGAGTTGGTGCCATGCTGCAACAACCACAACGGACCTTCGGCGACGACAGCGAGAAACCACCGTACAGACCCGGTAGGGGCCAAGTCCTGCACGCTGCACGTACACAGACGTGCCCTAAGCCACGACACACTGCAACAGGGGCGTTACTATATTACTGGTCCAGCAATGCTGTACCAATTCATACAAGTGTTTGTGGATTGTTTGTGTCGGCATAGTTATTCAAATGCAACTAATCGATTTCCCCATTTTCTATAATAGCGCAATATTTCAAGCCAATGTGAATATTAAAAATAAAATTTTTTCCTTCTTTTAAAAAGGTTTATTTAAAAACGAAAAATTTTACGCTGCTAGTATAACTAGTTGATATTTCTGTTTTTCACTCAGTTACTTGAAATAAAAAAAAAACACCTGTTATAACAGAGACCAAACAAATATCGAAAAATACCGGTATACAGAACTAATACCGATATTGGTTTTAAACAGTCGGATTTTCTTATCCCTAGGTTTCACACATCGAGCTCTGCTGGCCGAACCTCCTGTCACCGAGAACGAGTGACGTCATACACACATTATCAGTAACCTCTTATATTTAGAGGTTCACAGTCGCTGTTCGTTTCCTTAGAACATCTCTTTCTGCACAGGCTGTTATTTTATTTTGTTACGTACACAATGGAGATGATACTGGAAAGATGACTGGGGAACACGCCCAGGGTGGAAGGGGGAGGGGAGGAGGGAGTGGAAGTTTGGTTCTAAGAGCAGCAGTATATGGCTTTAGACATTGCAGGTCAGCAGTGGACACAATCTTCAGTACGAGTCAGCTGATGGAAAAGCAGGGGAGGTATGCTAAAAATTTGGCGATGACATTTCTTGACTTCGTGAGAGCGTACGATAGTGTCCCCAGAGAAAAGGTGTGCCAAATATTAAGAGAGAAACGGAACTGGAAAACAAACAACTGAAATTCTCCAGGAATGCTTGGCAGAAGCTGCAACCGTGTCCAGACCAAATTAGAAGAATTGATTGGTTTACGAATGTTACGGGTTTGAGACAAGTAAGTGTGGTGTCACCATTATTATTATTATTATTATTATTATTATTATTATTATTACTATTACGTTAAGAGTATAAATGACATTTCTTTTAACACCAGACAGCTAAATATCTCGAAACCGACGCATCGTACTGAAAAAAAAACATGTTGTAAATGAAAAGTCAATATTAGGCGAGGGTACATCTGTCTGTGCTACATACGGCCACCGCCTTATCACCCCTTCTGCTTGGGCGGAATCAACTTTTTATTTTCAAATGCGAAACACCCCTCCTTCCCTCTCGCCCCAATCTTTAATGCATATTTGGATTTTAATCAAAAAACTTCGTACGGGTTACTCCAAACATAGTTTTCCATACGTAATAGATGGAACTATAATCGATAAATATCAAGTGTGCTTCTTTTTGCAATTCAGGATCAACACATTTGATTCTATATTTCATTTATGTTGTAAATGTAAACGTCTTTGTTTGAGAATTTATTGTGAATTACGGATGGAGTGAGAAGCAAGCGCACTCACTGAAATCAAGCATCCCGCTGGGAACAGAAAATATTTTCTTATCAGACTTTAAAACGACTAACTATATTGTAATATGCAATCAAATTTTCAGTACTAAAGTAAATTTGGAACACAAACATCAACCTTTAGAACAGAAAGGTATCATATGCGTCGGTGCTTAATTACAAAAACAGACGCATTTGATCGATTACACCGCCATTTAGTACGAAGGTAAAACATTGGTTTGAGTAAGCCGTACGTATTTTTTGGCGTAGAATCTGAGTATGCAATGAACTGGGGGATTCCTACACGAAAACAGAACGTAGACCCTGCGCACGCAGGGGGAGGCGGGGGGGGGGGGGGGAGGTGGGAGGTGGCCGATTGTACCGCAGACGGGTGTCACCTTTAGTAACATTAACTTTTCACCTAGAACATATTTTCGTACGATGCGTCGTTTTTGAGAAATTTACTTGTCTCTTGTTAAAAGAACCATTGTTGTACTTATTGTCTGATGTACGGTGTTTGCCCTGCAATGTTTTGTCTTTTCTATAAAAGCACACGTACAGAATGAAAATTACTGAAAAAGAAACGTAAATTAGTTACATGCTACAAGTGCACACACTTTATTCAACATGTAAACGTCACTACAGATATTCGGATTTAGGTCGTGTCATGTTCGATATGCCTGCCATCATTGGCAATAAAGTGGCGCAGACGAATAGCGAAACTGCCGGCCGCGGTGGCCGAGCGGTTCTAGGCACTTCAGTCAAGATGCACGCGGCTGCTACGGTCACAGGTTCGAATCTTGCCTCGGGCATGGATGTGTGTGATGTCCTTAGGTTAGTTAGGTTTAAGTAGTTCTAAGTTCTAGGGGACTGATGACCTCAGATGTGAAGTCTCATAGTGCTTAGAACCATTTGAACTATCTGAATAGCGAAATTCTGCATGACCCGCTGAAGTGTCGGAACATCGATGCTGCCCATGGCCTCCTGAATGGCTGTTCAGCTGAGCAATGGTTTTGGGGTTTACTGCTTTACACCTTGTCTTTAATACAGCCCTACAAAAAGAAGTCGTATGTGTTCAGATCCCGAAAATATGGCGGCCAATCGAGGCCCTTGCCAGTGGCCTCTGGGTACCACAGAGGCAGAATGCGGTCCCTAAAGTGCTTCTCCAGGACATCAAACACTCTCCTGCTTCCATGGAGACGAGCTCCGTCTTGCATGAGTCACATCTTGACGAAGTGAGGGTCACTTTGGACAATGGGGATGGAATCATCTCCCAAGACCTTCACGTACCGTTCGGTAGTCACCGTGCCATCACGGAATATCGCACTGATTATTCCGTGACTGGACACCACAAAGTCACACTTTGAGAGTGAAGAGACTTCCCGATCGCGAAATGCGGATCCTCAGTCCCCGAAACGCACCAATTTTGCTTATTGACGAACCCATCCAAATGAAAGTGGCCTTCGTCGCTAAACCAAACCATACATCGCAGGTCAACTCCCACCGTGTCCCGCTTCCAGCCGTGCAATTTGAACGTCCTGACACAAACCGTTCAAAAGCTAGGACGATTTTATATCATATAGTTGAGTAATTGTCACCCTGTATGTTAAAATTCAGTAACTTTCTATTCTCACTTATACAGAAGATATAATTTTGTGAAATCAGCTTAATCCTTTTGGAGCTCCTTATATTTGCCGTTGTAGCGGGTTAGCAAGGTGTCTCTTCTTGACAATCTATTAAAAAGTCATGAATTTTATAATGAAGTTTATAATAAAGCAGACACTTACGTGGGAGAAGCAGAATTTATGAACAATAACACAGCGTTTGCGTTAATCGAATTCGCAGTTTACTTCTCGGCAAACTGAACAACGTCACTACGTAGCGACTGTCACCAAACGCCATTAATCCCGGCCCACAACTGACTCTGAAAACGCAAACGAACAGCTTGCTGAAATAATTACCGAGCGATGTGCCACAGTGCTCGGAGAGACACTTGACCCACATTGTCGAGGGCATCGGTTCACGTCTCCGTCTGGCCACCGAGATTTAGTTTTCCAGTGGTTTCTCTACATAGCTTAATATACTACCGATTTCCATCCTTATCCTTACGCAAAGTGTCTCCATTTCAACGTGACATTAAATTCCGATATTCCCTTTCCTTCGAAATGAATAATGAAAGTTCTCAAGTGGACTCAAAGAAATTGAAGGTGAATAGCTCGGAAAATAATGTGAGTTGCGAGTCAAATCGCGAGACTCGTAAGGGAAGAGGGCAGTTCCACAGTTTCATATTCTAGTATACAACACAATAGACACTTTTAAATTTACTACGCGTTCAGGTAATATTTCTTCCGTAAAATAATTTGTCTTTTTAATGCCGTTCATACGGAGGTTGGCGCGTTGTTTTCCTGCGCACTTACGTGAGAGAATTGTTTTTCATTCAAACATTATAATTCCAAAATTAACATATATCTTTTGTATTTTTGATAAATCAATTATATTAACTATTATTATTATTTCTTTACTTTCTCAGACGTTAAGTCTGGTTAAAAATGGAAAGTGACGCGGACCTTGATCAAGCGTCACTTCCTTTTAACTGTACGGTACGTGTTATATTGCATTTAGGAACTTTCGGGTAATTGAACATGTATCAATAATTACAGATTTCTGTAGTTGTATACATAAGTTTGGATGTAGCTGTATTGCATTGATGTACTGGTGGATATTCTGTGGTATGACTCCTGTAGTTGATAGTATAATTGGTATAATGTCAACTTTATCCTGATGCCACATATCCTTGACTTCCTCAGTCAGTTGGATGTATTTTTCAATTTTTTCTCCTGTTTTCTTTTGTATATTTGTTGTATTGGGTATGGATATTTCGATTAGTTGTGTTAATTTCTTCTTTTTATTGGTGAGTATGATGTCAGGTTTGTTATGTGGTGTTGTTTTATCTGTTATAATGGTTCTGTTACAGTATAATTCGTATTCATCATTCTCCAGTATATTTTGTGGTGCATACTTGTATGTGGGAACGTGTTGTTTTATAAGTTTATGTTGTAAGGCAAGCTGTTGATGTATTATTTTTGCTACATTGTCATGTCTTCTGGGGTATTCTGTATTTGCTAGTATTGTACATCCGCTTGTGATGTGATCTACTGTTTCTATTTGTTGTTTGCAAAGTCTGCATTTATCTGTTGTGGTATTGGCATCTTTAATAATATGCTTGCTGTAATATCTGGTGTTTATTGTTTGATCCTGTATTGCAATCATGAATCCTTCCGTCTCACTGTATATATTGCCTTTTCTTAGCCATGTGTTGGATGCGTCTTGATCGATGTGTGGCTGTGTTAGATGATACGGGTGCTTGCCATGAAGTGTTTTCTTTTTCCAATTTACTTTCTTCGTATCTGTTGATGATATGTGGTCTAAAGGGTTGTAGAGGTGGTTATGAAATTGTAGTGGTGTAGCCGATGTATTTATATGAGTGATTGCTTTGTGTATTTTGCTAGTTTCTGCTCGTTCTATAACGAATTTTCTTAAATTGTCTACCTGTCCATAATGTAGGTTTTTTATATCGATAAATCCCGTTCCTCCTTCCTTTCTGCTTAATGTGAATCTTTCTGTTGCTGAATGTATGTGATGTATTCTATATTTGTGGCATTGTGAGCGTGTAAGTGTATTGAGTGCTTCTAGGTCTGTGTTACTCCATTTCACTACTCCAAATAAGTAGGTCAATATTGGTATGGCATAAGTATTTATAGCTTTGGTCTTGTTTCTTGCTGTCAATTCTGTTTTCAGTATTTTTGTTAGTCTTTGTCTATATTTTTCTTTTAGTTCTTCTTTAATATTTGTATTATCTATTCCTATTTTTTGTCTGTATCCTAGATATTTATAGGCATCCGTTTTTTCCATCGCTTCTATGCAGTCGCTGTGGTTATCCAATATGTAATCTTCTTGTTTAGTGTGTTTTCCCTTGACTATGCTATTTTTCTTACATTTGTCTGTTCCAAAAGCCATACTTATATCATTGCTGAATACTTCTGTTATCTTTAGTAATTGGTTGAGTTGTTGATTTGTTGCTGCCAGTAGTTTTAGATCATCCATGTATAGCAAATGTGTGATTTTGTGTGGGTATGTTCCAGTAATATTGTATCCATAATTTGTATTATTTAGCATGTTGGATAGTGGGTTCAGAGCAAGGCAGAACCAGAAAGGACTTAATGAGTCTCCTTGGTATATTCCACGCTAAATCTGTATTGGCTGTGATGTGATATTATTTGAATTTGTTTGGATATTAAGTGTGGTTTTCCAATTTTTCATTACTATGTTTAGGAACTGTATCAATTTAGGATCTATTTTGTATATTTCCAATATTTGTAGTAACCATGAGTGGGGTACACTATCAAAAGCTTTTTGGTAATCAATGTATGCGTAGTGTAGTGACCTTTGTTTAGTTTTAGCTTGATATGTCACCTCTGCATCTATTATCAGTTGCTCTTTACATCCTCGTGCTCCTTTGCAACAGCTTTTTTGTTCTTCATTTATAATTTTGTTCTGTGTTGTATGTGTCATTAATTTCTGTTTAATGATTGAAGTTAATATGTTGTATATTGTTGGTAGGCATGTTATGGGGCGATATTTAGCTGGGTTCGCTGTGTCTGCTTGATCTTTAGGTTTCAGATAAGTTATTTCATGTGTAAGTGTATCAGGGTATGTGTATGGGTCTGCAATGTAACTGTTAAATAATTTAGTTAGATGTGAATGTGTTGAGGTGAACTTCTTTAACCAGAAATTTGCTATTTTATCGTTTCCAGGGGCTTTCCAATTGTGAGTAGAATTAATTGCTTGGGTGACTTCATGTTGCAAAATTATCACTTCAGGCATTTGTGGTATCATCTTGTATGTGTCTGTTTCTGTTTGTATCCACCGTGCATGCCTGTTTTGTTGTACCGGGTTTGACCATATGTTGCTCCAGAAGTGTTCCATGTCTGTTATGTTTGTTGGATTGTTTATTTTAATGTGTGTGTTATCTATTGTCTGGTAAAATTTATTTTGGTTTGTGTTGAATGTTTGGTTTTGTTTCCTTCTATTTTCACTTTTTTTGTATCTTCTGAGTCGTTTGGCTAATGCTTGTAATTTCTGCTTCTTTTCGTCTAATTGCTCTGTCGCTTCTTGTTGTGAGATTTTACCTAACCTTTTTCGTTTTTTTCCGAGATTTCATTTCTTATAAATTGTGTTAGCTGTCCGATGTCTTTTCTCAGTTTTTCTATTCTGATCTGTAGCCTGTGTTGCCATGCTGGTTTTGTGGGTTTCTTCTGTGTGTTGGTTGGTTCTGATCTCTGCCTAGTGTGTATATTTAGTGTAGTGAGTGCTCCTATATAAACCAGTAGTTGTAACTCTTCCATAGTTGTGTTTTCATTTATTTTGTTGTGTATGATTGTGTTGATAGTTTTTATTGTTGTTTCGACTTGTGGGTTATTTGGTGGTCTATGCAAGAATGGTCTAATGTCTGTATTTGTGTCTTTGTATTCTATATATGTTAGCTGAAATTTTTCTTCTATATCTAGCATCTGTGTCACTTCGTGTTCTATTTGTGCTTGTTCTGGTGGCTGTCTTAAGATTTCGTTTTCCTCTGATTGTTTAATTGATGCGTGTTGTTCTTTGTTTGTTTGCTCTGGGATGTTTGAGTCCATTACTGTATTTTCTTCTTCTTCTGATTGCACATTATTTTGTTCCAGTATTTGTTGTACTTGTTGTTTGATGTTTTCTAATTCTGACTGGGGTATCCTGTTATTTTTGATTATTACACGGATCTGATCAGCTAGTCGTTGTTCTGTTAAAAATTTTAATTCTGGGTATCTGGTAATAAATGTTGTGTATACTTGTGATCTGTATCCAGTTGTGTTGGTTCCTAGGTTTGTTGCTTGGTAATAACAGAACATGAGGTGTCGATTAACTTCATCTGACCATCTCATCCTCTGTATTTGTTTTCCTTCTAGGGTGGTTGCAGGAAGCATATCCTGCAAAACACCTCTATTTGGATTTAAATCATTTTCCAGTTGGCTAGCAGTGTCGTTACCATTGTGGGCGGGCATAGGGTTCAAGCGTCGTCCCCGACCATGACGGCGCTTGTCCGAGGCTTCTTTAGTTCTGTCCTGAACCAAGTAATCACACTAAAAGGGGGGTTAGCCCTATTAGTGGTTTGTTCTTTTCGTCGCCTTTTACGACTGGCAGGACATACCGGAGGCCTATTCTTTTCCCGGGCCTCCACGGGGAAAATTATTATTATTATTATTATTATTATTACTATTATTACAATTATTACTAACAGAATAAATATTGCGCATTTACAACAACAAAATCAAAATCGTAATTCACAGGTTAAGCCATTTTTATGTGTTCAAAAATGGTTCAAATGGCTCTGAGCACTATGGGACGTAACATCTGAGGTCATCAGTCCCCTAGAACTTAGAAGTACTTAAACCTAACTAACCTAAGGACATCACACACATACATGCCCGAGGCAGGATTCGAACCTGTGACCGTAGCGGTCACTCGGTTCCAGCTGAAGCGCTTAGAACCGCACGGACACCGTCCGGCCATTTTTATCTCTAACCGCCGATGTTAATGTTAAAGTATCTTTGTATAACCCAGTGGAACTTTGGTTGTTTTGGTGGGAAGAGTGAAGATAGCTGTAACCTTTCGGGTTATGGAGACGCACGTTTTTGACGGACAGATTGGCGTTATTTCTATTCGTTGTACTGTACTATGAGCAATCATTCTGAAAAATTAATCAGAATTTGCAAATTCAATAAAAAAAGGCGTGCCACACATTCGTAGAAATATAATTAACGAAAAACGACCTAAAAAGCAAAAGCACGCCGTCTTCAGGCCGCAGGTGGCCCATCGGGACCATCCGACCGCCGTGTCATCCTCAGATGAGGATGCGGATAGGAGGGGCGTGGGGTCAGCACACTGCTCTCCCGGAAAAACGACCTAAAGGCAGCAAATTTCAAACCTCAAGACAAGCTGTGTCAACGACAAACCATTACAAGTTTTGGGATTCTCATTACAAGAAATTACTGAGCACTGAGAGAACCAAATCACTCTTACGTCCACAAATTCCCCACAAGAAGTCCGTAAACTATGTGGCTTTTTGAAACTTTCTGGAAAATTAAAACTATGTGTAATCTGGCCTTCAACAAGCGACATTTTCCTCTCACAGACACTGGGCTACCCACTAACCTATCCAAGCAAGTCTCTATCTACCCTTACAGCTTCATCTTCACCAGTACCTTCTTACGGTCTTCAGCGAGTGCTAGTTCTGGAAGTTTCACAGGAGAAAGTAGAGAATGAGGTACTGATGGAAGTACAGCTGTGACGATGGCTCGTCAGTCGAGCTTGGGTAGCTCAGTCGGTAGAGCACTGCCCGCGAAAGGCATAGGTCCCGAATTCGAGTCCTGGTCCAGCCCACAGTTTTAATCAGTCAAGAAATTTCACATCGGCGCACACTCTGCTGCAGAGTGAAAATTCATTCAGGAATACGCAGCTTGTTTGTGGCCACTCCGCACCAGCAGAAGTTCCGTCCATCCAGAACGCTGTTATAAATCTGGTACCTCTAACTGGTATTATATTGACCTTTTATGTTCTCATACATCCCTCTAAATCTTCTGTTCTCCATCCCCCAACATAACATTTTGAAGTATCTAATACTGTAACTCACGAAGCCAGTTCCAACATCTGGATAAAAACAATAATTAGAAAACTCAAAGTATAATACGAGGCGTAGACGCGAAATGGAAACCGCTGTGATAATCCCAAGGAACTTTGCGCATATGTGTTGGACAGTGTCTTTCACGTAGAAATGCATAAGACAACAGTGCCCCACGCCAAGTATGTGGACATGGTGAGAGATTTCGCCTGAAGCTATACAGCCCACATTACATGAATGCCATGCGTTTCTTTCTTCGAGACAAATTTCAGCCGCATTGTGCAGGTACCTTGGAGACGCTCCTGCAGCGTTTTCGATGGGAAGTATTTGATCGCCCACAATACAGCCCTTAATTGGCTCCTTCCGTTGTTCATCTCTGCTCACACAAACCGCTGGCTACGAAGACAACATTTTGACACAGACAACGAAAGGCAGACCAGCCTAGAGAATTGGCGGAAAGCACAGGCGGATGCTTTCTGTGACGAGGGTACTGCAACGTCTGTTCAGCGACACGACAAAGTCTAAACCGGAGCGGCGACTGTTTGCAGAGGTAGCTGGAAGGTGTGGCTAACTGTTGCGAATAAAATTTTTTTGAATTTTCGTTGTTGTTTTCTTCTTGCGACCGATCGTACCCTACTTTCCGAATAGCTCTCGTAGTATGTGGTTTTCATTCCAATTAAATTCATACAAAACTCTTTAGTAATATTTTAACATTTTTGTCAAAAACATTTAACTTTTACTCCAAATTTTAATTCTGATTCAATAGAAAGAAACCACCAAGAAAGCATACATACACAGGGTGTTACAAAAAGGTACGGCCGAACTTTCAGGAAACATTCCTCACACACAAAGAAAGAAAATATGTTATGTGGACATGTGTCCGGAAACGCCCACTTTCCATGTTAGAGCTCATTTTATTACTTCTCTTCAAATCACATTAATCATGGATTGGAAACACACAGCAACAGAACGTACTAGCGTGACTTCAAACACTTTGTTACAGGAAATGTTCAAAATGTCCTCCGTTAGCGAGATTACATGCATCCACCCTCCGTCGCAAGGAATCCCTGATGCGCTGATGCAGCCCTGGAGAATGGCGTATTGTATCACAGACGTCCACAAAACGAGCACGAAGAGTCTCTACATTTGGTACCGGGGTTGCGTAGACAAGAGCTTTCAAATGCCCCCATAAATGAAAGTCAAGAGGGTTGAGGTCAGTAGAGCGTGGAGGCCATGGAATTGGTCCGCCTCTACCAATCCATCGGTCACCGAATCTGTTGTTGAGAAGCGTACGAACACTTCGACTGAAATGTGCAGGAGCTCCATCGTGCATGAACCACATGTTGTGTCGTACTTGTGAAGGCACATGTTCTAGCAGCACAGGTAGAGTATCTCGTATGAAATCATGATAACTTGCTCCAATGAGCGTAGGTGGAAACGTAGGTGACGAAACTAAAATGAGCTCTAACATGGAAATTAAGCGTTTCCGGACATATGTCCACATACCATCTTTTCTTTATTTGTGTGTGAGGAATGTTTCCTGAAAGTTTGGCCGTACCTTTTTGTAACACCCTGTATAAGACAGTTATTTGTTGATAATGTAAGGTTATTGGTAAGAATCAGCGGCTTCCACTCAATTAATACTATGCAGAAATGAAAAAAAAAAAGCTCTAAGCACTATGGGACTGAACATCTGAGGTCATCAGTCCGCTAGAACTACTTAAACCTAACCATCCTAAGGACGTCACACACATCGATGGCCGAGGCAGGATCCGAACCTGCGACCGTAGCGGTCTCGCGGCTCCAGACTGTAGCGCCTAGAACCGCACGGCCACTCCGGCCGGCGGGCGACAACACCATGACATGATACAGCACACCATATTGTGACCTTCGCGCTATGTAGTGGTCGCTGGTGAAACTCGCAAGGATTGCCCTGTGCCGAATAACGAAAGTTCTGTTTGTTTACGAATCCGTTCAGGTGGAAATGGGCTACGTCTGATACCCATAAGTTACCAAGGAAACTCGCGTCCTCGTTGATTTTAGCCAATATCTGGCTATTAAACTCCATACGTGACGCAGGGTCTCGTTCATGTAAGTGTTGCACAATCTGAAACATAGAGGGATGGAAGTCTAATTCGTGCAGTATTCTTTGTAAGCTTCGTCGCTTAATCCCTGGCGAAGATGCATGCTGTCGAACGGAGCGGCGAGGACTTCTCTCGATTGCAGCTCTAGCAGCTGCAATGTTCTCTGGGGTACGTACCGTTGGAATGCCACCTGGAGGTTTCCTTTTCAAGGCAGATCCTGTTTCTTCACAATTACGCACCCACGTTGTAATCGCATGCGCAGATGGGACGCGTCCATGACGTCCAAGCCTGGTAATGCTGTCGAAATGTTCTCTGCGCGGCAGTCGCACTATCACCATTTTTGTAAAACGCTCTCACGGCTACCGCACTTTCCGCACCAGTCCAATTCTCCATGATTACTAAATGGCAATGCGTTCACATCAATTGTGCAAAGTTTCGATCTGCCGGCGCTACAGTGCTGCCAACTGTGACGTTCAAAATTTCCCGTTCCCCTGCGCCACCCTGTATAAGGGCAAGCAGGTTGATGCCTGCATAGCATTCATATAGATTTTATCTTATCTGTTACTGACTTTTCTAATTTATTGTCACATCACCGGGGAGATGGTCCTGTTATTCCTCGCACATGCTGGTGTGTTTTGCTTTTTATGAAGTCGCCTACTTGGTTTGCTTAGTGCAGTATAGAGTGGCGGTGGCAGCAACAGCAGCAGCCTGTCTCCTCAGTGAAGCTGAGAGTGCCGCAACAACACACTCCCGCAGCCCTATTGAAGAACAGTGCAGCGGAGCGGAGCGGCAGTACACAAATTTCACAAAATCCGTTCGACAATAAAACGCAGGACCGAGAACGGAGCCCTGCGGTAGCGGCGCAATGGTCACCGCCGGCGGGGTTGCGGTCGACCAGCGGTACTTGGCGAATCGATAGCGGCGCGATTTGCGAGGTCCGCCCCTCGCAGCCCAGCCGTTGTTTTGGTGCTCCCACAGCCAGCCAGCCAGCACCCCCGCACCTCCCCCCCCAGTAACCCCCTGCCCTACAGCCCCTCCCGCCCCGCACACATCAGCAGTGCAGAGCACCGGAAGGGGGCGGTGGGGCGGCTCTTTTCTCGGCTGCCACCTCCCAAAAAGCCGCGCACATATTTTTTCCGCGGAGCCAGAGAAGTAGGCGAGGGGGCTGGAGAGGGGTCGCTGGAGCCGGAGGTGGCCAGCAGTGGCGGCCAGCCAGCCAGCGCAGCGGTAAACAGGAGGCAAGCTCCGTTACCCTCACTGCGTTACCGCCGACCCACTCGTCCGCAACTCGTCCCTTTGCAGTCGAGTTGCACTGCGGGTCAGTTACGGACAACGGGGAGGACTTTATTTTTCTGCGCTGGCTCCTGTGTCACAGTGGTTCCCTGCTGTAATGCGAAACTTCTGAACAAGTTACGTCTCTTCGTCAGAATCGCTAGGATGAACCTCCTGTAACCGTGCACTTTTCTGTGTACCTAGTTTTATATTTAATAAATATAAATCATTTTCGTCAAAATTATTTGAATGAGTATGTTCATAGGCTATAGAAACACAGATTTTTATGATATCTACTAGCACACACTAGCGACACCAAAAATGAAACATGGACGTAAGATTCCCAAAATTACACAGACCAATTAAAAGATTAACTTTGTGGTTGAAAGTCACTTTTTGTCCATGTTTCGTTGCGGGCTTAATTAAATAAAATGCAAATAATTTTCGTAGCTGTATGTCCGGTTACGAAGTCTCGTAACCGGTTGGCCCTGACTAGTATTAGTACGCAATCTGACTGTAGAGAATAACAATAAAGAATGAAAGGAAATTTGCGTTAACACAATTGATTAATTAAGTTCCCAGAAACTATAAAAGCTACGAAACAACAAGGCACAAGTGTAACTGTTCTGTGTGTGGAAGTGTGATTCAACGTACACATCTGGCACGGTTGTTCCTCGATACGACAAGATATTTTAAACACCATTTAAAATGAAGTAATTAAAAAAACCAGAAATACTATAATTGCATATAGAAACCAGAATTACAGTCTAATACATGAACACAAGCCAGGTGCTTTGTTGACTGAACCTGTGACCAAGAGGCATTGTTATTTAGGAAATTTGAAATAAAAAATTTTTTGTTACCTTCATATATATTGACGAAAAATACACTGTGATCATTTGCAACATCCCCAATCAAACAGCATCTGCTGTCTCGTCCAAAGGAACAACTGCACACGACATGCCCTCAACTAGTACTGCTATCGACATCCTCTCAACAAGCACTGACCACGGCAACCTCTGAATTACAACTGCGCCAGTGGAGGCGGCGGAAAAATAGTCTTTGGCGCAATCTCTGGCGCTGTGACTCAGTGTAGCCACCTTTCATGTTCCATTGACAATACGTAAGTTGTACCCTCTTACCTGAAGCTTCGGCTGCATACAGATAAGGCACATATATATCACGCATATGCTTCTCCCCCTTCCTGTGCATCGCCTCCTACCCTATCCCTCACTCCATTTACTCCTTCTGTCTCTATCACATCTCATCATTCCCCTCCTATTTTCTCACTCTTTCTGCTCAGAATGAGATTTTTCACTCCGCAGCGGAGTGTGCGCTGATATGAAACTTCCTGGCAGATTATAACTGTGTGCCGGACCGAGACTCCAACTCGGGACTTTTGCCTTTTGCAGGGCAAGTGCTCTACCAACTGAGCTACCCAAGCACGACTCACGTCCCGTCCTCACAGCTTCACTTCTGCCAGTACCTCGTCTCCTACCTTCCAAACTTTACAGAAGCTCTCCTGCGAACCTTACAGAACTCCGCTGTAGAGTGAAAATCTCATTCTGGAAACATCTCCCAGGCTGTGGATAAGCCATGTCTCCGCAATATCCTTTCTTTCAGGAGTGCTAGTTCTGCAAGGTTCGCAGGATAGTTTCTGTAATGTTAGGAAGGTAGGAGACGAGGTACTGGCAGAAGTAAAGCTGTGAGGACGGAGCGTGAGTCATGCTTGGGTAGCTCAGTTGGTAGAGCACTTGCCCGCGTAAGGCAAAGGTCCCGAGTTCGTGTCTCTGTCCGGCACGCAGTTTTAATCTGCAATCAACTTCCTGCTCAGCTCTTCCAAGCCCCACCTCTAGCCCCTGGAACACATTCCAATACTATGCACACAACAGACGGGTGTTACCAAACCTTTTCACCCCATTCCCGCCGCCATCGGAGCTAGGTGTTTATTACCCCCACAGTATTTCTTTCCAATCAATGAGAAATATGTGCATCAATGATCAAATCAGAAGAAATGAATTAAAATTTGCGCTGCGGCCAGGACTCGAACCCAGATCTTCTTGCTTGCTAGGCAGAAATGCTAATCATTCCATCACCACAACACAGTGTTCCACATTGTTGCATGAACTACCCAAATTGAGTGCCCTCCCCAACACAAACTTCATATCATTAGCTTATTTTCCCTTACATTGTTACTACTACCAGGACTCTCCGGCATTGGAATAGAATCCCAGCATTGGACGTAATGGGAAAGTCCTGTACTGTAGGTGATCTTATAGATCTTATAATTTAATTTCTCTTCCCCCATGAACCACGGACCTTGCCGTTGGTGGGGAGGCTTGCGTGCCTCAGCGATACAGATGGCCGTACCGTAGATGCAACCACAACGGAGGGGTATCTGTTGAGAGGCCAGACAAACATGTGGTTCCTGAAGAGGGGCAGCAGCCTTTTCAGTAGTTGCAGGGGCAACAGTCTGGATGATTGACTGATCTGGCCTTGTAACATTAACCAAAACGGCCTTGCTGTGCTGGTACTGCGAACGGCTGAAAGCAAGGGGAAACTACAGCCGTAATTTTTCCCGAGGACATGCAGCTTTACTGTATGATTAAATGATGATGGCGTCCTCTTGGGTAAAATATTCCGGAGGTAAAATAGTCCCCCATTCGGATCTCCGGGCGGGGACTACTCAAGAGGACGTCGTTATCAGGAGAAAGAAAACTGGCATTCTACGGATCGGAGCGTGGAATGTCAGATCCCTTAATCGGGCAGGTAGGTTAGAAAATTTAAAAAGGGAAATGGATAGGTTAAAGTTAGATATAGTGGGAATTAGTGAAGTTCGGTGGCAGGAGGAACAAGACTTTTGGTCAGGTGATTACAGGGTTATAAATACAAAATCAAATAGGGGTAATGCAGGAGTAGGTTTAATAATGAATAAAAAAATAGGAGTGCGGGTTAGCTACTACAAACAGCGTATTGAACGCATTATTGTGGCCAAGATAGACACAAAGCCCATGCCTACTACAGTAGTACAAGTTTATATGCCAACTAGCTCTGCAGATGATGAAGAAATTGATGAAATGTATGACGAGATAAAAGAAATTATTCAGGTAGTGAAGGGAGATGAAAATTTAATAGTCATGGGTGACTGGAATTCGTCAGTAGGAAAAGGGAGAGAAGGAAACATAGTAGGTGAATATGGATTGGGGGGAAGAAATGAAAGAGGAAGCCGCCTTGTAGAATTTTGCACAGAGCATAACTTAATCATAGCTAACACTTGGTTCAAGAATCATAAAAGAAGGTTGTATACCTGGAAGAATCCTGGAGACACTAAAAGGTATCAGATAGATTATATAATGGTAAGACAGAGATTTAGGAACCAGGTTTTAAATTGTAAGACATTTCCAGGGGCAGATGTGGATTCTGACCACAATCTATTGGTTATGAACTGCAGATTGAAACTGAAGAAACTGCAAAAAGGTGGGAATTTAAGGAGATGGGACCTGGATAAACTGAAAGAACCAGAGGTTGTAGAGAGTTTCAGGGAGAGCATAAGGGAACAATTGACAGGAATGGGGGAAAGAAATACAGTAGAAGAAGAATGGGTAGCTCTGAGGGATGAAGTAGTGAAGGCAGCAGAGGATCAAGTAGGTAAAAAGACGAGGGCTAATAGAAATCCTTGGGTAACAGAAGAAATATTGAATTTAATTGATGAAAGGAGAAAAAAATATAAAAATGCAGTAAATGAAGCAGGCAAAAAGGAATACAAACGTCTCAAAAATGAGATCGACAGAAAGTGCAAAATGGCTAAGCAGGGATGGCTAGAGGACAAATGTAAGGATGTAGAGGCTTGTCTCACTAGGGGTAAGATAGATACTGCCTACAGGAAAATTAAAGAGACCCTTGGAGAGAAGAGAACCACTTGCATGAATATCAAGAGCTCAGATGGCAACCCAGTTCTAAGCAAAGAAGGGAAGGCAGAAAGGTGGAAGGAGTATATAGAGGGTTTATACCAGGGCGATGTACTTGAGGACAGTATTATGGAAGTGGAAGAGGATGTAGATGAAGATGAAATGGGAGATAAGATACTGCGTGAAGAGTTTGACAGAGCACTGAAAGACCTGAGTCGAAACAAGGCCCCGGGAGTAGACAACATTCCATTAGAACTACTGATGGCCTTGGGAGAGCCAGTCATGACAAAACTCTACCGTCTGGTGAGCAAGATGTATGAGACTGGCGAAATACCCACAGACTTCAAGAAGAATATAATAATTCCAATCCCAAAGAAAGCAGGTGTTGACAGATGTGAAAATTACCGAACTATCAGTTTAATAAGTCACAGCTGCAAAATACTAACGCGAATTCTTTACAGACGAATGGAAAAACTGGTAGAAGCGGACCTCGGGGAAGATCAGTTTGGATTCCGTAGAAATGTTGGAACACGTGAGGCAATACTAACCTTACGACTTATCTTAGAAGAAAGATTAAGAAAAGGCAAACCTACGTTTCTAGCATTTGTAGACTTAGAGAAAGCTTTTGACAACGTTAACTGGAATACTCTCCTTCAAGTTCTGAAGGTGGCAGGGGTAAAATACAGGGAGCGAAAGGCTATTTACAATTTTTACAGAAACCAGATGGCAGTTATAAGAGTGGAGGGGCATGAAAGGGAAGCAGTGGTCGGGAAAGGAGTGAGACAGGGTTGTAGCCTCTCACCGATGTTATTCAATCTGTATATTGAGCAAGCAGTAAAGGAAACAAAAGAAAAATTCGGAGTAGGTATTAAAATTCATGGAGAAGAAGTAAAAACTTTGAGGTTCGCCGATGACATTGTAATTCTGTCAGAGACAGCAAAGGACTTGGAAGAGCAGTTGAACGGAATGGACAGTGTCTTGAAAGGAGGATATAAGATGAACATCAACAAAAGCAAAACGAGGATAATGGAATGTAGTCAAATTAAGTCGGGTGATGCTGAGGGAATTAGATTAGGAGATGAGACACTTAAAGTAGTAAAGGAGTTTTGCTATTTAGGGAGTAAAATAACTGATGATGGTCGAAGTAGAGAGGATATAAAATGTAGACTGGCAATGGCAAGGAAATCGTTTCTGAAGAAGAGAAATTTGTTAACATTGAGTATAGATTTAAGTGTCAGGAAGTCGTTTCTGAAAGTATTTGTATGGAGTGTAGCCATGTATGGAAGTGAAACATGGACGATAACCAGTTTGGACAAGAAGAGAATAGAAGCTTTCCAAATGTGGTGCTACAGAAGAATGCTGAAGATAAGGTGGGTAGATCACGTAACTAATGAGGAGGTATTGAATAGGATTGGGGAGAAGAGAAGTTTGTGGCACAACTTGACTAGAAGAAGGGATCGGTTGGTAGGACATGTTTTGAGGCATCAAGGGATCACAAATTTAGCATTGGAGGGCAGCGTGGAGGGTAAAAATCGTAGAGGGAGACCAAGAGATGAATACACTAAGCAGATTCAGAAGGATGTAGGTTGCAGTAGGTACTGGGAGATGAAGAAGCTTGCACAGGATAGAGTAGCATGGAGAGCTGCATCAAACCAGTCTCAGGACTGAAGACCACAACAACAACAACAACAATTTAATGTTTTCCAGAGTCATTTAACTCTCTTCGTTATCTAAGGTAATGAACGAAGCAAAAACATTTAATTATAATGTAATGGTGTAATGGTTAGCATTTCTGCCTAGCAAGCCGAGAGAAAATGTAGCACATCCTCGGTCAGCACTACCTTCCTTCACGGATGCAGTCCAATGCATGGTTTGTCGCAATAACTCTGGATATACAAAGTATGCAAGGTTCACATTAAAGGAAATGTAGGTAAGCTGTATCGGCTCATGATATCAAAAAAGGCTGCATCCGTTACAGATACAGTTTTATGTTAGGAGCAGTGTGTACTGTGCTTTGTTGCTCCTTCTGCTCCACCGGTTCGAGGACGCTGGGGTAATAGCAGCGGACATGCTGCAACAAGGTACGGCATCTTTGAAAGCTGGTCACCATACATGCGAAGTCAACGTCTGTGGCAAGCTGAAAGGCGTCAGCATTGGGACAGCGGTCTCTGGTTATTATTAAAATAATTAAAATAACAGAGTTTCTGTTATTACACTGACGATACAAATGTATTATGAAGAACGAATAAAAACAGAAGAGATGATGTTATTAACGAAAATTTAAAATCCGTGTTTAAGGGTTATTTGTGGTAAGAGTGTTAGTGCTAGACGCTCACCATGTTAAGTATTATCCAGAAGATCTTCCTAAACAGAAGCTGAATCATTAATTGTGTTAGGCGGAGAAAAGAGGACATTGATGATTGACATTGATGGTTTTCGGTGAAGTAAATTTGGGTTTTGGAGGCACTATTACACTCATGATCAATTTTGAAAGGATATTACGTGCTCATTAAGTGAATTTTAAAAATTCAAGAAGTGCCATAATTTTTTACACTAACGTAACCTTGGCTCTGAGATATGAGTTTGGCAATTGCACTCATAAGTGATTAGTTGCGTGTGCTAATATCGCTGGTTTTCCTAGCAACGGACGACAACTATGCGATGAGGAGCGAAAAATATGTTATTGCTCGAGACTGCGAGCAGATTTGTTTATCCTAGTTACGCAGTTAAACAAGAGTCTGCTAGGATAAGGAATTTATTTGGTAGAGGCGATGGTGATATAGACCCAATCAGTATTGGTGGAACAGTTTGTAACATTCTCGTGAAGTTAAGGCCTTTGCAGGATAATCTTGTTAGACAAGAGCATTGAAACACATCCCGGTCACCACATAGCATCAGAGTTGCTAATATCGTTGGAAACATATTGTTATTAACGAATTACACAGTCAGCTCGATTGACAGAAACGGTGAAAAAATACTATATGCACGCTGATCGCCCACAGATGATATCATTGGCGAATGTGTAAATATGGAATAGATCCGTAGGTCTTGAGAGAGGATGTGTCACTCTCTCACTATTTTTCATATTCAAGGCTACTCTTTAATGCTGACGAGCGGTCTAAGGCGCTGCAGTCATGGACTGTGCGGCTGATCCCGGCGGAGGTTCGAGTCCTCCCTCGGGCGTGGGTGTGTGTGTTTGTCCTTAGGATAATTTAGGTTAAGTAGTGTGTAAGCTTACGGACTGATGACCTTAGCAGTTAAGTCCCATAAGATTTCACAAACATTTGAACATTTTTTTAAACGCTGATTTTCCAACCAAGACATCATTTTTGGTGTAAGACAATAGAAAGTTAGCAACATGAGGACGCACTGATGGGAGTATGTGTGTTGTTAACGCATGCGACATCTTTATAGTGGTGCCCCTTTGAATATTATTTTCTGGAGTAGAGAACAAGAAGTCAGTTTGGTCAAAAAATGGTTCAAATGGCTCTGAGCACTATGGGACTTAACATCTTAGGTCATCAGTCCCCTAGAACTTAGCACTACTTAAACCTAACTAACCTAAGCACATCACACACATCCTTGTCCGAGGCAGGATTCGAACCTGCGACCGTAGCAGTCACGCGGTTCCGGACTGAAGCGCCTAGAACCGCACGGCCACCGCGGCCGGCTTCAGTTTGGTCATTTAACTGTAAATCTTGCAGTGGACTTTCGGGCCTTGGAAGCCAGATGCAGCTATTAGGGTAAGGAACATCTCGTAGCTCTTACTGCGGACAGAATGCTGGTCCCGAGAATTTCTTGCAGTGGTTGCAGACAATGATTTTGGCCTACCTGTATGTACTTGTTAGGTGTCTCTTACCCACAGCAGGGGTAACACCGCGAGAGAAATGTATGTCACCTAGCCAAGGCATTTCGACAGTATCGTAAACGCCCGTTGTGAACAGGGATAGCGTCCGTAACAATCAGCGAGTTTCTATGGTCACCGTGGACCGGACGCTATTGAGGGAGCTGTCAGTTGGTGTCGTCTCTCTACCTGTCGAGTTTTTGGGAAGCCACAGAACTTGGAAACAATTTTAGAATGGAACGCAACTTTCATGGTGGATCTGGAATGATCGATGTAGGACACAAAATCACTTCTCTTAGTTTACCCGAGACCCGTGCTGCAACATTCGGCCCTTCCAGATAAATTGATAAATGTGTTGTTAACTACAGGTCTAAACGAAAACTCGAAACACGCTGCCTAAAGTGGCTGAGGGAAAAACAGTTCGGGAGTATAACGTCTTCTCCTCCCAGCACGGTAATTTACGAGTCAGCGATTTTCTGCTTCTTCAGGAGGGAAAACAGTATTATTAACTTTGGTTAGGATTGCCCGGAGGGTGGAGCAGACAAGCTAGAGGGAAGATAAGCGCTCGTGGAGTCTTGTGACTTACACGAAATCTTGTGCGTGTAGTTGCATGGGTGCCATTTTGGAGTTTACCAAGGTTTAATGGAAAGGGAGCAGCTGGGAAACGGGACTTCTGATACAGATTGCGGTCTGGGGAGGAAATTCTGGTCTTGCTGTGGGCGGGCTGCACTTGGGGCACACGCCTGAGCGTGACTTTGCACTGACACCGGTCTTGACTGGGGAGCCTGTGGTGGAGTCTTAGCAGTGCCAATAATTTAGACGTCTGTCACCTCAGACAACTCGCTATGCCGAGGAAAATGTTATTCGTGTGAGTCCTGCAGCCTTAACGTTTGATATTCTTATGCGCACTGCCGTGTAAGTGAGCAAAATTGATCCGTGGCATGACCTGTGAACGGCAATGTCACGCGCTGTAATCTACCGAGATTTCAGGGCTCCTTCAGAGAGTAATTGTGATCCGTCCAACATATCCGCAGCTGCTACTTTGCACATTCCGCGTCCCCGATAACGTGTTACAGCCGCCACACATCGCTGATCTGCAGACGCTTGAACCACCACCGTCGCCTCGGACAGGGCTACAAATCGAGGAAGGAGTACAGTATTGGTGCTCCAGCTTGTTAGGGCAAACAGAACGGCAGTCTCTCCATTTGTTCTCAGCTGCACCAATACAGAATAACTTCTGTCTAGGGTAAATCAATCCAAGTCTATTCAGCGTTAGATAATTTCAGATGGCGTTATCCATGTTTTGAGCATGATTAAATACACTACTGGCCGATAAAATTGCTACACAACGAAGATGGGGTGCTTGCTACAGACGCGATATTTAACCGACAGGAAGAAGCTGCTGTGATATGCAAATGATTGGCTTTTCAGAACATTCACTAAAAGTTGCCGCCGGTGGCGACATCTACAACGTGCTGACATGAGCAAAATTTCCATCCGATTTCTCATACACAAACAGCAGTTGACCGGCATCGCCTGGTGAAACGTTGTAGTGATGCCTCGTGTAAGGAGGAGAAATGCGTACCATCACGTTTCCGACTTTGATAAAGGTCGGATTGTAGCCTATCGCGATTGCGGTTTATCGTATCGCGGCGTTGCTGCTCGCGCTGGCCGAGATCCAATGACTGTTAGCGTAATATGGAATCGGTGGGTTCAGGAGGGTAATACGGAACGCCGTGCTGGATCCCAACGACCTCGTATGACTAGAAGTCGAGATGACAGGCATCTTATCCGCATGGCTGTAACGGATCGTGCACCCACGTCTCGATCCCTAACAGATGGGGACGTTTGCAAGACAACCACCATATGCACGAACAGTTCGACAACGTTTGCAGCAGCATGGACTATCAGCTCGGAGACCGTGGCTGCGGTTACCCTTGACGCTGCATCACAGACAGGAGCGCCTGCGATGGTGTATTCAACGACGAACCTGGGTGCACGAATGGCAAATCGTCAGGTTCTGTTTACAGCATCATGATGGGCGCATCCGTGTTTGGCGACATCGCGGTGAACACACATTGGCAGCATGTATTCGTCAACGCCATACTGGCCTATCACCCGGTGTGATGGTATGGGGTGCCATTGGTTACACGTCTCTGTCACCTCTTGTTCGCATTGACGGCACTTTGAACAGTGGACGTTACATTTCAGATGTCTTACGACCCTGGTTCTACCTTTCATTCGATCCCTGCGAAACCCTACATTTCAGCAGGATAATGCACGACCGCATGTTGCAGGTCCTGTACGGGCCTTTCTGGATACAGAAAATGTTCGACTGCTGCCCTGGCCAGCACATTCTCTATATCTCTCACCAACTGAAAACGTCTGGTAAATGGTGGCCGAGTAACTGGTTCGTCACAATACGCCAGTCACTACTCATGATGAACTGTGGTATCGTGTTGAAGCTTCATAGGCAGCTGTACCTGTACACGCCATCCAAGCTCTGTTTGACTCTGTGCCCAGGCCTATGAATGCCGTTATTACGGCCAGAGGTGGTTGTTCTGGGTACTGATTTCTCAGGATCTATGCACCCAAATTGCGTGAAAATGTAATCACATGTCAGTTTTAGTATAATGTATTTTTCCAATGAATACCCATTTATCATCTGCATTTCTCCTTGGTGTAGCAATTTTAATGGCCAGTAGTGTAGTTTCATTAGACAAACATTAGTCTTTGCGAACCAATCGTCGCCCAGTGAAATGTTAACTATTTGTTGCTCCTATTTGTGTTACCAACTGATCATGATTTATTTGTCATCACGGTTAACTTGTATTGTTAGTAATATTTTCACGAGCAATAATTTTTTTTTATAAAAAGTCAATCCCCAGTTGGCATATTAATCACCCATCAACAAGTGACTGCAATAACGACAGGACCACCATTTCATTAAATTACTTTGAAAGGTCTCTGTTGGATTCCTTTCATGTTAATTTCTTAAATCTGTTGTCATTTACGGCATAAATTCCTCTTCTAAATTTACTGTGGTGTTTATGACTATCTGGGAGGAGACTGAGCTGTGAAACGTGTTACTTTTACACATAAACAAGAACGATTTATCACACTACTACACTTTAAAACGCAGTTTATATGTGATTCAAGTCACACAGTCTCATACGGAACCTACATCCGCTTTCGTTTATATACTGTATATGATAAGACACTGTCATCCCCCTTCCCTTCTGTGTGAAAGAATGAATGAGCAAATGTATTTCTAGTTGCATGTTTGATGGTAGCAGACAAGTCTGTCTGCTAGAGAACAGTAGGACCAACGTCGGAACAGGTAGCTACGCTTTCTAGAAGCAAAGAGGTTTCTATTCTCAGTATGGTCCTGTCCGTCCCTTGTCATGTTGGTATAGGAAGCTGCCTCTCTGGTCACTTCCGTTTGTATTTGTGAAGCACCCCTCAGGAGGGACCCACGGCAGTCTGTCCGCGGCGAGCGTCTGAAGTGGTAAGATCTCCGGCTAAGCGCGTGTCTGCTAAATCCGTAGGACAATGGATTTCTTAAGTTCAGCCTAACTGAAAATTTAATCACCTTTATTTCAGGTTTAGATCTAAAATATCTTATGTTATCTTAAATTGCAACGCAGTGAAATTCGAGTGTGAAGTTGAGAATATCTTCCGCTAGTTGCTTTGTCACTACTTTGTGAGTAAAGTGGAACCACGTGTTAATCAGTAACTCTAACTAAGATCATCAATCTTAAATGCGAATGTGCGTGAGATTATAACGTCTCATCTTGACAATATCTTTCAGTATAGCAACTTTTCTTTATGTTCAACCCACGTGAGGTGTACTTCGTGAGACCAGTACCACGTGCTTATACAATTGTTTGACACATCAGGTTAATAGTAAGACGATAGTAACCAGTTCGAGGTTTTTCTTTTGTAAATTGCGTTTCGATGTAATTTATTTTAATTATCAGAATTATTGTGGAGTTACACTCTTTGTGTAAACCAAGTTGACCACGTGAAGCATGCGGTGTAATCATCAAAGTAGCCCTCAGCTATTCTTTTCGGGAAGATTTCACAGAGAGTTAGTATGAATTTAGTATACCAGTGTGTGGTAATTTCATGACGGACAGGATTGCGCTACGAACGTAACTTCGTTGGGTGAAAATTGAATCCGTTGGTTGTGGTTAATTTCCTCTTGGATATGTTTCACCGTTCTTCGTGTGTTATTTTATGAATGCAGTGTTGTATGTAGTCTCCCAATCTTGGCTCCCTATTTGATGTGTTCCGTAATATTACAAACTCACATTTTCACAATCCTAAATAAGGCACCAGTTTAGTTATGAATCAAGTTTGATATGCTGAAATTTTAACGGAACAATGATCAATGTTAAAATAAATGTCCAAATATAAACTGATTTATTTCTTTTCATTTAAATTGTCTTTTTATAAATATAGATCACCGGTTATCGTAAGATGAGTACTAAAAGATTATAATTAATGTTAGTGTGGTTGGGAATTTGGTTAGCTAGACTGGATACCAGGTGAAACAGTTGCGCAGTAATGCAAGGTTAACTTCCTCAGATAGCTCACAGCTTTTAACCCACTTTTATGGTCTTGAATATCAGCACCGCTTTCAGAATGAATTAATGCAACAACATTACAACTTCAGCACTTAAGTTCATTTAGAGTCTGATGAATGTGATAACCTCTGATGCAGGCCAACAACAACAGCCATGATCGAGGGGCAAAATCAGTTTAGCAGATGAATGGGCCAGGCAGTAAAGTGGAAGACTTGCCCGTGGAAACTCGTAGTCGCCTAAGACTTCCAAACCATACCGCAAGCCCAGTCTAGTCTCGCAGTCTTCATCATCTGCCTGCAACATAACGCTTTGTTTCCAATCAGCGTTTCTTTCCCGAGTCCGCACTCATACCCTAACAGCCACAGGTGGCCTACAGTAACGACACACGGGTACTGACTACGCTGTACCTCAAACATCCACCCACAACTGGCGGCTCATACGGCCACCCAGTGAGTAGCAGAAAAAGACAGTTGACAGCTGCTTCCAGACCGCGTGCTTCCCCACAGAGCGAGCTCATCTGGCGCCATGGCGGCAGCGGCAGCAGCTGGTAACGGATCGGTTAGGCGTGTTGGTTTCCGCGCCGCTCAGAGGCAACAACACGGCAGCGGACGCACGGACGGCCGGATAGCGGCAGCTTCATCCCGCGCACAGTAACTCGCAGTTAGCCGGGGGCAGCCTCGGCAGCTACTGGCGACGCTTACAGTGGAGCCACTCGTCTTCCACTTCTCGCCTTAATACCCGGTCCTCCGCTCCACTGGACACGTAGCGGCGGGACCTCCCAGCGTTACTGGCAGTCACGGCGCAGGTCAGACGCAACGTGGGGGAGACGAGACCCGGTAACAACAGCTGTAAGCACTTCCTTCCATCAAACTACCGTGAACACGTGGTTCGGTACCCTACACTTCGTGATTACTCACGATAGTTACTTAGTTAGCTGTTGGGTTAGTGCGTAAGTTCGTAGCGTTCTTCTTTTCCGTGTTGGTATTCCAGTTGCTATGGGTTTTCTTAGCGATTGCCATGTATTATTTGTAGTTCGCCTTTGATATTTGAGTTTACATGGTGTCGTTTTATCATTTGAAGACAGTGACTGGCGCCGAAGATGCTAGAAAATTAAATCTGAACATTTCCGGCATGTTCTTCCATTTGAGATCAACAGAGGGATGTCAGCAGCGGACGCAGCCACAAACATTTGCGCCGCATATGGGGATAATGGATTCCGTAGAAATATTGGAACACGTGAGGCAATACTGACTTTACGACTTATCTCAGAAGAAAGATTAAGGAAAGGCAAACCTACGTTTCTAGCATTTCTAGACTTAGAGAAAACTTTTGACAATGTTGACTGAAATACTCTTTCAAATTCTGAAGGTGGCAGGGGTAAAATACAGCGAGCGAAAGGCTATTTACAATTTGTACAGAAATCAGATGGCAGTTATAAGAGTCGAGGGGCATGAAAGGGAAGCATTGGTTAGGAAGGGAGTGAGACAGTGTTATAGCCTCTCCCCGATGTTATTCAATCTGTATATTGAGCAAGCAGTAAAGGAAAGAAAAGAAAAATTCGGAGTAGGTATTAAAATCCATGGAGAAGAAATAAAAACTTTGAGGTTCGCCGATGACATTGTAATTCTGTCAGAGACAGCAAAGGACTTGGAAGAGCAGTTGAACGGAATGTATAGTGTCTTGAAAGGAGGATATAAGATGAACATCAACAACAGCAAAACGAGGATAATGGAATGTAGTCGAATCAAGTCGGGTGATGCTGAGGGGATTAGATTAGGAAATGAGACACTTAAAGTAGTAAAGGAGTTTTGCTATTTGGGGAGCAAAATAACTGATGATGGTCGAAGTAGAGAGGATATAAAATGTAGACTGGCAATGGCAAGGAAAGCGTTTCTGAAGGAGAGAAATTTGTTAACATCGAGTATTGATTTAAGTGTCAGGAAGTCGTTTCTGAAAGTATTTGTATGGAGCGTAGCCATGTATAGAAGTGCAACATGGACGATAAATAGTTTGGACAAGAAGAGAATAGAAGCTTTCAAATGTGGTTCTACAGAAGAATGCTGAAGATTGGATGCCGGCCGAAGTGGCCGTGCGGTTAAAGGCGCTGCAGTCTGGAACCGCAAGACCGCTACGGCCGCAGGTTCGAATCCTGCCTCGGGCATGGATGTTTGTGATGTCCTTAGGTTAGTTAGGTTTAACTAGTTCTAAGTTCTAGGGGACTAATGACCTCAGCAGTTGAGTCCCATAGTGCTCAGAGCCATTTGAACCATTTTTTTGAAGATTAGATGGGTACATCATATAACCAATGAGGAGGTATTGAATAGGACTGGGGAGAAGACAAGTTTGTGGCACAACTTGACTAGAAGAAGGGATCGGTTGGTAGGACATGTTCTGAGGCATCAAGGGATCACAAATTTAGTACTGGAGGGCAGCGTGGAGGGTAAAAATCGTAGAGGGAGACCAAGAGATGAATACACTAAACAGATTCAGAAGGATGTCGGTTGCAGTAGGTACTGGGAGATGAAGAAGCTTGCACAGGATAGGGTAGCATGGACAGCTGCATCAAACCAGTCTCAACACTGAAGACCACAACATGGGGATAATACCGTTGGACAGAAAAGGGCAAGCAAATGGTTTTCTCGTTTGAAGGAGGATCATTTTGACGTTAGTAATGCTCGACGCGTTCAGGAGGTCCTTTGGGTTTTGAGGAACGTCGTTTAAACTCATTAATCCACAATAATTTACGTCAGGGTACTCGAGAACAGGCAAATGTAATCAACTGTGATCATTCGACTATTGTGTGACATTTGCATGCAATGCATTAGCTCAAAAAATCTGGTGTATGGGTATCGCACGCTCTAAGCCAGAATCACAAAAATCAGCAGGAGGTCTTAAGTTGATCTCTGCTTCCTCGTCATCAATTGGCTGGTGCACAACACCGACCATTCTTATCTTGTATCGTTACTGGTGACAAAATGGTTCAAATGGCTCTGAGCACTATGGGACTTAACATCTGTGGTCATCAGTCCCCTAGAAATCAGAACTGCTTAAACCTAACTAACCTAAGGACATCACACACATCCATGCCCGACGCAGGATTCGAACCTGCGACAGTAGCCGACGCGTCGTTCCGGCCTGAAGCACCTACAATCCACTCGGCCCCAGCGGCCGGCTACTGGTGACAAGATCATAATGAAAACAAAGGAATATCTGAGCCTAAACAAAGCAGCAACTCCCTGGGCATTCGCAAAGGATCTTGTATACCTGGTGGAACAGTGACGGTGTGCTGTGCTACGAATAGACTCCCCGACCTGTAGCCATCACTGCTGACATTTATTGTCAACAACTGAGACGCCCTGCAGACGCAACCCAAGAACAACTACCAGAAGGACTGCGCAAAGTGGTGCGACTGCACGATACCGCCCGGCTGCATTCCGCTGTACTAACAGAGAACAGTGTGCAGCAGTTGGGTTGGGAAGTCATTGCCAACTCAGCTTATTCACATGACACTGAGTCCTCAGATTTTCACCTTTTCCGCTCTCTATCCAACAACCTCTACGAAACTTCCTTTCAGGATGAAAGTGCACTCCGAACATGGCTCGACGAGTTCTTCGTATTGAAACCACGTGACTTCTGAAGTCGCTGAATCTGAAAGGTACGCCAGCGTTGGCAAACTGTTGTAATTAATGAAGGGTAATATGAACCATGGACCATGGACCATGGACCTTGCCGTTGGTGGGGAGGCTTGCGTGCCTCAGCGATACAGATGGCCGTACTGTAGGTGCAACCACAACGGAGGGGTATCGGTTGAGAGGCCAGACAAACATGTGGTTCCTGAAGAGGGGCAACAGCCTTTTCAGTAGTTGCAGGGGCAACAGTCTGGATGATTGACTGATCTGGCCTTGTAAAACGGCCTTGCTGTGCTGGTACTGCGAACGGCTGAAAGCAAGGGGAAACTACAGCCGTAATTTTTCCCGAGGACATGCAGCTTTACTGTATGATTAAATGATGATGGCGTCCTCTTGGGTAAAATATTCCGGAGGTAAAATAGTCCCCCATTCGGATCTCCGGGCGGGGACTACTCAAGAGGACGTCGTTAACAGGAGAAAGAAAACTGCCGTTCTGCGGATCGGAGCGTGGAATGTCAGATCCCTTAATCGGGCAGGTAGGTTAGAAAATTTAAAAAGGGAAATAGATAGGTTAAAGTTAGATATAGTGGGGATTAGTGAAGTTCGGTGGCAGGAGGAACTAGACTTTTGGTCAGGTGATTGCAGGGTTATAAATACAAAATCAAATAGGGGTAATACAGGAGTAGGTTTAATAATGAATAAAAGAATAGGAGTGCGGGTTAGCTACTACAAACAGCATAGTGAACGCATTATTGTGGCCAAGATAGACACAAAGCCCATGCCTACTACAGTAGTACAAGTTTATATGCCAACTAGCTCTGCAGATGATGAAGAAATTGATGAAATGTATGACGAGATGAAAAAAATATTCAGGTAGTAAAGGGAGACGAAAATTTAATAGTCATGGGTGACTGGAATTCGTCAGTAGGAAAAGGGAGAGAAGGAAACATAGTAGGTGAATATGGATTGGGGGGAAGAAATGAAAGAGGAAGCTGCCTTGTAGAATTTTGCACAGAGCATAACTTAATCATAGCTAACACTTGGTTCAAGAATCATAAAAGAAGGTTGTATACCTGGAAGAATCATGGAGATACTAAAAGGTATCAAATAGATTATATAATGGTAAGACAGAGATTTAGGAACCAGGTTTTAAATTGTAAGACATTTCCAGGGGCAGATGTGGATCCTGACCACAATCTATTGGTTATGAACTGCAGATTGAAACTGAAGAAACTGCAAAAAGGTGGGAATTTAAGGAGATGGGACCTGGATAAACTGAAAGAACCAGAGGTTGTAGAGAGTTTCAGGGAGAGCATAAGGGAACAATTGACAGGAATGGGGGAAAGAAACACAATAGAAGAAGAATGGGTAGCTTTGAGGGATGAAGTAGTGAAGGCAGCAGAGGATCAAGTAGGTAAAAAGACGAGGGCTAATAGAAATCCTTGGGTAACAGAAGAAATATTGAATTTAATTGATGAAAGGAGAAAATATAAAAATGCAGTAAATGAAGCAGGCAAAAAGGAATACAAACGTCTCAAAAATGAGATCGACAGGAAGTGCAAAATGGCTAAGCAGGGATGGCTAGAGGACAAATGTAAGGATGTAGAGGCTTATCTTACTAGGGGTAAGATAGATACTGCCTACACGAAAATTAAAGAGACCTTTGGAGAGAAGAGAACCACTTGTATGAATATCAAGAGCTCAGATGGCAACCCCGTTCTAAGCAAAGAAGGGAAGGCAGAAAGGTGGAAGGAGTATATAGAGGGTTTATACAAGGGCGATGTACTTGAGGACAATATTATGGAAATGGAAGAGGATGTAGATGAAGACGAAATGGGAGATAAGATACTGCGTGAAGAGTTTGACAGAGCACTGAAAGACCTGAGTCGAAACAAGGCCCCGGGAGTAGACAACATTCCATTAGAACTACTGATGGCCTTGGGAGAGCCAGTCATGACAAAACTCTACCATCTGGTGAGCAAGATTTATGAGACAGGCGAAATACCCACAGACTTCAAGAAGAATATAATAATTCCAATCCCAAAGAAAGCAGGTGTTGACAGATGTGAAAATTACCGAACTATCAGTTTAATAAGTCACAGCTGCAAAATACTAACGCGAATTCTTTACAGACGAATGGAAAAACTGGTAGAAGCGGACCTCGGGGAAGATCAGTTTGGATTCCGTAGAAATGTTGGAACACGTGAGGCAATACTAACCTTACGACTTATCTTAGAAGAAAGATTAAGAAAAGACAAACCTACGTTTCTAGCATTTGTAGACTTAGAGAAAGCTTTTGACAACGTTAACTGGAATACTCTCCTTCAAGTTCTGAAGGTGGCAGGGGTAAAATACAGGGAGCGAAAGGCTATTTACAATTTTTACAGAAACCAGATGGCAGTTATAAGAGTCGAGGGGCATGAAAGGGAAGCAGTGGTTGGGAAAGGAGTGAGACAGGGTTGTAGCCTCTCCCCGATGTTATTCAATCTGTATATTGAGCAAGCAGTAAAGGAAACAAAAGAAAAATTCGGAGTAGGTATTAAAATCCATGGAGAAGAAGTAAAAACTTTGAGGTTCGCCGATGACATTGTAATTCTGTCAGAGACAGCAAAGGACTTGGAAGAGCGGTTGAACGGAATGGACAGTGTCTTGAAAGGAGGATATAAGATGAACATCAACAAAAGCAAAACGAGGATAATGGAATGTAGTCAAATTAAATCGGGTGATGCTGAGGGGATTAGATTAGGAAATGAGACACTTAAAGTAGTAAAGGAGTTTTGCTATTTAGGGAGCAAAATAACTGATGATGGTCGAAGTAGAGAGGATATAAAATGTAGACTGGCAATGGCAAGGAAATCGTTTCTGAAGAAGACAAATTTGTTAACATCGAGTATAGATTTAAGTGTCAGGAAGTCGTTTCTGAAAGTATTTGTATGGAGTGTAGCCATGTATGGAAGTGAAACATGGACGATAACCAGTTTGGACAAGAAGAGAATAGAAGCTTTTGAAATGTGGTGCTACAGAAGAATGCTGAAGATAAGGTGGGTGGATCACGTAACTAATGAGGAGGTATTGAATAGGTTTGGGGAGAAGAGAAGTTTGTGGCACAACTTGACTAGAAGAAGGGATCGGTTTGTAGGACATGCTTTGAGGCATCAAGGGATCACAAATTTAGCATTGGAGGGCAGCGTGGAAGGTAAAAATCGTAGAGGGAGACCAAGAGATGAATACACTAAGCAGATTCAGAAGGATGTAGGTTGCAGTAGGTACTGGGAGATGAAGAAGCTTTCACAGGATAGAGTAGCATGGAGAGCTGCATCAAACCAGTCTCAGGACTGAAGACCACAACAACAACAACAACAATATGTTTTTGATGACTAAAGTCTCGGTTATGTGCATCTGTTGTGTTCATTAAACACGTAGACTAATGCTACGAACTTTTGCACCAACCTAATCCATGATACATAGATCAGTTGAACGATTCTTTTATCGAAATGATGTGAGACGAGTCACTACACAAAATATGTATACATGATTAGTGTTAAGATTAATAAACACATTACAGTCCTACACTTAAAAAAGGGTCCTCTTTTTTGTATATTACAGGCTTTCGCTTTTTAAACAGAAATTCGCGCATCGAACAGAAGGAGTATTTAATGAGATACGATTTTAGGTTCGTTATAAAACGTGCTCTTCTAAATTCCATAGTATTGGGCAAATGATTGTTGCCGCCTACTGAACTCCGTTATGAATCGCTGATAGCTTTAATAAGCTCTAGTGTTATACGTATGGATGCTGCTATTGTTGTTTGATTGTTTATGACGGATTTCATTAGCGAATATAAATGTACTGCGACGCTGCACCTAAAATGTCCAACTTCTTGAAAACGTACCTATAACCGTGGTTGAACACACATTATTCATACTGCTCGAATTTGTGCAATAACTACTTTCTTTTAAGTGATTAATGAGTTACCCCAGGAAATTATTCCGTACGACATTACTGAGCGGAAATATGCAAAACATGTCAGGATGCTGAGTCGTCTACTTTCTAGATTAGCAATTATACGAAGAGCAAAATCACCTGAACTTAACTGTTTAAGGAGTTCACTAATATGCTTCCTGCAGTTCAAGTTTTCGTCAATATGTATATGAAAAATTTGCGGCATTCTATCCTATTTACTGACTCCTATTTATGTGCTACATCAGTTGTTGGTATGACTGCGCAAGTTGTGCACAAATGAATATAATGTGTTTTCTTAAAATTTAGGGAGAGTCCATTTTCAGGCTACCACTTAATAATTTTTTGTGGAAGCTCATTAACCATTTCTTCTGTTGTCTCTAACGGGAGTTATTGAACACTGTAAGCAGTCTCTTTAGGTTTTTATGTTGGTAACGCCACGTAGCGCTCTGTATGAAAATCACTGACTGTGCTGTGTGCAGTCTGTGGCTGATTTGCATTGTTGCAATATTTTGTTGGGCAGTTGGATGTGAACAGTGCGTAGTGTTGTGCAGTTGGAGGTGAGCCGCCAGCAGTGGTCGATGTGGTGAGAGAGATGGCAGAACTTCGAGAGCGGACGATCTGGACGTGTGTCCGCTAGAAAAAGGAAATTTGTAAAACTGGATGTCATGAACTGATTATATATATAATGACTTTTGAACACTATTAAGGTAAATACATTGTTTGTTCTCTATCAAAATCTTTCCTTTGCTAACTATACGTATCAGTAGTTAGTGCCTTCAGTAGTTAGAATCTTTTATTTAGCTGGCAGTATTGACGCTCGCTGTATTGCAGTAGTTCGAGTAACGAAGATTTTTGTGAGGTGAGTGGTTAATGAAACGTATAGGTTATTGTTAGTCAGGGTCATTCTTTTCTAGGGATTATTGAAAGTCAGATTGCGTTGCGATAAATATATTGTGTGTCAGTTTAGTGATCAACAGAATAAGTAAAGAGAGAAATGTCTGAGTACGTTCAGTTTCGCTCAGCTGTTTGAAAATCAAATAACGTAGAGGTTTTCCAGCACTGTCATTTATAATTTTTTCTAAGGGGACGTCTCAACACTAGTATGGTCTGCAAAAAGAACGAATTCTCCGAGTTGAATGTTAAGTGGAAGGTCACTCACTTACACTAAAGCGCCAAATATACTGGTGTAGGCACACGTATTCAAATACAGAAGTATGTAAACATGCAGAATACGGCGCTGCGGTCGGCAACACCTTTATAAGACAACAAGAGTCTGCCACAGTTGTTGAATCTGTTACTGCTGCTAGAATGACACGTTATCAAGATTTAATCGAGTTTGAACGTGGTGTTATAGTCGACGAACGAGCGATGGGACACAACATCTCCGAGGCAGCGATGAAGTGTGGATTTTCTCGTACAACTATTTCACTAGTGTGCCGTGAATATTAGGACTCCGGTAAAACATCAAATCTCCGACATCGCTGCGACCGGAAAAAGATTCTGCAAGAACGGGAGCAAAGACGATTGAAGACAATCGTTCAACGTGAAAGAAGTGCAACACTTCGCAAGTTGCTGCAGATTTATATGCCAGGTCATCAGCAAGTATCAGCGTGCGAACCATTCAGCAAAACATCATCGATATGGGCTTTCGGAGCCGAAGGCCCAATCGTGTACCCTTGATGACTGCACGCCACAAAGCTTTACGCCTCGCCTGGGCCCATAAACACCGACATTGGACTGTTGAGCACTGGAAACATGTTGTCTGGTGGGACGAGTCTCGTTTCAAATTGTATGAAGCGGATGGACACGTACGGTTATGGAGACAACGTCATGAATCCATGGACCCTCCATGTCAGCAGGGGACTGTTCAAGCTGGTGGCGGCTCTATAATCGTGGAGAGTGTGTGGAGTTGCAGTGATATGGGATCCCTGATACGTATAGATGCGACTCTGACAGGTGACACGTGCGTAAGCGTCCGGTCTGATCACCTGCAACCATTCATGTGCATTCCGACGGACTTGGGCAACTCCAGCAGGACAATGGACCTTTGGCTCTTCAGCATATATAAGGAATAAGTGTGGACCCAAAATTGAGCCCTGTGTGACTCCCTTTGTGATTTTACTCCAGTAACTAAAATTTTCTGACCTTCAGACATTGTCTGAAACATTGAGCATAGCCTTTTGCATTCTATTTCTTAAGAATGACTAAAACAGTTATGTGTAAAGCCATTGGTTCCATAAAACTTACGTTTTTCTACGAGTGTAACTTAATCTACTTCTATACAATCAAACGACTTGGAAAGATCAGAAATAACACTGTGGCGATATCTTATTTTGTTTGTGAGTGTATGTGTTTTTAGAGCTTATGGGCGCTCAATGGCGAGCTAATCAGCGCCCTTACACACTGTAAAACAAACTAATTTGGATAAACTTCTAAGACTGTTGTTTACTCATGCGCTCACTCCCACCTCTCTCGAACTGCACACACATTCGTTCTGTCTGACATATGCTAAAACAACGGAGAAAGGCTGAGGTACATCAGAGTAACAAACAGGTAAAATATCAAAGGAGCTAAAAGAAAGGCACGGAGAAATGTCACTGGGTGACCACTTAGGAAAAACCTGGGTGATCCACTCACCCTATTAACGCATTAAAACCATCTCCCCAAAATCTTGGGAAAAATATTGGACAGTTCCAAAAACTTGAAGCACGTTCGTTTGAACGTTGCTTCAAACCGAGGGTAAATCCGTCGGCAAATCCGCCACGGTCCACTGGTAGGAAAATAAAACACCATGCAATAAAATGTGGCGCACAATGATCTGTACGCCACAGGCACCACACACTGGAGGGTCCTCTCCGCCGGAGCGGGAATCCATGCCTCATAGGGCTGTGGCCGAAGCGACTGCCAGTGAGGAGGTACTCGTCCCGTCCACGTGCCTGGAAGGAGGTACACCACCGCCACATTGCGGGCTTTATTAGATGGAGCTTACTGTCTGTCACTCAGCCACTCGTCCTCCCACCGTTGCAAGACTCTTGAGCCCAGCAGTGAGGTGATAGCATGGAGGGAGGTGACACACTGAAGTATCTGGGTATCACGACACGCCTCCCTGGCTGCTAGATTTACCCTTTCGTTCCCCATAATACCCATTTGGCCAAATACCCAGCAGAAAGACACCTTCCCCAGTCCTTGTAGCTCGAGGAGGGCGTCCTTGCTATTCTGGACTACTGCATCTACTGGGTACAAGCGTTTTAGAGGCTACAAGGGCACTCAGAGAACTGGAACGGACAAGAAATTTAGCAGTGGACAACATCTCATCATCTCCAGTGCCCGCAAGATCGGATATAATTCTGCGTCGAAGACAGTAAAGTCGTTAGGCTATCGGACGTTGAGGATACAATCCAGGAAAGCAACAGAGCAACTAAAGGAGTCCCCCTGTTTGGACCCACCCGGAAAGACAGCTATATGGTTGTGGTGCTCATCTACAATGTCGGAAAATATTGCATTAAAAACAGAAGCAGCATTGCAATCTCTCCTGTACTGTACTAAACCTAAAACCAGCCTCTGCAGTAACCTGGGTGTCAGATGGTTAAAACCCTGGATTAGAGGTTGTACTGTAACACCCCACCCATCATTATCTGGTTTTGGTGTGTGTTCACCCCAGGTAATTGACTAACAGATCAACAGAGAGTGCAAAACTGCCGCAATGTCGGATAACGCAAAGAAAGTAAGGCCCTTGTGACTCCTGATTGAACTGCGGTGGCAGTGTTGACATTAACTGGTTCAGAATTGATCCCTTTTAATTAAAAAGGGGTGCACATGTTATACTCAGCTATTGAACACCAGATGCAAATGTTGAACATAAAATCAATTAAGAAAGTGACTTGGGATTTCAACTACTTGATTGAAAACAGATGCAGTCGATTAGCACAGATTTATTTTAACTCACGACCTTCAGTCATCATATTACATGACTCTCCTAACAGGCAGTGGTAATAAATTGCGTTTGCGTGGAGTAAAGCGCGATAAATCAAAAGTAATTCCTATCGACTGACCCAGGCGTAATGCGAAGTGCGCGAAGAATTGTACAATACACGGCCCATGAAACCCTCGTGGAAACTTTGCCGACGTGATCCAGCAAATTAATGAGTGGCCAGAGCGGGCGCAATATCACCGAATTCAGTGTGGTGGAGCGGTGTCGTTGTGCGGACGTCCGCCGACCTCGTGGTGCTGCAAGGCTGCGCTCGTCTATTAACTCCTAGCTATCTTGCTCAGAATATGGCTGAACGAAAACTTTCTACCTCCAAGCTCAATCGCTCCGTTTGCTAAGTCCTAAACTGCAGAGATGCTCACCCTCTCTCAGGCAAGCTGAGTAAAGAACACCACGTCCGCACCCTAGGCAAGCTGGGAACGGAAGACCTCTACGGGGACTTCTCCCAGCCTGCTCTTCGCCTCGGTTTCCCCTCCAGGAAAATCACTTACGCCAATTGCAGCGCAAGTAGCATTCATTATGCATCGCTTCCCAGTGCCTACCAATGCCTGCTCTGGGAAGTGAACAAATTCCCAAAAAATTTCCCTTCCTCTCAACTTCTGCTATTTTGCTCCTCCGAGGCCACCCATCAAGGTTAGCGTCTGCACAAAACACCAATTTTTCCGGAATTCTGATTCCCAGGAGAGTACTTCAAATTCCTTGGTCCTATGTTCCCATTGGAGGTCGCATATTTCATTCTGTCGCTCTTCACCTGATTTACTTCAGACTCTGTGGACTTCGATTTCAGTGTGAAGTTGCCATAGTCACGAACACACACATTTTTGCCTGTGTTGACCACTCCACCGTAGCTTTGCGCAGCTTTCTCGCATGTTTCCCTGAAAACGGGACGACGGACATTTATCAACAGTCATACAAGTTCTCCGTCTGCTTCCCGGTACACCAGCATGGGGTCGGGGTCAACCACCCATGCTGTCACTCATCTTAAGGCGGCTGAAGGCCGTGCCCCCTTACCGCTTTCTCAGAGTTTGAGCCGCCCTAAGCTGCCTATTGTCGCTTCCCTTCGCTGTTCCCCAGCTGGCCACGGTCAACTCTAAATACTTCCCTGGGGTAAACTAGCGTCCAGTAAATCGACTCGTTTCCACAAAGTTTTCATGTCGTGTGAATTACTTTAAGACCATCACCCAACATTAATTATTCCAATACGTCCATTCTATACCCTCTACAAGATGCATTGTGCCTTGTCAGTCATTTTTGTTCAGCCCTACTGTTCGCTCAACGTGAGTTGGTGATCTTTAATGACTTCATGTAAGGGGCATAGTTCTTGCCATCTTACAGTACTTGCTCTACTCCAAATGACTCCAACGAATCCAAAACAGCCTTGTTGCTCGTGGGCAATGGAAGAAAATACGTTCCAGAGGGGGACAAATAACAGTATGGTATGTGGGTGAATTCGCAGCTGCAAGGAACTTACATGTCTGATGCACCGTGAGGAGCTGCCATTGAACTGTAAGTGGCAGTGCACCAGCCTCAGTACAAAGACTGGGTATGGGGCAGGTTCTGTAAGTACCGATGGCGAACCTAATGCCCTCATAGTGTCAACGTTCTTCAGATAAGAAGGCCTCACCGATCCATACAGCGTGCACCCATATTCTATCTGCGAACACACGAGAGTCCTATAAAACTGAAGCAGACGCGCCCTGTCCGCTCCCCAAGACCTGTGGGTTAGGCATCTTATGATCTTCAGTACCTTAGGGTTCTGGCTCTCACGTCTCTCAGTTGTGGCAACCACGACAATTTGGAGTAAAAAATGAGACCTAGAAACCCACCGAGTCTCTAAAATGTACAATTGTGCCCCTCATATGCATACTAAAAATACAATAAGAACGTATAAATGAACACAGACACACTTATCTGCAGAAAACTGACAGCTAGCTTTTGAAACACTGGAGGAAGGCAGAAAACAGCAAAATCATCCACAAATACGGAACACTGTACAGGAATCCTTACCGTAGACATGATGCTATTGATGGCTATAGCAAAGAGTGTAACATTTAAAATATTGCCCTAAGGGACATCATGCTCCTGCTCGAAACTGACAATGTGTCACCAACTCGGGTCCTAAAAAATCGCTGAAACAAGAAAGACCATATGGAGATGGGGAGGTGGCTACGAAAGCCCCATTGATGCAGTTGTGCGAGAATACTGTGTCTCCAAGCAGTATCGTACACCTTACTGCCGTCAAAGAATATGCCGATACAGTGACGCTAATGTAGGAGTGCCTCCTTGAATAGCTACCTCTAGCAGGGTCTGGTTGTAGGTAGTGGACCGAAATTTCCTTAATCCACACAGAGACAGACTAAGGAGTTGCCTTGTCCTCAACAACCATTCGCTCCAGGGTCTTTCCCACAGAGCTCGTTAGGGCGACAATCCAGTAACTGCTGGGACATGAGCAGTCCTTTCCTGGGTTGAGGAGAGGTATCAGAATTGCCTCTTTCCACGACATGTAGAAGTGACCCGACGGCCATACCAAGTTAAAACATTCGAGGAGTTTTCTTTTGACACTGCCGGTAAATGTCGAAGTACTGGATTTGGTCATGACCGGGTGCGGTATCCCGAGCCTCAGACAACGACGATTCCAGCCCCTACGGCCTACATGGTGAAAGGGTAGTTGTAAGACTTAGAATTGTTGTATCTGAGGTCCAACTTCCTCCCTCTACAGTAGCACGGTAGCAATGAAGTGCCAGATCCTGGCTTGCACTGGCAGTAGTTTTTGCAAAAAACTCTGGCAACGTCTGAGCGATGTCTCCAGACATTGTCTGGACACACACCTGTTTCAGCAGTGCCGCTATTGGTAAATGGCTGTGTCTTCTGGAAGTCCTCCAGATGGCTACCCATACTTTCTTAGAACAAGTGGGACAGTTGTTGGAGTCTAGGAACGCCTGCCATGACCTTTTATTGCTGTTGTTAACTGCGCGTCGAACCTTGGCCCTCGTGACTCTAAAGATTATGAGATGATCTGCTGCCACGTATCATTTGTACCAGATTGATCAACGGCACTCATGTGTCCCCCAACATACAGGTCGCCTCCTAAGATGACTGAAGGATCCAGAATGAAATTTTCACTCTGCAGCGGAGTATGCGCTGATATGAAACTTCCTGACAGATTAAAACTGTGTGCCCGACCGAGACTCGAACTCGGGACCTATGCCTTTCGCGGACAAGTGCTCTACCACTCCGCTGCAGAGTGAAAATCTCATTCTGGAAACATCCCCCAGGCTGTGGCTAAGCCATGCCTCCGCAATATCCTTTCTTTCAGGAGTGCTAGTTCTGCAAGTTTCGCAGGAGAGCTTCTGTAACGTTTGGAAGGTAGGAGACGAGATACTGGCAGAAGTAAAGCTGTGAGTACCGGGCGCGAGTCGTGCTTCGGTAGCTCAGATGGTAGAGCACTTGCCCGTGAAAGGCAAAGGTCCCGAGTTCGAGTCTCGGTCGGGCACACAGTTTTAATCTGCCAGGAAGTTTCATGACTGAAGGACTTTGGGATCGTTTCGTCCACCATGATGGATCACTCGTGTGATATGGCACACCCATTCCTGGATACTGTCGTGGTGGTTTGTCATGTCCAGCTTGCTGAAGTGTAGCCAGTTGGTCCTGCTGACCATCCATTTTGTTGATTTCCACTCAGGTAACTCTCCTTCCAGTAGGTGAATGCGTAGTGGGGAGTGGTCACTGGAATGAAGGTTGGCAACAGCTTCCCACTGAACAGGGCCCACGAGGACTGCAGAACAGGAAGAGAGGCTGATTGTTGAGATTGGCCCAGTAGCAGCACAGAAATGAGTTGCTGTACCTGTGTTGAGGATGCACAGCTCGTGAGACGCCATGAGGCTCTCCAAAACGCGACGCAAGCGCAATTGGAGGTCAAGCCCCACAAGGCACTGTGGACACTGAAGTCTCTCAGAGGAGTGGTGCGCTTTATTGACAAACACATCGACCTGTCCCTTGCCTGCTTCCCCAACCAGGTCATCGTTGAGGTGTATCATATAGCCTTGTAGCAGGAGCGTCAGTATCTATAATTTTTTTCTTGTAAACACACGCACACGAGGCGTGCCTGTGCTAGGAGTATCATTTCCTTCACACGAGTCCTGAACCCTTTCATATTCCACTGTAATATGGGAGACACTTCATTGGAGTGGTTTTATATTACCTCTATCTTGGCACCAGGGAGGTGAAGTATTTGCAGGGTGAGAAGGAGTGGAGTGGAAGGGCAGCCTGAGTCTGAGGCCTCTGACTCCGTGACGTCCTCCTCATCAGTCAGACCTGCCAGAAGGACGTCTGACAGCGCCCAGGACAGCTTTTAACCCTGTCATCGTGATCCTCTCCCTGGGCCCCGCCCCTTTGACGATGATGGGTAACGGGGGTGTTGGGAGGCACTCTGCTTTTCGTGTGTCTTCTTGACACTCACTGCAGAACTGTTGCTGGTCTTTTCTGTTGCAGCTCCCTGGATTCTTCTGCCTATACTCGGTTTTCCTTAGCATGTTCATGTGCAAGTACAGGTACTTGAGGTGGATACTGATACGCTGGACGTCGTCTGCATCGAAGCATGCATCAGGAACAGATTTCTGCAGCATGGAAGCATATGAAGTGCCGAAGACGTGGGGGTTTTGTCACCTTATATTGGTTTTCGGCTTGGGCATAAAGGATCTGTCTGGGCACTTATTTCCTGAATTTTGCTTTCCTCTGCAAAAACAGGGCATTCTCTGCTCCAGACTGGGTGGCTCCCGGAGCAGTTGATGCAGGTCGCTAAAGAAGGGCAGTCCCAGCATCATGGACTGCCTTTCCACACTTTCCACAAGTCGCTTCACTTCCACAGCACGTCACTGTGTGTCCAAAGCGCTGGCATTTATAACACCGCATAGAGCTGGGTATGTAAGCCCTAACTGTAAGTCGGGGCAATCCTACCATTCTACATCAAGGCAGCCTTGGATAATTGAAGATGACAGTTCCTCCATTATCCCTTTGCATTTGATTCCCCACATCGTCTACCCCTTGTCATGTCCATTCTTGTTTCAGCTCCGTTATGTCCATATCCACGAAATCATGACACGTGACCAGACTGTTGCTTGAGTTGAGAGAGGTGTGCATCTCAACGATCATAGTCACCCAATTTGTGTGATTTATTGAGACGTTCCACTTGATTTGACCTGTTAATTTCGGCCAACAAGGAACCATTATGTAGTAGTTTAATAGATTTTGAGGTGCTAGCAAGTTGTTCTAAGCCTTCGTGGATATACAAGGGGGACACTTTTACGAAAGTCCCCTCCTTGCTCTTTATCACCTGAAAAACATTACGACTGATGACTGTCTGTTACTGAAGTCCAACTGTTTCTTATCGTCAGGAGGGCTAGCCTCCCTCATTCTTTCGTATGAAAGAATGTGAGAAGTCCCAGGTGGTACACCCATACTGCTGGGAGGAGAAAAAGATTTCGAGCATTCGGTCACGGTCCCATGAACAGCAAACGAAATAAGGGTCCATTGAGAGAGAGAGCCCACGTGCCTGAGTAAGCCTCATTCAACTGAGATGTGGTAGGTTCCCAGAGGTTACCCGCTACCGACTGTTCCACCTGATTAGCCAAGCACCTTGAGATTAAGTTTTCTTTTAATAGAGGTTTTTACGACCCTCGCAGAATACTGCTGAACACCTCAAGGGGACATTTTATTATTTAAAGCTTCTCTCTCTCTCTCTCTCTCTCTCTCTCTCTCACACACACACACACACACACACACACACGCACACGCACACGCACACGCACACACGCGCGCGCGTGCCCCAACTAATGCTACCTTTTGCCGTAATGCAAAACATACCAGTACTCTGATGCCACTATCGACAATATCTTTGACAATCATCTCTTGAATAATCTTCCACCATATTCTAAACTCAAACGTAATGGCCTATCTCTAAGAGAAGGATTAGCTCCTCCATGACATAAAAACCGTGCATTCCGAAAATATCGGTGAAGTGAAACCGAAGTCGCCATTTTCTCACAACACATTCCGATATCCAACAATCATGTGGCTGCAGTACTAGATTTCCGAAAGGCATTTGACTCGGCACGACATGCTTGTTGGGTGGGTGGTTAATTTCGGAGAGGGGATCAAACAGCGATGTCATCGGTCCCATTGCATTAGGGAAGGATGGAGAAGGAAGTCGGCCGCGCCCTTTGAAAGTAGCCATCCCGGCATTTGCCTCAAGCGACTTAGGAAAATCACGGAAAACCTAAATCACGATGGCAGGACGCGGGTTTGAACCGTCGCCTTCCAGAATGCAAATCGGCACCACATGAACGCAAATTAATGAAATTACCATCGAATAGGAAGTGAGACTAAATCTGTGATTGGTTTCACGATTTTGTGCTGTGAGAACATAGCATATTATCTTCGTCGTCTAATAGTCATGGAAGTAGCTGTGAGTGTGCACCAGGGAACCACGTGGGATGATGCTTGCTGCTCATGTTTTGTATTAATGACCTCGTATACAAAAAGTGATATTCTCCTGTCTAGAAAGCGAGATTATACAGGGTGAGCAACACAAGGATCTTTACAAGTGTACGAAATTGATGCTGAATTGAGAATGAAATTCCTGGAACTGAACACATGGAGCACAGCACAGAATGGAAGAGATCAGTCAAGAGAAGAAGAAACGGAACCATCAGATTATTTGACTTGTCGCTCTAACGAAGCAGGCGAGTGTCAGCAATATGTCTCGTGGTCTTATTGTGGCGTGTTTATCTTTTGCCGTTTGGTCAGACGATAGAAATGCCACTTGCACGCTTAGAGTAGCAGATTGACGGTGGCCAACTTTAAACAGAACTTGATTAATTTTTACACACATTTATTAAAATAGTAACAAGCATAAAAATTACTTAACTTGGTTCTGTATGCTATTTACAATTGACAATCTGAAGTTCCTTTGGTATTGGTATGTTAATCTTATTCTCACATATATCTCTGATACTTGACAAAAGTGTCTATACATTTATCTTCATGGCTATGTACAGGAATATGGTAACCTTATTAGGCGTAAACAAACTTGAATATAGACTGGTACAGACTAATGCAGCCTGGTACAGACTGGTGCAGACAAATGCACACTGACTAATCGGAGGTCTGTACACTCGTTATAATACCTCGCGCGTTCATGTATCACTGCGCGAGTGTGATCCGCGAGGAGATAAGGTTCTACGTTAGCAGCAATCTCATTGGCTGCGTTACATATTAATACGCGGATCGGCGGAAGCAGAATTTGGTCCGTCTCTAAGGCAGCGCCATCTCGTAGTGCGGAGACGGACGAGCGCTGCGCCTGCGCTGTTGTGCTTAGCGGGGCGCGCTCTAGTGGGAAAGTTGTGTACGCGCTGACTACGCGGAACTGTGTACACAGCAAGGAAGTATAAAAGACGTTAAAACTCAAGTGTCAGATACAGTTCAAAATAAAGAAGTAGAGGACGAATCGTCACCAGAAAGGGACGGGGGGGGCAGGTTAGTGAAATATCTGCTGTGGCATCCAGCACTAGTTAACATCGCACTGGCAGCAGCACTAGAAGAGAGAGGAAGTAGCAAAAGACAGAGACCAGAATATAGAGAACAGATTACACTCGATATCGGGTGTAGTAGTTACGTGTGGATGATAAAAGATTGTCTCAATACATCATATTATTTGAAGACAGCAACGAAGCAATCGAATGTCTGACGACGGAACGTCTGACACCGCGGGGCCACCCTGTACTATTTTCACAGAAACGGGGAACAAATACCGGCCACGTGTCTGGTGACAGGAGCGTACAGGATTGTGAAACCGGATGCTTCTGACAGGAAGCAGACGTTCCGCAGGTACGTTTAATATTTATGGCCCACCTCGCTGCCGCTGAATCGCTCGGTGTGAAACGAACCGCGCTCTGTGCCTGGCAGCGCCTGTTACCTGTTGCCCTTTGGCGCCGCCTCATATGCATACTGATCGAAACGGCGCCTACACCGACAGCGGCAGGGGATGATGTGACACGGTCGAGTACACGGGTAGCCTCTCCACTCTGGGGGAGTCAGACAGGAAGTTGCGTGGAGCGGGCAGGAGCTGCGGTTCGTACAGTAAAGCAGCCGTAGGTCGCCTTCCAACTCTTCCAGTGGGGTTAGGGGTGAGGAGTGAAGTTCAGTGACGGGAGAACTTCAGAGCGGACAGTCCAACTGTGATAGCTCATTTGGGGGGAGTTGAACATTTTACAGCTTGTCGCTTTAGACCAGGAGGAGCTTTTCCACCACAGTATTAGCTCATTACAGTACCGGAAACAAAAAGCACAATATATTTTCAAAATACAACAAAACCACGGGCCGGCCGCGGTGGTCTAGCGGTTCAGGCGCTCAGTCCGGTACCGCGCGACTGCTACAGTCGCCGGTTCGAATCCTGCCTCGGGCATGGATGTGTGTGATGTCCTTAGGTTAGTTAGGTTTAAGTAGTTCTAAGTTCTAGGGAACTGATGACCTCAGATGTTAAGTCCCATAGTGCTCAGAGCCATTTGAACCATTTTTTAACAAAACCACGGGTTTCGTTGCGTGGCTACCCTCCGCAGCAAGCAGAGAAATATGTGTTTCGTAAATAAAAACGTCCTCTCTTGCTGCACTGTGTTTCATTTTCCCAGACGCGTTTCGCCTTTTTTCACTTTAAGGTACCTTCAGCGGGATCTGTAATGATAGAGTTATCATACACCTATGTTTTGATGTGTATTATTCGCAAATATGTAAACAAGTGATTACTTTACGGCTCTGCCTGTTTTTAGTTGATGTCGTTGTTTCCTCTCATCTGGTCACATGGAGGTCACACTACCGCTCTATTTACAAAACATAAGCATGTTTTATGTGTTTCGAACGTTTTTCTTCGACTTTTCATTTTACTTGCACTTGTTATTTTGATGCATTCTCAGTCTTCTGTCGTTCGTAGAGTGAACTCAAAGTAGTTATATCTGTATCAGTGTTATATCTACAGGGTGCCACCAAAAGGTACGGCCAAACTTTCAGGAAACATTCCTCACACACAAATAAAGAAAAAGTGTTATGTGGACTGGATTCCGTAAACGCTTAATTTACATGTTGGAACTCATTTTAGTTTCGTCAGTATGTACTGTACTTCCTCGATTCACCGCCAGTTGGCCCAATTGAAGGAAGGTAATGTTGACTTCGTTGCTTGTGTTGACATGCGACTCGTTGCTCTACAGTACTTGCATCAAGCACATCAGTACGTAGCATCAACAGGTTAGTGTTCATCACGAACGTGGTTTTGCAGTCAGTGCAATGTTTGCAAATGCGCAGTAGGCAGATGCCCATTTGATGTATGGATTAGCACGGGGCAATAGCCGTGGCGCGGTACGTTTGTATCGAGACAGATTTCCAGAACGAAGGTGTCCCGACAGGAAGACGTTCGAAGCAATTGATCGGCGTCTTAGGGAGCACGAAACATTCCAGCCTGTGACTCGCGACTGGGGAAGACCTAGAACGACGAGGACACCTGCAATGGACGAGGCAATTCTTCGTGCAGTTGACGGTAACCCTAACGTCACGGTCAGAGAAGTTGCTGTTGTACAAGGTAAAGTTGACCACGTCACTGTATGGAGAGTGCTACGGGAGAACCAGTTGTTTCCGTACCATGTACAGCGTGTGCAGGCACTATCAGCAGCTGATTGACCTCCACGGGTACACTTCTGCGAATGATTCATCTAACAATGTGTCAATCCTCATTTCAGTGCAAATGTTCTCTTTACGAATGAGTCTTCATTCCAACGTGATCAAAATATAAATTTTCACAATCAACATGTGTGGGCTGACGAGAATCCGCACGCAATTGTGCAATCACGTCATCAACACAGATTTTCTGTGAACGTTTGGGCAGGCATTGTTGGTGATGTCTTGATTGGGCCCCATGTTCTTCCACCTACGCTCAATGGAGCATGTTATCATGATTTCATACGGGATACTCTACCTGTGGTGCTAGAACATGTGCCTTTACAAGTACGACAAAACATGTGGTTCATGCACGATGGAGCTCCTGCACATTTCAGTCGAAGTGTTCGTACGCTTCTCTACAACAGATTCGGTTGGCTCAAATGGCTCTGAGCACTATGCGACTTAACTTCTGAGGTCATCAGTCGCCTAGAACTTAGAACTAATTAAACCTAACTAACCTAAGGACATCACACACACCCATGCCCGAGGCAGGAGTCGAACCTGCGACCGTAGCGGTTGCTCGGTTCCAGACTGTAGCGCCTAGAACCGCACGACCATTCCGGTCGGCCAACAGATTCGGTGACCGATGGATTGGTAGAGGCGGACCAATTCCATGTGGCCTCCACGCTCTCCTGACCTCAACCCTCTTGAGTTTCATTTATGGGGGCATTTGAAAGCTCTTGTCTACGCAACCACGGTACCAAATGTAGAGACTCTCCGTGCTCGTATTGTGGACGGCTGTGATAAATTACGCCATTCTCCAGGGCTGCATCAGCGCATCAGGGATTCCATGCGACGGAGGGTGGATGCATGTATCCTCGCTAACGGAGGACATTTTGAACATTTCCTGTAACAAAGTGTTTGAAGTCACGCTGGCACGTTCTGTTGCTGTGTGTTTCCGTTCCATGATTAATGTGATTTGAAGAGAAGTAATAAAATGAGCTCTAACATGGAAGTAAGCGTTTCCGGACACGTGTCCACATAACATATTTTCTTTCTTTGTGTGTGAGGAATGTTTCCTGAAAGTTTGGCCGTACCTTTTTGTAACACCCTGTCTACTAGTGAGAGAAGACTGGTGACGTGTCAAAACAACAAACGTAAACAAAATGAAAAGTGGGAACAAAAACGTTGTCAACACCAAAACATGCTTATGTTTCGTAAATAGAGCGGTAGTACGATCTCCATGTTTCATTCCGTAAAAAAGCGTTCAAAAACTGCTTCAAATGGCTCTGAGCACTATGCGACTTAACTTCTGAGGTCATCAGTCCACTAGAACTTAGAACTATTTAAACCTAAGGCGACATCACACACATCCATGCCCGGGCAGGATTCGAACCTGCGTCCGCAGCGGTCGCGCGGTTCCAGACTGTAGCGCCTACAACCGCTCCGCCACTCCGGCCGGCAAATAAGCAATCAGTTAACTGTTTCATAATCTACGGATAATACACATCAAAAGAAAAGTGTATCATGACTGTATCATTATAAATCCCACTGATGATGCCTTAAAGGGAAAAAAAAGCGACACCCATCGTGGAAAATAAAGCACGGTGCAGCAAGAGTAGTCATTTAAAAAAAAAAAAAAAAAAAAAAAGGAAAAACGGTGACCGGTTTAAATCAGTGATCATCCACCGACAGACATGCCCTGCAAGTGGAGTAACATGGAAGCTATTAGAGGGCATGTGAATATAAACAGAGCTAAAATATAAGTGAAAGAAGAGATAAGCTTGGTGACTGCTGGAGTGCTAAGTGCTCCAGGCTGGAACTGCTGTGTGACGTGCGGCTGCCGTAGCATAAATATCGAGAACCCCACCGACCGTCTTCAGCACTACGTCAGTGACAGCCGACGGCCGTCAAATACGAATAAATACAGTAAAATTACATATGCAGTATGAAATATTTGGATCACGAGCACAGTCACGTAATTATAAAAATACGCTTGCATAAAATCATCCGATTTGGCACGTCTATATTTCTGAAACTAATAAACATATACAATGAATTTTGTTTTTTGA